>NC_043007.1:42578360-42643360 GCF_006345805.1 Octopus sinensis
CTGCATTAAACTGCATGTTGTTGTCCTCAGCCCACCTGTATATTGTGTCCAGCTCATGTGCAGATGCGCAATATTTTCAGGGGTTCTGTATTGCGGGGGAGACCTTTGTGTCAATCTGCATAGCTAGCAAGGGTGGTCATCGTAGCAACTGAAGGCATGTCTGAAAGGGCCACTATGAACATCAGTGGCCCAAGACAGTGCCCTGTGGGACACGCTTGTTATTTGCGTTTCCCTGAGGTTGGCTCCTGCTCACAACTGCTGTGTTCTGTCTTTTAGGAAGTTGTTGCAGCCACTCTCCAAGTTTCCCGCCTATGAGACCACGCAGTTTATGACAGATCATACCATGGTCGACTTTATCAAAGGCTTTTGCAAAGTCAAGATATATACATCCCATTTGAGCCATTTAGTAGCTGTTTAACACCCAGTCATAGTGCTGCAGGAGCTGTGTTAGGCAGCCTTACCTGGTCGAAATCCATGCTGGGTGTCAGACAGTAAGTCATTTTCTTCAAGAACATGATTAGTTTCTTACGGACTATTCGTTCCATGACTTTGCTGATGTGTGAGGTCAGAGAGATAGGCCATAATTTTTAGCATCTGCTGCTACATCCTTATGGATAGGGCATATTACCCCTCTTTCAGTTTGACGGGGAGCTTACCACTTGCAAGAAAGCTCTGAAAAAAATATATTTATATATATATATATATAGTGTATATGTATATATAATATAATGATATAATATTATATGTATAGATATATATATATATATATATATATATATATATAATATATGTTATATATATATATATATATGTATATATATATATATATATGTAGATATATATATTATATATGTATATATATATATATATATATGAGTATATAATATATATAATATATATATATATAGATATATATATATATATGTATATATATTATATATATTGTATATTATATATAATATATATATATATTATATATATATATGCTATATATATATATATGTATATATATATATATATATATATATAAGATAGATATATATATATATATATATATATATGTATATATATAATATATATATCTATATATATATATGTATATATATATGTATATATCTATGAATATATATATATGTATATATTATAGTATATATATATATTATTATATATATATATATATATATATATATGATATATATATATATAAGATATGTATATATATATATATATATAATATATATATAATATATATATGTATATATATATATATATATATATATATATATAGAATAATATATAAGATATATATATATAGATATATAATATATTATATATATATTAGATATTATATATATATATATTATATTATAATATGTGGGTGTGTGTTGGTGTTGTATAATATATATATATATGTGTGTGTGTGTGTATGTGGATATATATAGATATATATATATAATGTGTTGGTGTTGTATGTGTATATATATATATTATATATATAATATATAAATATATATAATACAAGGCTGTGAATAGTTTTCAGAACATTTATAAAGAGAAGGTCTTACAGCTGTTTCTGGGATATTTTATATATCCCCTCATCAGAGACAGTGCGAGAAAATTTCCTATAACATTACTTCAACATTTTCTTGCACCGTCTCTGATGAAGGGATATATAAAATATCCCAGAAACAGCTGTAAGACCTCTTTATAAAGGTTCTGAAAACTATTCACAGCCTTGGATTTTTTTATCTCATTCTGTTAATATTTATATAATTACATGCTAATACATGACCTATGTTAGACTCCTCATCGAATCTGGAGCTTAACTATAGTCTGTCCATAGCACTTACTCAGCATTACCTAACACCTTTGGGTCTTCTTGATACCACCTCTTATACACTTAATAATATATATATATATATATATATATATATATGTATGTATGTATGTATGTATGAATATATATAAATATATATATGTGTGTGTGTATAATAATAATTTAATAGAAAATAAAATCAAAACTGAAAAGAATTCTTTATATAAACTTTACACTCATCTCAGAAAAAGAGGCTGATGAAGGCTTTCCTGAAATTATAGAAGACACTGAAACAAATTTAACAAATGACAAAAGGTGGTGGGGGTTCCTGAAAGATAAGTTAATATATTAGAACAATATAAGCTAATATGTTAGAACAATATTTGTAAGAACATATGTATGAAGTTGAAAGGAAAAAGATAAAGAAAAGATTTATGAGATTAAAGCAATAAGGTGTCAGAAATAAAGATAATATGCGTGGAAACCAAAGATCCCAAAGTAAGTAGTTGCGCCAGTCTTTAGACTCAAAGCAAGAATAACAATAAAAAGAATCAACCTCACATGAGTATCAAGCTCAAAATGTACCTGACAAATAATCATGCCAATGAAGTGCAGCTACCACTGGCCAAAAACTGAAATAAACTAACTGAGGATTAAACTCACCTGTCTGAGGGAATCACACTGATCCGTACGGTTGGTGTCTATGAGAGTTTCCTGCGGCAACGATGGCACCAGATTGGATGAAGGTTTCATAAGCTCACCACTAATTACTTTGCTGGGTTCCAATAAACCTAAGTTCGCTGCAAATATTGGAACGCCTGGCTTCTTGTGAGTCACCAACTATAGAAGAAAGACAATAACAACAAACAAACAATGATAATCAACCATAACACACACATGCAAGAAATATGTTGTAGAAGTAACTTAGTTTCAGTTTCAGTTTTCCTACTACTAACAATATTTAAATTTACAAAACTATCCCACCAATAATGGCATGGTATGTATGAGTTTTCTCTTACTAGCTTCAGGCATTAAACTGCAGTTATGGGGTACTGCCTTCAAGGTTCTTAATTATTTTGAATACAGGCATCTCTCCTGCACCTCTCTTCAGCTGAGTGATCCTAATCTTGCAGGCTCATGGGTGCTGGTGCCACATAAAAAGCATTTGCACTGGTGCCGCATAAAAGCACCCATGACAGCACCCAGTACACTCTGTAAAGTGATTGGCATTAGGAAGAGCATTGAACCATAAAACCCATGCCAAAACAGACATGGAGTCCAGGCAGCTCATCAGCTCCTGCCAAACTATCCAACATGCCAGCATGGAAAACAGATGTATGATGATGATGATGATAATAATATTCACACCAGTATTAAGTTTGGTATTTATTCTATTGATCTCTATGTATTGAATAACTAAGTTTAGTTTATTGGCATAAAGGGGCATAACTCAATTATAACTATAAAAAACCACAAGGAACTTTCATTTGACACTCCAATTTTACATAGACATACACGGGTACACATATACATATGACCAATCTGTACATACTTTTTGTTTATTAAATTTCACCTACAAGGTATTGGTCAACTGCAAGCTACTGTAAAGAGCATTTGCTGAAGGTGAGACACTTAAGAGGATGGATGCATAGCAAAGTTTTTAATCATTTAACAGTGGGGGGGGGGGGTAAAACAGTAAAACAGTTTACAGTTTTGAGTGGAAACGACCTAAGACAAAATCTTACTCACAATTTTTCTGGAATCTATCCGCAAAGTTTTAAACAACCTGTTGCTGCCTTTGGAATCAGTGAAGTTATAGGTCAGAGCATCTGTGACATCAACATCCAATAGCTGTTTCCATATACAGCAACTAGATGTGTAAGCACTGAAAGAAAAGATGAGCTCAAAGTTGAAATCAAATATAGAAAAATATATTGCATAATAATTAAATGATTAAATGTTTTGTTCAGGAGTTGAAAAATGTTGAGGGGTTCAAAGTTCCCTAGGAAAAAATGTAGTCATAACCATCTAGCCTTTTTATATATCAAGGATTACCTTGCCCAAGGTGTTACATAAATGCATGTGTATGTGCATATGTGTACATGCACATGCATGTAGGGCTGTGTGTGTCTGCATCTGCAATTATTTGCACAAAAGTGTAATGGTGGGTGTTGTCAATTTCTCCAGTCAATATGTCATCCAGACATGCCTTTACTTATATTAAAAAAAACTGGTATGGATTAGCATTAAGAAGTGCATCCAGCTGTAAAATAGATGTTCCTCAAATAACATATTAGTCTAACCCATGCACGCATGGAAAAACAGACTTGAAATGAACAAATCTTCACTAATGTGTCCATCCATTTTAACTGCTTTAAAACTAAAGGTTGTAACTAAAAGGAGATTGGTTGTTATTTCCAGTAGGTTCAGCAACCTTATACAAGCTCCCTCATTGATTTACTATAGGCAGGGATGTAATTCCATGGAAGGGATCATTTAGTTACTGGGCAATTGCTCAGTATGGCATATCAGAGATGGTAAAAGGAAGAAATATGAGTGCATCTGTGTAGGCTTCAGTGAAGATATGGCTATCATAATTACAGTAGAAGAAACAAAAAAGAAACAATCTGTCTATGATCCATTGCTTATAATGTACTGGTTAGTGAGATTTTACCATTCATCTCAATGGCTCAAGACAGATGCAGTTTAAGATATTCATCTGTGTTCATATTCACAAATAAGAGAGCAGTACTCCAATGTACAACTTGCTTTAACACTGGAACAATTCAGTACTTTATGATCCCCAAAAGAAATCATGGTATTGAAGTGTATTTTTGGTAATGTTTCACACACACACACACATACATATGTATGCATGTGTTTGATATTGCTATGAAAGATAAGAGATCATGAAGTCTAACATTTGAAGTAATTTTGAGGGCTTTAGATATGCATTGTTTGTGCACAAGGAGAAGGGAGTAGTGCAAGAGTGTTTCCCTGGGCTGGTATATTTACTGACTGTATCTTTGTACTGTTGATACATGCATCATTGTTATCTACAGATTCAGTTTTCTGTACGAGATCTATTTTTCTCTTTACAGAAAACACTGAAGAGTTTACAACTGTTTGACTTTCACAGTTAAATCAGAAAACGACTATTGTGTCAAATGATGAGTAAATATAGACAGTGTCATGAAGTGGCACTCTAACAAATATCTTTTTTGTTTATAGTTTCTCTATTTAATTATCATTGAGTGTAGAGGGCTTGAAAGTCCCTTTGCATCCTCTCCTGTGTTAACATTGAAAGTAATCAGCTAAAAGTGCTTGAGAATTTCTTAAGCAAATGCTCATCATTATTTTTCCTATTTTTGTTATTAGTGATAGAAGGTACGATGTGAACTCAGAATACATGTACCAAAAAGTCATCTCAGTCAATGCCCTAACATTCCACCAACCCACTACCCAGAACTGGCATATTATTAATCAAACCCAAAGATGAAAGACAAAGTTGACCTCAGCAGCATTTTAACTTGAAGCAAAGAATGTAGGAGAAAGCAGTACAAGGCATTCTTCCAATACTTTAACAACTCTGCCAATCCAACACAAGAATTTTATACACACCTAGAAAAACAAATTCCAACAACTCTATTTACCATCCATTGTTTTTTTTTGTTTTTTTCTTAACCTACGTCATGAATTTCTTGTGATTCAATTTCAAACAGCAGAAAGCCATAATTCAGACTCATGAGATTGTATCTTAAGACCAGAATTGTGCTGTGGTAAAGTATCCTGGATAAGGTATTGAAACTCTCTCCTTGAACTTCCCAAGCAACAGAACTATGTAACAATAGTCCCTTTCTAGACCCACCCACCACAATCTGATGACCTAGTGTTTATCTCAAATTTCTACAACGTTAAGCATTTGAGATACCAAAATCAGCCAAGAGAGCAATGTTTTGTTTAATTTTTAGTATACTAATCCAGCCAATGAAGGAACCTATATGTGGTTACTTGTCCTGTTAAAAACAGCAACCAAATCCGACTCATATCATTTATCTTTTACTTGTTTCAGTGATTGGATTGGGCCATGCTGGGGTACCATCTTAAAGGGTTTAGTCAAACAACTCGACCCCAGTACTTACACTCATTTTGTTATTTAATCTGGTACCTATCAGTTTCTTTTGCCTAACTACTAAGTTATGGGATATAAACAAACCAATACCTGTTATCAAGCAGTGGTGGAGACAAACACAACACAAAGACACATATAGATATATACATATATACATACAACAAACTTCTTTCAGTTTCCAACTACCAAATCCACTCACAAGGCTACAGTGAAAAAACACTACTCAAAGTGCTATGCTGTGGGACTGAACCCAAGACTGAGTGGTTGAAAAGCAAGTTTTTCAACCACACAACCACATCTCCAACAATTTTTGAAAACAAACAAAAAAATGACAAGATGTCCAAGGCTTGAATATCTTTCACCATAAGTCTGCATGATCAAGGTTGACTTCAGAATAAATCAGCACAAATATAACAATACTTAGTTTTAACCCTCCCATGTGCTAAACTCAAATACCAGCAAGGTTCATCAAACATGCTTTTCATCCCACCACTGGTTGCTGTAACAAATACCAATAAATATTCTTAATAAATACTTTAGTTGTCTACACACACCCATCCCTTACAAATTTGCGACCGGCTTTGTGCCAATGTAAGAAATCATTAAGTAATTAGTTATTATCACTACCTACTAGAGAGAATTTTAGCTACAAAAACCTTCTGGGGTAGGATGGGGATGCTTGTTGGCAGTTTTTCTAACTCTCATCTCACATGCCACATATTCTCTCATCCCTTAGAGCTCTGCTCTCAGAGAGAGAAACTATTAATAACAGTATGACATTAATGATATTAATTAGAATTAGTACACAATAGATAAGTAGCCAGAGTGTCGAAGGGAATTGGGTTGGTGGAGACGAGGAAGATAGTTACATGTAATGCAAACCTTCCACAAAACAACTGTCCAAACAAAACACACAAAAAGAAAGCACAAAAACAATGTGGATGATGGTAGTGGTGATAGTAGTAGTGGGTGGTGGGGGCGGCAGTAGTGGCTGTGATGAAGATGATGTTGATGAGGAGGATGAAGGTGACTGTCATCATCATAATCCTCATCATCAAGAACAGCAGCAACAACAGCTTAATTATTATGCTCTCATGAAGTCTTTCATAATGATTAACCCTAACCCTGAGTCAGCCCTCATTCAGCAGACCTTCTGATCTAAGGTATTTCACCCATGATGCTCCTGTTATTTTGTATATCTAGGACAACATTTATTGATGTATCCTTCCGTTTTAAGGCAGTAGGGTGCAATTTGAGGAACTTGGCTGCTTTTTCTAGTTATCATGTAGAACAGGCATTGGACAACAGCAAACGCCTTGAGAAGTGGGCTGCATGAGACATGAATCATCATCAAGCAGGTTGCACTACTAAAAGAATTCAAAGTATCTTTCTCTTAGGCATGCTATTCAGAAAATCCCATAGGCCACAGTTTGCCCATGACTGCTGTAGATGCTCCTTTGGTGTTACAATGATATTGGTGGTGAGAGTAATGGTGGTGAGAGCAGTGGTGGTGTTGGGAGAAGTAGTGGTGGTGGGAGAAGTAGTGGTGGTGGGACCAGTGGTGGTGGGACCAGTGGTGGTGGGACCAGTGGTGGTGGTGAGATCAGTGGTGGTGGGACCAGAGGTGGTGGTGATGGGACCAGCGGTGGTGGTGGTGGTGGTGGCAGACACAGCAGCAGCAGTGGTGGTAGTGATGCAAGAGGTGGTCATGGCAATGGTTGCAGTGATAAAAATTATAATACTGAAGAATGGTTATGATGATAACAACAACAACGACCTGTCTTATAGGACACAACCAGGGAAACAAAAACATCATATCCAGTAAAATGTTATCTAAAAAAACATTAAAATAACAATAAAATTGAAACAGCAAAAATGTAAAAAGAAAGGAACTTCTAATGATAATTAAAAATTGATAAATTGATTGTTGTTTATTTTAATGTAAAGGTTTATCTTCATTTCAGTTTCATTTATTTATTTCAATACACACATGCATGTACATGCACATACACACGTTGTTGTTGTTGTTGCTGCTGCTGCTGCTGCTACTGTTGTTATTGCTGGTTTAGTTTGTACTCATCAATGAAAATGCAACCAAAATGCTTGTTATAAATTTCTGTGGTTGAGAAAACCAACTAATTCTACACATAAAAATTCTATTAGAGAATACCAATTATTTGGAAGTCATTGCTATTGTAAAGAGAGAAAGCCATTTTCCAATGTGATATGATGGCGGTGGTTATGGCAATGGTAGTGGGAGAGAGTCATTGTTGGTTGAGGGCAGGAAGGGTCAACTGAAAACAAAAAATCAAATCAAAACCCCGGGTAATTACATTACAACAGCAACACCCTGTAATATATATATTTAATTATTGATTGCGTTTGTACTGGTGTGTCTGCTCATAAAAAAAAAGGAAGGCTGAAGAGGTTAGTGGAATTAGAGAAAGAGGACAACATGAGTAGTAGTAGGAGATAGTAGGACAGTGAGGGGGCTGGAGACAGATTTATAGTGTACGAGAAGGGGAGAAAGACAAAAATAAATAAATTGTAAAAGGATAATATGGCTGGTAGAAATGTGAAGAGAGAAAAAAAAAACTCTTTTGATGCCAACCCGGCTGAGAATGTCTCTGGTTCTCTTATACAAAACCTCTTGTTTTCAAGAGTTCACATTCAAATTAAAGCCATTTATCATAATTTTGATGGTACTTTTCATTGAGTTATATTCCACACATCATCTTAATAATGGCAAAGTCACTTCCAAATTCTTGAATATTGTCACATAAGGGTTAATAAGGCACAAGTAAAGCTGTGTGGCTAAGAAGCTTGCTTTGCAACAACAATTGGCTTTGGGTTTAGTCCCACTGCACAGCACTTTGGGCATTTAATAGAGAGAAACTATGTGAAAGTCCATCATACATGTGTGTGTGTGTGTGTGTGTGTGTGTGCATATCTGCCCCACCACTGCATGACAACTAGTGCTGGCTTGTTTATGGCCCTATAACTTAGCAGTTTGGCATAAGAGGTTGACAGAATAAGTACCAGACTAAAAAGAAGTAAGTACTGGAGTCGAGATAGTGTGCCCCAGCATGGGTGTAAGCCTAATGACTGAAAGGAAAGAAAGAAAGAAAGATAGATAGATAGATAGATAGATTAAGATAGACAGATAGACTAAGACAGACAGTCAGAGAGACAGATATCAAATTAAATACACAACCAATAGTTTCATGCTATTATGATATATAATATATTTATAAAATATGCCATGTATTTTAAAGCAATCTTTCAGGCTCTGTTTTTGCATTATATATAATTTTTAAAAACAAAAACACTGGACAATAAGGAAATGAGAAAAATATGTGGAAAAACAGTGAAAAAGGCTGGTGTAAAAAATAAAATGAGAAAAAAAGAAACGAAATCAAAAACTATGATCCTCGTCCTCTTTGACTGGAGAAAGCTCATTAAATATAACTGGTTTAAAACAAAATAACAGAAAATATGCCAAAGTCTGTGAGACAGCAACTCAATCAGGAGCGGGTGGTGCCCTCCAATTCGATAACTTGTCTATATATATATATATATATATATATGTATATGTATATGTGTATGTATATGTGTATGTATGTATACACACACACAAACAGATAAGAGAAGTGATGTAACACACATTTATTCCATATATTTACAACTGTTAAATAATGGATGATATATCAATATTAACACAAACAAAATATGCATATATACACATATATAGATAAATATATATGTGTGTGTAAACCCATACATAGAAAGGCATATGCATATTTTATATGTGTGTTAATATCAATGTAACATCTATTATATATAACCTGATTATGAAACAGCTGTAAACATATGAAAAACATTTACCTTCTCACATCACTTCTCTTGAATGCTCTATCTATATACATTCTCTCCACCATTGTACATCCTGGATTTTTAGAATGATGCTATGGTTACCCTAACTTCTGCCATGGCGATTCTTGTCAGTTATGCAGTTGGCAAAGAGCTTAATGTGAGATCTGTTTGATTCATTGAATCCCTATTACTACATTTATACAAGAGAGAGAGAGAGGGATTGGAAACACATATGAACAAATAAGACAGCCTCTATGTGATTGTTGCAATATCAGCTAAAAAAATGCAATCAAATTCTTTTACAAACTACACCTTTGCCTTAAAAAGGGAATGGCACATTAGATGATATAGTTTTAGATATACAAAAAGTCGAGATATCTATGGTTTGGGTGTCCTTTGACTGTAGGACTGCTTAAGTAGCTGACTTAAAGCAAAACAATAACACACAGACCTATATTGTGCAAACATATCTTTTACACTCAAACATATTTCACTCACACATCATTTTCATATACACAACATATACTGCTTTATAGTATACACTTTTGTTATATATAGCTCAATACATATATACATATATATTGTTGTCTATCTCACTTGCACACATACAATTTCTCTCTCTTTTCCTCTCTCTCTCCCTTATCACTGTCTTGCTCAAATCACTCTGGTTTTCTTTTATAACTCTCTTTTCTATCATCCTCTTAGTTTGGTTCTCTCTCATCATGCCTGGTTCTCTCACAATCAGGCATGCTTCTATCACTTTTAATATTGCTACTATTCAATCTCCTTAACAAGAACTATCATATAGCTGTGTATTATTCTCTCTCTCTCTCTTCCCCACTACTTTTTCTTCTATTATCCATCCACTTCAATCACTCTGTTTCTCTCTTCCCATGAAGTTCTGTGGGTGAAAATAAATGGAGACAAAGCAGGAAAGGGGGTACTCTCTATAGTCTTGCCAGGAGGGAAGATAACTTCTCTGTTGCTAGGGAATGATCATATGGTGACTATGTAAGGTAGAGGACTCATTAGTTTTGCTGGAGACAAGACAACTTCACTAGTGCTGGTTCCCTGATAAAATAATCTCATTACAATTGGTCAAGTGATTAACAATATGAAGGTCATCCAGCCATAGGAACTACGTAAAGAAATGTTACTGAGAGATGATCTCACATCTATCTAGGAGAATAGTAACTTTTAATAAGGCTGACTTGGACTATAAAAACTGATCCAGCCCATGGAAGCCTGGTAAAGCAGATGCAAAATAATGATAATGTCATGCACCAAAACTATATATGATGTTGATATTGTCTCATTATCATTGTCATCGTTGTTTAACATCTGCTTTCCATGCTGGCATGGGTTGGACGCTTTAACTAATAACTGGTAAGCTAGGAGGCTGCACCATGCCCCAATCTAATTTAGCAAAGTTTCTACAGCTGGATGCCCTTCCTAATGCCAACCATTCCAAGAGTGTAGTGGGTGCTTTTTATGTGCCACCAGCACGGGTGCCAGTCAGGCAGCACTGGCATCAGCCACACTTGAATGGGGCTTTTTACATGTCACCAGCACAGATACCAGTCAAGCAGTACTGGCATTGGCCATGCTTGAATAGTGCTTTTTACATGCCACAGGTACAGGTGCCAGTCAGGTGGCGCTGGCATTAGCCATGCCCAAATAGAGCGATTTACATGCCACCAGCATGGATGCCAGTCAGGTGGCACTGGTATCGGCCATGCTCAAATAGTGCACTTTACATTCCACAAGCATTGGCGCCAGTCAGGCAGCACTGGCACTGGCCATGCTCAAATAGTATGTTTTATGTGCCACCAGCACAGGTGACAGTCAGGCTGCACTGGCATCAGCCACACTTGACTGGTGCATTTTATGTGCCACAGGAATGGGTGCCAGTCATGTGGCACTGGTATCGACCATGCTCGAATGGTACTTTTTACATGACATCAGCATTGGCATCATTTTTACTTGGTTCAACAGGTCTTCACAAGCACAGCATATTGCCTGATGACTGAAGGGTCCTTTTAAACAGGCCAGTTATGCAACACTGACATCGGCCATGACTATGATCTCACTAGGCTTGTTGAGTCTTCTCAAGCATGGCATATTTCCAACAGTCTTGGTCACTTGTCATTGCCTCTGTGAGGCCCAACATTCAAAGGTTGTGCTTCACACCTCATCCCATGTCTTCCTGGATCTACCTCTTCCACAGGTTCCCTCCATTGTTAGGGTGTGACACTTCTTCACACAGCTGTCCTCATCCATATGCATCACATGACCATACGAGTGCAGTCGTGTCTCTTGCATACCACATTTGATGCTTCTTATGTCCAACTTTTCTCTCGGGACACTTACACTATCATGCATGCACACTGACATTACACATCCAACGAAGCATACTAGCTTCATTTCTTTCCAGTCTATGCATGTCCTAAGCAGTCACAGCCCATGTTTCACTGCCGTATAGCATGGCTGTTCACACACAGGCATTATACAGTCTACCTTTCACTCTGAGTGGGAAGCCCTTTGTTACCAGCTCTCTGAACTTTGCCCAGCCTATTCTTATTCTAGCAGCTGTCTAAATAAATTAACACTGGAAAATAAATAAATATTTTGAAGATAATAGAACATTTGCAATGGGAATTTAATAGAGCAAACCAAAAGAATATATAGGAACTCCCATATGAGCACCAGACAGTAAGAGTTAAATCTTTTTTTTTTCTAGGATTCAATATATTTCCAGTAAAGTAAACACAAAATCAAGTCTCAGGGACCAGGATCATGGTACGTTAAGCTTAATAACTCAATATTTTTCCCTTTCTGTGCCAAATAAAATAATTAAGCAGACATTTGGCAAATTTCCTGCTATAAATCTGCAAATAGAGAAATTTTTTTTACTTTCAGAGAGAGACAAATGGGGAGAAGAAAAAATAGATTGAAAGTTCACTAGATTGAAATGGATTGAACTTTCACTAGATTGAAAGTTCACTAAAATACAGTTACCTTGTTCCGGCTTTCTTTTGTGTGCCTGCAGTTTTCTTCATCGTAACATCCTGAAGAATAACATCCTGAAGCAGAGCATTCTCTAGTAATTTACAGGAAACTGAGATTGGTGCCACTTTAGGGAAAGTATTATTCATAACTGAGACTATAGTTTGAGAAATATTTACCTGTGGAGATAGAAAGAGTATGAAAGAAATTAAAAATTTGTAGCATGTCTCAATGATTGTTGTAGAAATATAAACTAAGACTAATGAAAGCCATCAGAAAGCTGAAGAAAGGAGAATAAATTTAATATACATGATATTTCAGATTTTATTACATATACATACAGAGAATATATACATTTTGTACAAAATATATACATTCATACACATGTACACAGATCTACACACACACACATATGTACATGTACACACATATACAGATGTATATACATATATATATATTGGTCCAATGACTATTCAACAACATTCCATATTTAGTTTCAACTTGTTGTTTATCCCTGACCAAAGTCTTTCCAGAAGTGACCACCTCATCATCTTTTATATCAAGGACAACATGATTCAATGTATCATTCCTATTTTTTTAAAACAGTAAGTATGATTTAACTGAAAGAAATTTAGCTATTTTTAGCATGCTGAGAGGTTACAACCACCACAAGGTCTAGACCTTTGCAGAGTGGTGGCTTGTGTAATACAGAGCTATGCCAACAGAGTGCAAGTTCCTGGTAGTGCCTCTCATGCTAGATAGGTCAAAGGCAGAGGTCAGACTCTATTATGGCCCACTTTTCCTAAAGGTTAAAATGGGTTTGCATAGAGCTAACACCTCTATCTTGAAAACAAGCAAAGTAAAAAAAAAAAATCATTGACAATTCAAAACAACAAGACCTAGGAGAGGAAGGCCATCCCTCGGGAATATATATGAGGCATGATACTGAGATAGACCTGAAAAAGCAGGGATCCAGTAGGCATAAAGGAGGGAAAAACACAGGCCAGTGTTAAGAATAGTGATTTGGGTCTCAGTCACACTGTGTGGCACCTTGGGCAAGTATCTTCTACTATAACCTTGGGCCAACCAAAGCCTTGTGAGTGAATTTGGTAGATGGAAACTGAAAGAAGCTCATCGTGTGTGTGTGTACACATGTCCATGTGTCTTAGTGTGTTCCTCCACCCTCACCACTTGACAACTGGTGCTGGTGTGGTTAAGTCCCCATAACTTAGAAGTTCAGCAAAACAAATTGATAGAATAAGTACCAAGCTTTAAAGAAAAAAAAAAAAGTACTGGGATTGATATGTTCAACTAAAAATTCTTCAAGACAGTGCCCCAGCATGGCCACAGTCTAATGATTGAAACAAGTAAAAGAAGAAGATAAATTGTTGATGGTTTATGCTCAATAAGGAGCAAAGGACTTAAGTGAAGTAAGACTCCCTAGTTGTCTTGATATTTGATTAGATATGCTAACAAGACAGAGATAACTGTAAATATGACTGATGGTAAATACCTCTAAGCTAAACTATGGCAATAGTTCTGCTCAATCAATTTTAACTCAGTAGTTTAATGTTTAATGTAATTGTTGTTTAGCCCCAGATCACCCCAAATCTATGAGATCTATAATCAAAAGCCTTCATCAATGATCTCCCAACCTGTTTAAGGTACAATGTATCCAAGATTACAATACCCTCGATACACGTCATCTTTCGTTTCCTACAAGAAAATATATGAGGACCAAATTAAATACTATTTCTAGCAGGTCAAGCAACTAAGTAAATTTGTCTTTCTTGGCTAGCACTAAGTGAAGGACAAATTATCTTGCAGAGATAAAAGAGCAGAAACAAATTATAGTGAGTGATCTGAGGAGAAAGAATAACAAGACCTCTGCAGTACTGTCAGTAACGTGGTCACCTGCCAATATATGTGGTCTGAATCTCATCAGTTGACCTATTTCTCTGTTACTGTGTCAAACTGCTTCTTAAAATGTCTAAAATCATTAATATTAACATCCCAGCAGTTCATCTATAATTGGATATGAAAAAATTTGTTTACATGAACTTTTAAATGTTTTATCTGAATGTATTTTTGCCTTTATTTCTCTCTCTCTCTCTCTCTCTCTCTCTCTCTGTTGTAGTTGTTGTTATTTTGGCTTTGTTTTTGCAAATGTGGATATTTCAGTATTGATTAAGCAATTGATTTTATCTTAAGTATTGGACACTGAACTGATAGCAGCTTGCTAGTGGGCAGCTTTGTACTCAAATTGTACCAATACTGTTCATCTATAATAGATTAGTGCTGTAGGCAAGGAGAAAGAAGTGTTTCCAATCCTGCTTAATGCAGCAGAAACTGGGAATAATCCCCAGATTTATGAGGTAAGTCAAAAAATCCACCAAAAGATGTGTCCCAATGATTGCAATACTTAGCCTACTATCAAGGGATCATGCACACACACACACACACAACGCCAGCTAAGAAAATTTCCATCCACTGAACATGCAAATCCATAACCACTAACACTCAACAACCAATGTAGGAATTATTCCATCTTCACAGACGATTGCCATTTCTCTGAGCTTCCTTATTGTCAATGCCATTTCTAATCTACCATCAATAACCTCTCAGATGACTGTTCACCCGCAATGCAGATCTGCATGGCTTGATACGTAAGTAACAGATAAAATTTGAAACTTCAACTGGATAGATTGGATCACTTTGTGAGAAATGATCACTGTGAACTGCAATATGTCTCTTCAGACTTGAAATTAACTTGCAAGCTTTTTCACATGTCAAATAACCCAGTTTAGAAGGGAGGACATTGCATACTGTTTATCTGTCATGGAACCTCAGATGGCTGACACGCCCAGAATTGGAAAGAGTACACACATATCCAGTACTTCATGTCCTCATTGAGATTCTGAAGATAGCCTCTTATAATAGTGTTTCTGATGATAGTGTTTCAGACTTTCATGCTCAAGGTGACCCTCTTCAAAAGTTTTACAGCCTTCCCTTACATGATTCCTTCACTAAGTTCTTTCTAAAAGCCAGTTCTTCCCAGTTATTTACATTGATTTTGCAGTTCCTTCACGTTGCCTTTTATGCAGTTTTTGTAATTTTATGTAGTTTGTGCTGAGAATGCTTTCTAGTGCACAACCCACTGCCGGACAACTGCTATGGAATCCTATTATTTTCCATATGCAACATGAATCTGAGTAAATATGATGAGTGATTGGATGTTTGTGCATCCAGCCTTTTTAAGGACTTCTGAGTCAGCTGTTTTACTTTGCCATTTACATACATACATACATACATATATTCATATAAATGCTCATTTGTGCATCTGTATATATTTGTTTGCATTTACACTCTAGAAAAGGTTCTCACTATAACCAATGTTGTTTGTAGTTGTCCTGTCAACAAATCATCCACTCATGTCACCTTTTCAAAGACATGTGGAACAAGAGCTCTCTTACATGAAAAGCAAGTGAGGATTAGTGACAGGAAAGGTATTCTATTGTAAAACAATGTCTTAATATGTTCATCCCCATGCTAGCAAGCATAAAGCAAAACAAAAACATGTATCGTCATCATCATCATCATTTCATTGTCCATGTTTCAATACTTGCATGGATTGGATGGAATTTGCTGAAGTGGAGTTTTCTACAGCTGGATGCCCTTCCTGTCACCAATCCTCACCTGTTTCCAAGTCAGATAATATTTTCCCATGACCAGATATGTTTTCACAGGAGGTTGGAAACAAAGGACATCACTTGTATGATGGTGACACTCATTTCCAACTTTCATGTGAAGTTAAACCAAGGAGACAGTAACACACACACACGTGCACACATAATACACACAAGCTCACATATATGATAAGAAAATATTGTTATTAGTTTAGGAAAGAAAGGTATATATTTTTATTGTGCGAGAAAGAAATAACCAAGTGAGTTAGTGTGGTTCATGTTTTGACTGAAAATGTACATAATGTATGTGTATATATTGAATAAATATCTATATAACTACATGCCCTATGTATATGTGTATACACACACTTTATATATATATATATATATATATATATATATATATATATATATATATATATATATATATATATATATAAAGGCACTACATGGTTTTGCCACTGTGTAGCAGCTTGGGCAAGTGTTCTACTATAGCCCTAGACTGACCACAGCCTTGTGTGTGTATTTGGTGGACATAAACTGAAAGAAGCTTGTTTTATATAAATATATATATAAGTTATACCCTCCTTTCCTAAACTAATAACAATATTTTTTTCTTTAATCATGAAAATGACACAAGAAAACAGAAAATTACATTCTACAGATATTCTTCTTTCAAACAATTATTCCATTGTACATCAATATTGTCCAAAGTGTTTCACCTGCACCCCACAGACCAATTTTTAATCACAGTGAAAGTTGAACAGTAAACAGAATAGCCATGAATTAAACTCTTGATCATATTTAATCGAGCATGGTTTTTGCCCTTCTTCACAATATTTATCTCATACAGACTGCTACTTAACCTTTACATCTGTTCTATTTTCTCTCAGCTCACAGCACCTCACAAATGTCCCATTTATATATTTATTTGACCTGCATAACTACATCTAATTTACAACTGAAATAAAGTAGTTTCCAGTGGCTAATTAAACAAGATATTAAGTTATTAAGTCAAGGATTTTTATGTTATTAGTAACAGAGTGCTATATGTACTGACTTGGGTATAGGTAAGACCAAATGGTTAAGAAGTTTGCTTCACATCCATTATCACAGGTTCAATCTCATTGTGGGGTACCTTGCCAAATGTCTTTTTCTATGACTTCAAGTAGAACCAAGACAAGTGAGTGAAATTAGATAGTTGGAAACTGTATAGACAAAATGCTCCTGTAATTCAAAAGGCCAGTTTTGCCACATACCATACCATACCATATTAATTCTACTTGAGGATTATGTTAAAAGTATTACTGTATAGGGAATACTCAGCCACTTTGGCTATAATTTAATGAGGTTTCTTGTTGATTAAGCCAGCAGTCCCCAATCCATTTTTTTGCACCATGAACCAGTTTCATTCAAGAGGATTTTCCCATGAACTGGAAATGGATAACATATATATTAATTATTACATATATAATACATATATATAATAATTATTATATATTTTATATATATAATGCAAAAACACTACAGGTTGCATAATCAAATAATTACAAATAAAATTTTCAAATGTGTTCTTTCTGTGCAGCCTACCAAAGGTCCATAGCCCAGTGATTGGGGACCCCTGGATTAAACAGTTGGAACATCTTTATTGAGGAATCATTGAATTTCTTTGATGTCACTCATAAAATAGCAAAACAAATCAAAACATAGAAACTAATGATGGAATGTAGAAGTAACTAAAAATTAACCGTGCACATAATGATTTACTATCAGTTAGGCAGATAGCACACATCAGCACATAGATTGTTCGCTTAACTTATACACAAGAGCCAAAACCTCTTGTTTAGATTCATTAAACTGGAGTAACTTTGGCTGAGGAGACACAACAAGGTTGAAATATTGAATGTCCCAAAGTTCCTTTACTATAAGATGAATGTGTGTCTTAATACACATTCATCCTTCATCTGAAGAAAGAAATTGTTTTCCAAAGATGAAATACAATAGTGAGTGGCATATTCATGTTTGAATATGCTGGAACATATTAAGAATTAGTACATATGTCATTGTTATGCACATGACATTTATTAACTAATTATAGCTTATAATAATAACAATATTAATATCTAGCGTTTGCACTATGTTAAATACCTGTAGAAAATAGGTGCCAATTAAACTGACTCCAGTAAATGAGTGGCATTTATTTCATCAACCCTAGAGAATGAAAAGCAAAGTCTGTTCAGGTAAAATTTGAATTTGGAACATAACTATGTACTTAACCTAACCCTTTCACAATTACATTTCTAATGAAACATGCAGATTATGTCATTCAATTAATTTTGAAAATAACAAAAGATTTCACCAGATTTAGTTAAATAACTACCATTTTTATTATTAAGAAGAAATTAGGAACACTATAAAGATACCTTAGTGAGTTTGTGTAGTTAGTTTTAAAATGTTGCTTAAAACAATGATGAAATATTTTAATTTATATCTGAAGAGCTTTAGAATAGGTAGTTTTGTATTATGGAACTAGAGACTATATCAGATGGATTGATATCAGAGAGATTAAAGAAATTTTGTCCAGCTCTCAATTGCTTCTGCTACTGCACATAAATAGATAGATAGATAGATAGATAGTTAGTAGTAGTAGTAGTAGTGATGATAATGATATATGCTTCGGCGAGCTGGCAGAAACGTTAGCACGCCGGGCGAAATGCGTAGCCGTATTTCGTCTGCCATTACGTTCTGAGTTCAAATTCCGCCAAGGTCGACTTTGCCTTTCATCCTTTCGGGGTCGATAAATTAAGTACCAGTTACACACTGGGGTCGATGTAATCGAGTTAATCCATTTGTCTGTCCTTGTTTGTCCCCTCTGTGTGTAGCCCCTTGTGGGTAGTAAAGAAACGGATATATGCTTCTAGGTGTTTAGATCTAGAAATGAAAAAAGACCATTCCCCTTCTGAGACAGTATACTAATTTACTGAAGGTAACATTCTTACATCTGTTACCTGTTATTTGGCAGTTCACGGAAGTGAAGCCAATCAAATAAGTGTTGTAATCTAGAGTTACAATGAAATACTTACAGCAGTTATGAACTCACTAGCTTTGATTTATCAGTCTAAACCTTAATCACTTTGCTATTTCATCTTCATAGATAGTCTGCAGTGCCAAGACTACATTCTATTTTCCCAAAAAAACCTTGACTCCAAGAAAAAGATTAGTTCCTTGATACATCATATCTCCCAGGTTTTATATATTTCCCACTGCAGATGGTATTTTGTCAAAATTAGAATGTAAAATATTTGAAAAAAAAAGCCTCTTCATGATTAGATCTACCAAGAATTTTATTTTAAGATATCTTAATAACATAGGGATCTTTTAAATAAGCACACATTTCTAGATTTAAGTAAAGATGAATGGAATTATGGTATTCACATATTTTATTAAGTGAAATGACAACTGGGAATATAAGCCAGGCCACAGATTCAGTCTGACTGGGAGATTAGCTCTACCTTGTGAAACAACAAAAGTTCATACTTATTTGTTGTTGTTGCTTTAACCCCTTATGAACTCTGCATTTGTAGACCTACGAATCAAGGGCATTCTAATCATGACATGGTGTGCTATTCATTTTCAGATACTTTATCTAGGACTAGGTGACCATCCCTATGGCAGGTCCAAGCATAGGTTCTCTTGCTGGCTTGCAGAGAAGAATAGTTTTAATAAGATGTTATTGTTTTCACTTTCAGCATTTATCATTTCAGTTTTTTAACAAACACATGACTATAAGGCATTTCTTGGGTAACAGAATCATGATTTTGCAACATACATGCTTTTGCCAAGAGCATTAATAATGTAAGTGAAAATGTTTTCCAAATACATCCCCACATTATTAACTGCTAGCAATTGTTAACTTAAGAGATACTAACAATTATACTAAGATTAAAATCATGGATCAATAGCTTCATAAGGATAAGTTTTAGCTTTTTCAGTTCAACACTTTAATAAAACAGAAACAACATGCACATACATACACATATATACATGGTAAATTGCAAGAGTTTTCATAAATAAAATGAGAGGACTCAGTACATATTATAGAGTAAAACATATATTACATTATAGTAAACATAGAATGAAGGATAACATAGTGTGTGTGTGTGTGTGTGTGTGTGTGTGTGTGTGTGTACATAGAGAGACAGACTGACAGAGAGCTCAGATATATAACTAACATTTTTTTGTGTGGCTGTATGGTAAGTAGCTTGCTTACTAACCACATGGTTCCAGGTTCAGTCCCACTGCTATAGCCTTGGGCGGACCAAAGCCTTGCAAGTGGAATTGGTAGATGGAAACTGAAAGAAGCCTGTTGTATATATGTATATGTCTATATATGTGTGTTTGTGTGTCTGTGTTTGTCCCCCCCAACATTGCTTGACAACCAATGCTGGTGTGTTTACATCCCCGTAACTTAGCAGTTCGGCAAAAAGAGACCGATAGAATAAGTACGTGGCTTCCAAAGAATAAGTCCTGGGGTCGATTTCCTCGACTAAAGGCAGTGCTCCAGCATGGCCACAGTCAAATGACTGAAACAAGTAAAAGAGTAAATATCTCAATGAAGATTGATAAATTCAAGTTTAGAGCAAATGAGAGAGAAAACAGTAAACATTTCTTTAATTTGTTAATATAATTGCTGATGGTATTTGATGTAGTGCTGGTGGTAATTGTTGTTGTGATGGTGATGATATTTGTCATTGTGATGGTTGTTACTTCATTCTTATGCTGGCTTTTGTGATAATTTTTCTTTTTTTCTGGTTGATGTGGTGGTGGAAGTAGTTGCAATAATATAGTTTGGTAAATTTTGTTGTTGTAACAATAAAAACAATAACAGTAGTAATAATAATACAGTTATTCTACATTGCCCGTATAGTTGTCTTAGATGATGTGATAGTGGTAGAGTAATGATTGTTGAAGTAGTAGCAGTGGTGCAGCTGATATATACAAGTAAATCAAAGTTACTTACATTGGAATGTAGTGGGTCAAGTGGGAAAAAACTTGGTAGCTGTTGCTGTGAAGCATCTGGAAGCTCCTGATCATTATGGCTGAGTGAGGAACTTTCAGAAAACTGTGCCCATTGGCCACTGTCAATTTCATGACTGGAATGTGATTGGACGTTAGCATCAAAACTACACCAAGAGGATTCCTCTTCCTCTTTCAACTTGTCAGACACAGCCGACTCTGTTGGCACTTGGATGTCCACAGAAAAAGGTGAAGTGGCAGCTTCAAAATCAGCCCACTCGTCTTCACTTTCTGCAACAGCTCGATTGAACTTATTGAAATCACCAAACTCATCCTCTTCAGACTTAGTTTGACTAGTTATTGAATCACTGTTTGATGTTCTGGGCACAAAATTATCTGAAGCTGAATTAGTACCTGTTCCTGGAAAAGCACCATAATCATCGTCTGATTCTTGGTTCTCCTCTGTGGAATATTTCAGTTCAACTGTCCGGACCTGATCCGAAATGGAATAGCTCCCATCTAGACTGTCGTTACTGCGAGACTCACAGTTCTGAACCAAATCGTCATAGTCTATTGAACTCTCATCAAGACTCGGTAAATCTATTTCACTCCGTATATCTGGTGAAGAATTAGGGTTTCTAGAATTTGAGTCAAATTGAATGGATGAAGAACTCTGAATCTCTTCAGAAATGTCTTTTAGGGTGTCTTCACCTGCTGCTAATTCATTTTCAATGCTTTCTGATGCAAATTCTTCATTTTCAGCTCGTGTAGACGACTCTTCAAAAGACGGTGTGGACGGGGAGAACAGGTTTTCAGAGACCTGGAAACTGCTGCAAGTGTTATTGCCCTGAGGTGGTAGAGGAGGTGGATTCGATGTGACAGCAAACGAGAAGTCTGCCCAGTCATCAGAATCATCATCAAACATGCCTGACAAACAAGTGTTGGATAGATTTGAACTCACAGCTTCATTGGTTCCAGCTGTAAATTCAGATTGGGAAATAGCAGCAGAATCTGGTGCTGTAGTAGTTAGAGGGAGAGGAGGACAGTTAGGAGAAGGAAGTGATGTTGATAATGATGGTGATGATGATGATGAGGAAGAAGAGGAGGAGGATGGTGGAGGTGGTGGTAGTGGTGGTGGTTGTGGTGGTGGTGATGGTGAATCACCAGATTTATCAGTTTGTTGATTCATGGTGTTTGTACTAAACGAAGATTGTTCATGTGAAGAAATGTCTTTATTTGGGTTCTGTGGATCTGTTTGGGATGTACTGTGGTCAATGTCTGTGTTAGTAGTGGTGGTAGTGTTAGTATTATTAGAGGTGGTGGTGTTGATAAAACGTTTATCTTTATCACAACCAGAGCTATCAGCTCTACCAGTCAGCTGGTCTGTATTGATCTCAGAGAGATTACAGAACAATTGACAATTCCCTTTCTCACCTACTTCACCATTGAAGTTATCTTCAAGTTCAGAAGAGGTACTTTTATCACAGGAATCTGGACTTTCATCCGACTTTGGAACAGGTGAGATATCAGTACTACAGTGACCAGAATCAGTCATAGAGTCTCGACCTCGACTGCCATCAAGGTTGGACAAATAGCCCAATGTCTTAGTATCACAACTAATATTTTCAAACTCAGCAACATTTGATGCTGTTTGCATATCTTCTCCATTACTGAAGGCTTTTTCACTAAGCTCAATGTGAGGGGGCTTGTCTGGGAACAAGTTGAGGTTCTGAAGAATGGGTCGTTCACTGGTAGCTGATGCTGATGAAAGATCTTTATTTACAATGTCCCCATCTATGGTGTTGAAGTGTATGTCTTTAAAGGCATCAAACTCAACAGTATCATCCAAATACAACCCTCTGTCAGAGGAAGGGCTTTTGACATTGTCTGCAACACCGGTGAAATTACCAAAGTCATCTTCATCGTCTTCTTCATCATTCCAAGTAATATCATCAAGAGGTGGCGGAGAACCTGATACCATCGGGATAATGTGAGACATTGTAAGTCGCCAGCTACTCTACACTATTATCATCAACCTGCAATGATATGAAATTAATACAATGTCAGAGAAACAGTTTTATAAAAGACACAATACAAAGGAGCTAAAAATAAAATACATTTAAAGTTTAAAAAGCTGAAAGGAAGAATAATAGAGTAAAATATATAATATTGTTGCAATTCTGTATATAAATCTGTATATCCATATACTAAATAAATATTTTTGGCAACTTGTAATGAGGATTGAACCAATCAGTTTCATCAGATTGTGTAAATAAAATTGTGCAACTCATATTCTTGTTTACATTTTTTATATGCATCACAATAGCCTAACATGAGCAATGAGCAAAAAAGAGCATTTATACAGACATCTGAACTATAAGAAACAACAGGTAAAATCTCCCTTTAAATCATACTTTGTTGTTCTGAAATATAGGAATGACATATTGGATAAACTAGTTCTAGATTTATACACTATGAAAAAAAGAAAAAAAACTATAATGACAGCTAGAACACATTTGGTGATAAGACTACAGAATCAGGACTGATCTGTGGCTACACAACAAGAATAACGATAGATGGCTTACTCAAAGTAGTAAATAATCCCTATTAGCCTACATCACAGAGAACACAAATGATACAGTGGCAAAGTAGTGATTGCATATGGATGGAAGAACCTATGATTTATGAAAAAGAATAAAATATTAGATATATGGAGGAAATATGTAACTGCATTGTCATATAACATGAATGGACAGGAAATCTAAAGGTGCTGCAGCAAAAAGCAAAGTACAAATTGAATAATCTCAGATGAATGTGCAATGGTAATGTTTTATGAAGATTAAGCACAATTAAGTTGATTAAGTGTTAGCTGCTTTTGTTTGTTTTAATAGCTTATTCAGAACACAAAAGACAGTTCCTATGATCCTTTTCAGGAACTCTGGGACTGGTGAGGGAAAGAGGTAAGTTACATATGCACGCACACACACACACACACACACACACACACACACATATCTTTCAAATTTGTTTACAGGAAATGTTTTGAATATGTAAATAAAGCTCCTATTCCATTATGCCACCACAGTCTAATGACGCTAACTGGTGAAGCACTTTTTGGGGTTGCATTGAGCTATACCAATATATGTAGGATAAATGTAGTAATGATAAGAACAATCTTTTGATGGAATTTATAAACATCTAATACATTGCTATATGCATTTCCCTTCTTGGGACACAAAACTCTACTTGTGAAGACGTGTTGAGGCAAGTGAGGATCAGAATCGAAATCGATCAATGGAAATTGCGGATGTGCTACCAGTGCCGGTGGCATGTCGAAACTCTGCTTGTGAAGACCCATTGAGGCAAGTGAGGATCAGAATCGAAATCGATCAATGGAAATTGCAGATGTGTTACCAGTGCCGGTGGCATGTAAGAGAACTTTCCGTTTCGCGACCGTTGCCAGCACCGCCCCGTTTCGTGTCCGTTGCCAGCCTCGCCTGGCCCTCGTGCCGGTGGCACATAAAAAGCACCATCCGTTCGTGGCCGTTTGCCAGCCCTGTCTGGCACCAGTGCGGGTGGCACGTAAAAAGCACCCACTACACTCACGGAGTGGTTGGCGTTAGGAAGGGCATCCAGCCGTAGAAACACTGCCAGATTTGACTGGGCCTGATGAAGCCTTCTGGCTTCACAGACCCCAGTAGAACCGTCCAACCCATGCTAGCATGGAAAACGGACGCTAAATGATGATGATGATGATGATGATGATTTCCACAAATCACATGTCACTTAAGATCACAGTCTTCCTGGGATGATTACAGTGTAGTCTATAGCACCCATGGGCATTGGGTAGATCATCTTCCTGGATTCATTTCTTCAGCTGATATTACATTAATGGATGTTTACTAGAGATATGTTTATCCCTTTTGACCAGTATGAAGGTTGTCTACGGATACTACAATGTCCATGGATACTACAGACTACGCTAAAATCATCCCACAAATACAGACTTTGATCTTAAGAGACATGTGATTTGTGAAAATCATCATCATCATCATCCACATAGCAATGCATTAAATGTTTATGAATTCCATCCAAAGCTTATTGTTATTATTACTATATATATTGTATGTGTGTATATATGGTGGTGGTTGTCTACTCCTTATGCATAAGGAGTAGACAACCACCACCATATATACACACATACAATGAGCTTTTTTCAGTTTCCATCTACCAAATTCATTCACAAGTCTTTGATAAGCCTGGGGGTTATAATAGAAGACACTTACATAAGGTGTTATAGAGTGGAAATGAACCCAAGACCACACAGTTCAGAAGCAAGTTCCCTATGGTTATGTGTAGTGCCACTTCCAGTTTTCTTAAAGTTGTTGTATATTATGAAACAGTGTATAGTTTGTTTATTTATTATATAACTTGAAAGTTCATGAGCTTCAGCCTTTGGCATATTTGGAATATGAATTAGTTTTGATAATTATGTACTGTTCAGCTTTGTGTGGTGTTGTCATGAGGCAGTGTACTGCTTATGTTTAGGCTTTTCATACTTTCCTTGCTTATGGGCTATATTTAGCCTTGCTTCTGACAAACATGGTAAATGAATCTGTGCTAGTGTTGACAATCATGTATGGTTCAGTTATGAGTGGTATGGTGCCACACATTGTACTCAGCTTTCAGTAATTGTGAATCATACATGTACAGTAGTGATGTGCCTTTCTGGCATTTTGAGTGTTTGTGCATACTAGCACACTGACTGTACAGTTAATGTTCTGTATTTGGAACATTTTCAAGCCTTTAGAGGATGAAATTCGGGTTGACCAACTAAAAGAACAGAGTTGTAATTGCAGAGGCATCTTATTGAGCTCTCTGCACAGGAACCATCACCAAGCTTTATGCTATGTAAATTCAAAGAAGCCCACAAAGCCTACCACTAAAAACCTATCATGTTACAAAGCAAAAATGTTTTACTTCACCTACATTGTGTGAAGTACAGAAAAAGTAATAGAGAAAGGGTTACTCTTTATTGGGGAAGATGTCACACTTCAGAAGTGCAGTTGGGATTTGGTTTGTTAATGGAATAGGTAAAATGACATAGGTGATAGTGTCTGGTGAAGCACTAAGAAGGGTGAATTGTGCATGCATCTGTATACATACACCAACAACAGTATCCTTTTAACATCCACTTTTCCATGCTAGCATGTGTCAGATGGAATTTGTTAAGGAAGACTTTTCTTCACCTGGTTGCCTTTCCAGGTGCCAACACTCATCTGTTTCCAAGAATGGAAATATTTCACCATGGCCTTCTTGTCCTGCTGCGCATGCTCTCTTCAGCACTTCCGTCCTCAGGAACTCCCGACAGGGCCTACCTACTCTCCCGCCTTCACCACAGCTTCAGCTCAGTACCACACAAGGTTTTGATCAGCCCATGGCCATAAAAAAGAGATTTGCACAAGGTATCATGCAGTGGAACTGAACTGAGAACCATGTGGTTGCAAAGCAAATTTCTTACCACACAGCCTTACCACCTTACACCGCCTTACTGGCACTTGTGCCGGTGGTACATGGAAAACAACATTCAAGCGAGGTCGTTGCCAGTGCCGTTGGACTGGCTCCTGTGCAGGTGACGCATAAAAACACCATTTGAGAATGGCCTTCACCAGTACTGCCTGACTGGCCCTCATACCGGTGGCACATAAAAGCACCCACTACACTCTCAGAGTGGCTGGCGTTAGGAAGGGCATCCAGCTGCAGAAACTCTGCCAGATCAGATTGGAGCCTGGTGCAGCCATCTGGTTCGCCAGTCCTCAATCAAACCATCCAACCCATGCCAGCATGGAAAGCAGACATTAAACAATGATGATGATGATGATGATGATGATGACAGCCACACTATTAGTTTTCCTCCAACAAATATAAATAAAATTTCAATTAATAATTGTGAATGTAGGTAGGTTACTATTCAGTGGTCTGTGGCAACTGTATTTTTATAAATAAATTTCTAATTAATGACAAAGCTTCATTGGACAATTCTATTAGGATATCACCATAAAACCACATATACACATCCATTCACACACACACAGCTATAGACACATGAAAACATATACATGCATTCATTCAAAAATCATAAATTCTTTACAACTGAGGATGCAAATAAGTGGCAAATAACCAGATGAATAACACTGGAAGAATACAATTGCCAAGTTTATGTTTGGAAATATTGATTAATTTTCTTGATTTGTTAATTTGTTTTGATATTATTTAACATTTTTATTTTTTTTCAAGGGAATAAATAGGGAATTGAAGTCCTTCTTTGAGAAACAAGTTGATTAATGAAAGAACTTTGAGATAAAAGAATCCTATTAAAAGCAGGCAGCCGAAGCAGCACAACTCAAAAGTTAATGATTATAATTCTTTCAACAATTACCACTACCACCCCAACATCTTCATTATTTCTCCATGTTGCTGCATTGTTAAAATAAAAACAATAATGGCAATAAAAATTAGGGTTGGATAATAAATGTTTGATTAAAGGAAATCGAGCATGAAATATTGACATTCTAATAGTTGTAGTGAATGTGTGTTAAGAATTACATGACATGGTTCATACAATCTGAATAAAATTCATCCGTTGTGCAAGTAGACAGACAGAGCAACTAGCTAAAACTAGTTTCTTTCATTCTGTGCTCCCATACACTTCCAACTATCAATTCTATACACACACACATACAAAGACACAGTTATAGTCACACAGTAAGGGTTACCAGATCTACACACGAAACCTTGAAACAAATATAATCCTCCTCTTATCCTGTAGATAACCATGACAGGGTATCATTGTGTCATGTGTGAAATTAGATCAAACTTCGTCCAGATATGATACAATATTATCAGGCTTCCATTATTAGATTAAATTTGTCTTAAACATGATTTGCATGATAATTAGACAATTATTTAGATGACACTAAATTTAAAGATTTAAAGATTAGAGCATTAAACGGCCAAAGTATCTCCATAAATATAGTGGTAGTGGTAGCAATAATAATACTTTCTACTATAGGCACAAAGCCTGTAATTTGGGGGAAGGGGATAGTCAATTACATCTACCCCAAGACTCAGCTGCTACTTATTTTATTGACCCCAAAAGGATGAAAGGCAAAGTCAACCTCAGCAGAAATTGAATTCACAATTCAAAGATGAAAGAAATGCCACAAAGCATTTTGCCCGGCATGCTAACAATTCTGCCAGCCCACCAATAATAATTCTTTCTACTATAGACACAAGGCCTGAAATTGTAGGGGAGGGGGCTAGTCGATTATATTGACCCCAGTGCATAACTAGTACTTATTTGCTTGACCTGGAAAGGAGGAAAGGCAAAGTCAACCGCAGCAGAATTTGAACACAGAATGTAAGGACAGACAAAATGCCATTAAAACATACTGCCCAGCTAACGATTCTGCCAGCTCACCACCATAATCATCATCATCATCATCATCATCTCATTTAGCGTCCGCTTTCCATGCTAGCATGGGTTGGACGATTCAACTGGGGTCTAGGAGGCCAGACGGCTGCACCAGGCCCAGTCTGATCTGGCAATGTGTCTACGGCTGGATGCCCTTCCTAACGCCAACCACTCCGTGAGTGTAGTGGGTGCTTTTTACGTGCCACCAGCACAGGTGCCAGACAGGGCTGGCAAAGGGCCACGGTCGGATAGTGCTTTTTACGTGCCACCAAACAGGGGCCAGGCAAGGCTGACAACGGCCACGATCGGATGATGCTTTTTACGTGCCACCAACATGGATGCCCATCGGGGCGGCGCTGGCAACAGCCACGTTCGGATGGTTCGCTTATGTGCCACCAGCACTGGTATCACAGCTACAATTTCCATTGATGTTGATCGATTTCGATTTTGATTCTCACTTGCCTCAACAGGTCTTCACAAGTAGAGTTTTGTGTCCCAAGAAGTAATCATCATCATTATTATTATTATTATTCTTGCAAATCTTTGGTACCAAGTTCAAATTTTGAGGAGAAGAGGAAATCAATTACATTGACACCCCCAGCATGCAACTGGTACTAATTTTATCAACCCCAAAAGGATGAAAGGCAAAGTCAACCATGGCTGCATAATAGTAATAATAACAATTCTGTTCTTTTCATTGGCATGTATGAGAACAACAACTCAGAGGATGCCTACTCCCCTTAAAGACTTCTCAATGAAGTATATCTGTATCCTATCTATTATTTGCTAAGTAACTTACTACATAAGTAAACTTTGGCTGGTATAGAGTAAGAAAAATATTGACAGATTCACTATCCAGATGACAATTAGATGGTTTATACTGTTGAAAAAATATTAGACATCATGTAGTTTTCTCTTTTTACTTGCTCATGTGTATATACTTTAATGTATATCTTGTAAGGCTCTAATTACATATCTTCTATCTTTTACTTGTTTCAGTCATTAGACTGTGGTCATGCTAGGGCACCGCCTTGAAGTATTTTGTTGAACAAATAGATTGACCCCAGTTCTTATTTTTTTAAATCTATTTCACAAAATCGCTGAGTTATGGAGAGGAGGGGAGTGGAGAGGGTGAGGGAGGGAATAGTGAGGAATATGGGAGGGTGAGGAAGAGGAGGAGTTGGGTAAGAGGAGCAGTAAGGAGGGGAGGGGAGAAGGAAGATGAGGGGGAGGGAGAAGGAAGAAGAGGGGAGGAGAAAAGGAAGAAGAGGGAAGGAGAAAGGGAAGAAGGGGAGGGAGAAAGAGGAGGAGGTTGGCAGAAACAGAGGACATCCAACAAAATGTCTAGCACTATTTTAGTATTTAGTCTTATCTTGCAATGTTCTGACTCTACTTGGTCCAACATGCCTCTCAATACCACATGGTCAATAGAATTAGCACCTTGCACAACATCATTTTAACATAAATTTTCTATGCTTAGAATGGATTGGACAGTTTGTCATCACAGGGCTTGATTATTTAATCAACTTGACATATTCTTAACTAATTTGTCACCTTGAGCCAATTTCAGAAATCCTTATTTATCACTTGTGTTTATTATTACTGATCCATTAGACATATCAATGACATTCCAATGATGATCATACTGGGACTTTTTTTATGCTTAGTAGATATCTATATCTCCAATATCTTGCCTTTTTTAAGGTTAAACACTGTGATTTGAGGGCAATTTGGCTCAGATTTCTAACAGGTCAAAGGACCATACAGAAGCTCCTTTGCTAACTAAATTAATATGAGTTTTTCTTTTCATATAACGGCATGAGTTATATAGTTCTGTAATGTAATATGCATCTCAATCCTATGTCATGTATGCAAAATCTAATTTTCTAAGGTGTAATCTTCATTATTATTTTTCATCTACCTCAAGCTTATATATCTGCCAGTAATTGTTAGCGTATATCATCCATTCACATTACATGTCCCTCCATTACCAGTGATTTCTTTCTTCTATAGATCAACCAATGGAGTGATTCTGACACTGTTACTTTAAAAGAATTGTACAAACATATTACTTTACTTACAGGAAAACCAGATTATTGCCTACTAAATCTGCAATAAACTGACAAGTGGACATTGGCACATAATGGAAATAATAGCTAGGCATAATTTTATTTTTTTCATTCTGAGCACCATCAGTGTTTTACAATACTTTACTCTGTTGGCAGAATTTAGTCTGTTAGTAGCTGATACATTTTTACTAGTGTTTGCCTATAAACTAAACTTAGCAAATCATGAAATAAAAACAGTAGAAAGTGACTTTTATTTATTTTGTTTGAAATTGTATCTTTTTTTATTGGTTGTTATTTGGCTCAAATCAGCCATGATTGAGGAGAACCGTGATCAGACAGATTCTTCAGCTGTGATCAACTTGTGCTGATTTCAGAAATCTTTATTTCAGCTTAATATCTCTAAGGCTACCAACTTAAAAAAGGAAGGATACTTTGGAATACGTTATTCTAATGTATACTTCCTGTTTTAGGAAGGTATGATGTAATTTGAAGGTAATTTGGCAGTAATTTGGCTCTATTTCTAACAGGTCAACAAACAGAAATGTTCCCTCACTGGCTTATATCTTTTCATTGTTTATTCAACACTGTACACTCTTGTGCAGAGTACTTTTAGCTTTCTTTTATTAGTAATCCAATCTCAGAACTTACGATCATTTAATCAGCTCTACAAATGATAATAAAATGATGTTAAGATCACAAGTATGTTCCAACCATTACCCTCAACAAAAGTAGACATAGCTTACAGTATCTTCCAAACAAACCACAATGAACTACATATTGAAAACTGCACTTTGCATCAACATGATTTTTTTCTTTTTTTATCTTTTATCCAAAAGGAATAGCACAATCCATAACCTTTTATAGGCCTCTGAAGAAGGGAAGAAGTATCCTCAAATTGTGGCTCTGGCTTCGAATGTGCACTACTGAGTGAATTCCACTAAAGGCCCCAGATGTGCCAGGTGGTAGTGTTAAACTGAGAGATTACGCCTTTCATCCAAGGATTGGTACTTTTCCAAGACATTTATGTTCTATTTTCTTCAAGGTAAAAAGTCAACTTGCATTAAATTATATCAGCTGAACCTGATATAATTTCCATCATTAACCACAACCACAATGGTCTTTGATCTAAACAGTACAATATGCCTTTATTGTCACAACCAATTGCTAAATAACAACTCGGGGACTATACAAAGCAACAAGAGAGCCTCTATTTGGTTGTTTGACATACTGCAAATATCAGTTATCAAATATCCCTTCAATTATACCCTATTATCTTAAAAAAGGAAGGACATTTAATAATATAGTCCCAGGGGGTGGGGGAATGCTGAATGATCACAGATGGAATGCTGCTTTTGATCATAAGTCTGCTCAACCAGGACCAACTTGGGACTAAACAATACTAGCCAATCATTATATAACAACCAAACACTAACAAAAAAAAATACTATATAGTAAACAAACACTCATTATCATCTTCATTTAACATCTATATTTCATACTGGCATAGGTCAGACATTCTGACAGGATCTGACAAGCTGCAGGGCTGTACTGGGCTTCAGTGTCAGCTTTGGTATGTTTTCTATGATTGGATGCCCTTCCTAACACCATCTACCTTACAATGTGTACTGGGTGCCTTTTTTCTTTGCTTTTTTTTTTTTTTTGCCACTGGCACTAGTAGGTCATTTGAGTAGGTTGCAGGATAGAAAGCAATGGAAAAGGGAAAAAGGAAAAAGCCACTAGGAATGGAGATGGAAGGAAGCTTTATGCCAGTTGCTGAAAGGCTAAAACAAAAAATATTATATAATAACAAAACACTAAATAACAGCTAAACAAGATATAACACTACATAGTGTGGAATATTCTAAGAATGACATTCTTAAAAAGGTAAAATTAAGTCTTTGATAGACTGTTACCTAGAAAGTAAAGGGTGGGGGGTAGAAAGGTCATGGCAAGGATGCTTCTGACCATAAATTAGCTCAATCAGGCTGACCTAGGGTGAAACAATAAGAACAACAATGATACAACAAGGTGTTTGGTATATTTTTGGTCAGACTAAAATTTGGCATATTCATGATATTGATCAAAACAGGTTTCTGCTCTCAAGCACACAACCAGCTTATTCTTATACCAGAGAATCAACCAAGGTTCTTTCCATGTCAATGATAGCAACAACATTATTCAAACTGAAACCTTTTCTCTTCTTTTTTTTTAAATAAGACACAGAACAGTTATCAATAATCTATAAGTGATTTAATCTCTCACTCTAAAACCACTATTTATCAAAGTATAAAAACTCTTAAATTGATTACATTTGAACGAAACAATTATCTGACGACTATTGTCCAAAACAGAGTTCATAAATGGGAAACTAGTAGTGAATAAACTACAAAAAGCAGATTGAAGTTGATTAGATTAAGTATTTTTGATATTCAAAAGAACAGCACAAGCCAAAAAAGACTGGTTACAACCAGATAAGAGAACATTACAACAATTCAATTGTTCAGCAGTGTAATGTTCAATTCCAGATCAATTGTGATCAAACACGTCATTCTGTTACTATTTCAACTACTACTATTATGATCATTATCATTTTTATAATTATTAATATTATTATCATTATCATTATTTCATAGTCATTATTTGGCCAAATGCCTGTGTAAGTTTTGAAGCTGAAATGTTAATTCTATTAACCATTTCACAGTCCACAGCAGCTGGCAGCACCATGGTCATTACATGTAATATATATTTATGTGTGTGTACATATATGTATTAGAATCTCTGAAGAATTCTCCAAGATTCCAACATCAATTACATGTGTGTGTGTGTGTGTATATTTATACATATATATGTATGCATGTATGTGTGCATGTGTGTCTGTGTGTGTGTGTGCATTTGTATATATATATATATATATATATATATATATATATATATATATATATATATATATATATATATATGTATATAAAACTTCATTTAATACCCTTGTTCCAAATTTAAACTTGACCATGCATTTCCATTACTTGAAGTTTCTTACCAAATGGCAAACACCAAATGGTGTGTCAAAACTAAAGGCTACTTCCAATATTCAGTATTGCAAATATCAAATATTTCACAGTTGATGCATCATTTGATGACAACCATTTGGCATGAAACTTTAAGTAATGGAAGTCAACAATAACTAATATATATATATATATATATCACCAGATGACCAGCTGCTTTTATACACCATTAGTAACAATGAGCTTTACATTGTTTTAGCTTTTAAATGATGCTACCCTATCAGTTAACATTCACCCTGAATGGAATGCCAGTCCTTCACTGGCTTACCCATTTACAGCTGAGTGGACTGAAACAACATGAAATGATTATTTTTGCTCAAGAACCCAATGTATCACTGATCTGGTGATCAAAACCATGATCTAGTAATTATGAGTGCAACACCCTAACCACTAGGCCACAGACTCTCTCTCTCTCTCTCTCTCTCTCTCTCTCTCTCTCTCTCTCTCTCACACACACACACACACACACATACAGCAAGTAAGTTTCTGTTGAATCTGGTCTTTAACTCTCAGTTGTAAAAAATATGTTGTTTCACTTACAGCATTCCTGTCTTTGAGCAGATTACCCAGATAGATAGCTGCAATCAAGAAAGGTCAATTAACTGCCTATTTACAGCACCAATATATAGTCAATAAATATACTTTTAACTACACTTTTGTTAATGAATGGACACTTTCAAGTCTACACCTACTTATAGTATTTAATATAATGCAAGTTACTTGACCTGTTAAAAATAGCAACCAAACCTTCCTCAAATCACACTCCACAATCTTTAATAAAGAAAAGATGCATTAGATAATGTAGTCCTGGACATACAACCAAAAAGCTAGGATGGTCATGGCTGGAATCCTTTTGATCATATGTCTGCTTGATTAGAGTTGATCTGGGCTAGGGTCCCTGTTGGTCAAGAGTGACCATGCATCTGCACATGTGCAGTCTTAAGGAAAGACTAGCAGTTACCAATTCATGCAAGTCTCCCTTCTCCATGCCACCAATTTTTCTCCAAAAGAAAGGCCACTGACTTAGGCCAATACAGCTTGACACCATTCTTATTACAGGTATTGCTACTAGAATGCATGAAGCAGAACAAATACTGCAAAATATTTTGCCTGTTTCACGAACAGTTTCACCAATCCACTACCCTGGATTGATACTTTTTATAAACCCCAAAATGATGAAAGTGAAGTTGACCTCGCCAGGATTTGAACTCAGAGAACAGTCAAACTAAATATCATGAAGCAACCTATCTAAAGCTCTATCAACTCTATCCAGACCTGGGTTAAGCCACAACTTAGTACAGTAATAACCACTGATGACAGTATATGAACCAATCAGCTAGCATCTGGAAAGCTTTCTATTCAATCTGTTGAAATCTCTCTTCATCAAGTGGAATTTCTCAGTAAACTATCTCCAGTCTTTAAATTAGAGATTATAAAGTTTCAATTGAGAAGATAGACAACTGCTTCAGAAATTTAGGACAGTTGACTGCAACAGACAAAATGACTATTCAACTGTTTACCAACATAGAATGATTCTAATTCTGTTCTCACTTACAAGGATGCATAAGGTTGATTAGTGTTCATTTTCAATTCTGTGGTGTTAAATGCAAGAGTGATACTGAACAGGATGGTAGTTTACTGAATGTAGCTTTTCATTGAGTGGAATTGGGATTGAGCTCAGTCCTGCAAGCCAACAGACGCCTCATTTGTCAATTCTACATGCTACATTGTTCATAGTGTTGAGTCTGACCTTTGTAGCAACACGGATGCATTCATGTGATACCTCAGCTTACTAGGAATAACAATAAAATGGCTCTCAAACCACATCCACTCTCTTTAAAAAAAAAGAAAGACAATAGATTATGTGGCCCTATGACTCCAAAAAACAAATGGGATGGACAAAGCTAGAAAGCTTTTGCTCAAAGATTTGCTTGATTAGGATAGACTTCAAGCTAAACAAGTAGAATTTAGAGCTAGGTAGACTAATTTCCCTGACCAAAGTAACACAATGCTTCGGTGACAAGATATAGACAGCCAGCCAAATTGCCCAGTACCCTGAGGGGAGAAAGTGTTATTTTTTTAACACTTTCTATTCCTGCTCAGCTATCTCAATAAGCTATACTTGAAATAGGTTGACTCCAGTTTTCATCAACTTTTCATTTGACATAAAAATAAACTACAACAAGCAATACAATTTACAACAGAAGGTAAATGTGAAGCAAACTTACAAACAAAATGATAGTGAGTGTGCTCCAGCAAGGCTGTAACCATTTGATTTAAACTAACTAAATGAAACTAAGTGAAACATGAAACTAAATTCAACAAAAACAAAAATTTATTTGCTTCTATAACAACAACATCAATAAGACTACAATTTATTAGTCTAAAGCATCATGCAAGAGAAACAGTTCCGTTACCATTGCCAGAAATATGCACCAATTTGGACATTTCAACCCAAGGGCAACATATTCAACACCTGTAAGTTAATAGAAAAACCAACCTTTAATTCATTACATCATATCAAATTCCTTCAGATGTCTTTTAAAAGAATATATAAAATGCAATCTTGAGAGACTGATGAGTAGTTCCACAATATTTAAGCAGATGAACAAATTTCACCCAGGATAGGATTCCAGTCTTTATAACAAGTCATAAAACAGTCGTGTGTTTCTACAAGTGAGGTATCCTGTACAGAGACTCATCAAAGATCACACAAAGGATGTGAGCTAAAAACAAAGAAGTTAGTAATCTTAATCTTAGTTTTTCAAACATTCTAACTTTACAAAAAGATGCCAATGTCAGAGCCTTTAAGTGTCTACTCAACCTGCTAGAAATAGTAAATAATCCTCACAAATCACACCTTACCAATCATTAAGAAAGACAGGTTAATGGAATGACAAATTGAATACTTTTGATCATAAGTCTGCTCAATCAGCCATGACCTGAGATCAAAAAACAACAACCCTTACAAAATAATGTATAAGCATTGTCAGAAAACCTGTCACCTGATTTCAATAGCCAAAATGAACTGAGGCAATGTAAAATTAAATAGTCCACTAATCATTTTATCCTTACAGAATAATAGTTTCTAATTTGGGCACAAGACCAGCAATCTTAGGAGGTTATTGGTCAATACCATTAACCTCAGTGTTAGAGTGGTATCTTATTTCATCAACCCCACTGATTGATGAGAGACAAAGTTATCCTTGGCAGTATTTGTACTCAGAAAAAGGTGACAGAAAAACCGCAAAGCAATTTTTCCAACACCTTAATGATTTTTGCCAATCCACCATCCTTACAGAAATGGAATGTGATCATTTCTATCACTATTTTGTCATACTGGCTTACAGTGCATTTACACAAAACATATCGTATCTATAAACTTTTGACATTTTTTAACTATTAGTTAGTTAGTCTGATGAATAATGTGAGGTGTTGGTTGACACTTTAGTATAGCCTCATGAGCAATCCTATGGCATACCAGACGACAATTAAAAAAAACTAGATGCAATCTATAGAGCCTTTTTTTCTTGTTATACCATATCTCTACCTAGTTGAGGGCAAGACTGCACACTCAAATAAGCAGTAATAAATAAGTATAGGGTGCAGTGTGAGAGCCCAGAAATGCATTATCTCCACAGTCCAGTTTATTTCTACACACCTGTGGATTCTGCCGCAGCCATGGAAACGCAGACAAGAGAGACTTCAAACATTTTAGATTCTTTCTAGACTGGTGGAGACAGCTGGCCAAGTAAATAGGACACTGGGTTAAAAATTTATACTCTGTCATCCAACTATTTTATGGCCTCAAAGCATTAAACTCTCAAAAGCTCAGCAGATCTATGTGTAAGTATGTATCACATTGTTGAAACAACTCACAACTGTAAGCACCAATAATAATATAACATTGATGGGATTATCATTAACTTCACTTTCAGTGCTGAGTTAAACTCCTCCTGGGCTTGGAGAGAGATAGGTTCCACTGCCAAATTTATCTGATCCAGATACAATATATGAAATTGTTGATATTGTAGTTTAGCTCCAAATCAACCCTAATTGAGTTGACCTTTGATCGAAGACACTTAAGCCATGTTTATGCTTGTTTTTTCAGACAGTAGTGTACCATAGACTATATTATCCAATGCGTCATTTCTTTTTAAGATGGTATGGTTTGGTTTGTAGGAGATTTTAATCATTATTTCTAGCAACTAAATTTTCCTCAATGATCATGTTTAAGACCCCATCATAGAGCTGAGGAGAATCTCAACATTCTTATTGATTATGGAACTTGCCACCAGCATCTCACTGAATGATAAGGCTAACTATTATACAGTCACTGTGATTAATATCCTGTTTGAATTCTAACCGGAATACAATGGGTAACTGGAATACATGGGTAATTGGGATACATGGGTAGACTGGAATACATAGGTGATTAAGAAGTCCAAGAAGATTGCAGCTCTGAAGAGAAGGATTGAGAAAGAAATATTTATATAAAGGGGTTCAGAGCTGAGCTATAATGAGAGAAAAAATGTCAGAAAGAGAACAGAAGGAGGCGCATAAAAGAGATTTATGTTCAGGCAATATGTAGTCAGTATGTTCAAAAAACAAAAATCATTGTCATTATAGCAAAAGAAACAGAAGCACTCAGTGGTTGATTGGTGGAAGATTTAAGTCTGAGTAAATGAAATAAATGAATGTGAAAAGGTAGGCGAAATGTCACTGGAAATTAGCTGCCTGGTATCTGTAAGAGATTAATCTGAAAGTAGAATGGTCTAATAAGTCTATTAAGTCACTGACTCACTATTTAAATTACCAGCTGCAGTTGACTCATAGCAAGAGAAGGATATAGACTGATCAGACATGATGAATGAAGATTGGAATGAAAATGAACAAGTTAGAGCTACTGGGTTTTATAAGGTCTTGCATTCTGGACAGAACAAGTTCAAACAAGCAAAACAAAAGTAAATATCAAGGGTATTATGGAATTTTAACAACAGATGTTGCCTAGAACAAAATGAGTGCAAGGTAAGCAGCTACAAAATAAACCTATAACAGAAACATATAAAATAAAGAAGAAAAAAAAACCTCATAAATTTAATGCTTATTCTTATTGTATCTGAGATTACAATGGATTTAAAGGAAATATCAGATAAACTAACAAGGATTATCTCGAGATTTTTTTTTTTTCACATTTATTCTATCTGTGAGGCTTTACAGTGGGGCAAAGTTACAGAGTGAGTTATAATGTTGCAGTTAGGGAATTTACAGTTTTATAGTATTTCAGCAACGCCTCACATATCCCAAATTTATTTTATATCACAATTTTGTTGTACAGTTAGTTACAAGGTATCCAGTGGGCTAAAACACAGCTTCACTGCACTTCTGATGAGAATGACAACAAAAAGTTCATAAATCCAATGCAAAACAAATATTTCAAAGGATTTTGTTGGTAAAAGCGTTTATTTTTTTTTAGCTTTTTCACCACTATTTATATTCTCCACTGAACTACATCAATAAAACAATATAAACACACATACATAAACATTATATATTTATGCAGGCATGGCTGTATGGTAAGAGATTTGCTCTGGGTTCAGTGTTCAGTCCCACTGCATGGCATCACTGACAATTGTCTTCTGCTATAGTTCTGTGTCAACCAAAGCTTTATGAATGGACCTGGTAGATGGAAATTAAAAGAAGCTAGCAGTGTGTGTGTGTGTGCACGTGCACATATGCGTATGTATGTGTGTGTTATCCAGCCACTATATATTTATATAGATGATTCTTTGTGATTTTTATATCAACATAAACTAGTTGAAAGGAATATTTCCTTTTAAAGTTTTCTTCATTTTCCAACAGAGGAGAAAAACAGTTTTTCTTTTTCTATTTTGGTATATGTAAAGCTTAGAGTGAACCAAAAGAGGTCATTGTTATGTGTGTGACATCAGTGAATTCAAACATCTTGCCTTCAGTGCTGCAGCAGTACTAAAGGTCATTTGGTGGAGAATAGCCAATAATATTGATTCTTGTAGTTGACTGGTACTTGTTTTATCAACCCCCGAAGAAGGAAATTTGAACTTGGAATATAAAGTGACTTAACTAAACATCACAAGGCATTTTGTCCTACAATCTATTGATCCTGCAAATCTACTGCAGTACTAATGTTACTACCCACATATATATACAGATGGCTGTGTGATAAGAAGCTTGCTTCCCAACTTTGTTGTCTTGGGTTCAGTCCAAATGCATGGCATCTTAAGCAAATGTCTTCTACTATAGCCCTAAGCAAACCAAAACCTTATGAATGGATTCAGTAGACAAACTGAAAGAAGCCTGTTGTGTGTTGTGTGTGTGTGCACACATTTGTCTTTTCTTGTCTTGACATCATGTAGTGTTTGTAAAATGATTGTCAGTCATACAAGCAGTATCATTCTTTTCCAGAATTCTGCAAGAACATGTCTGGCCACAAGGAAATATCTTGCTTGGATGCAAGTGAGGGCATCTGACTATAGAGAAAATCTGCTTCAATAAACTCTATCTAACCTATGTAATCATGGAAAAGGGGACATTAAAACAATGGTTTTTATGAAGTACAATGACTGTGAGGTAACAGTACTGAACTACTGACTGGAAAAGAATAATACAAGCCTTATTACAACCATTATGTTGTTCTTAAATATACACTCTTACATTGCTTTTCTTGATTCAGTTTGCTTTAACTGTAACTAAGTGCCACTCTCACTAAATAGTTGAATAATTAGTAATAGGAGAAACAAGCAGACATTAAATATATGGTGCACTATCGAAGTTTACAGAGTCCTTTGTTCCGCCCTAGAAAGGAAAGTGAATGTAGGTAAAAACTAATAGTATAATTCATAATTTCCTTGTCTTGATCCTCGGTGACTCCTGACGTAAGTATAAAAGAGTGGTTCTCAACCATTTTTTACCTATGGACTCCTTTATTTCCTATTTTTATTAGGGTGGACGCTCGTGGTTATTTGATGCTTCAAAGAAACCTTATTGTATATTTATAATTGAATATTATAAGGAATTGTGTAAAAAATTATTAAAATATTTTGTGTATTGTGAAAGTATAACCAATTTATTACACATAAATTTTAAGAACAAAATCTTATACGGGCCCTTAAGTGTCATACGGACCCTGGTTGAGAACTACTGGCATAAAGGATGAGTAGAACAGCTAGGCTGTCTCAGTAGGCTGCAGAAAGCAGAGAATGAAACTTAATACATCTAAAACTAGCCATAACAGGTGGAGAAAGGGTGAAGGAGTTTTTAAAAGATACTTAACTTTTTTAATGCTAATTTATCTGATATTGTTCATACTAAAGTGTTTGTATTTAAATTAAAATCTCAAACAAAATCTCATAACATGAAACTTCATTTGTTCAACATTGAGATAGTATATATATATATTCCAAGTTAGATATTTATTACTAAACCTCTCGTAAATCTTAACTATACAGAAAAAATAATTGAATACGCAAACAGTATATTCATTAGGATTTTGTCTTGCAAGGATTAAAGATAAGAAAAGACATGCCTAATGTAGGAACCTTGAATATTCTTTCCTACTCTAGGCACAAGGTCCGAAATTTTGTGGGGAGGGGCCAGTCGATTAGATCGACCCAGTACTCAACTGGTACTCTATCGACTTCTAAAGGATGAAAGGCAAAGTCGAACTCGGCGGAATTTGAACTCAGAACGTAAAGACAGACGAAATACCTATTTCTTTACTACCCACAAGGAGCTAAACACAGAGAGGACAAACAAGGGCAGACAAACGGGTTAAGTTGATTATATCGACACCAGTGCGTAACTGGTACTTATCTAATCGACCCCGAAAGGATGAAAGGCAAAGTCGACCTCGGCGGAATTTGAACTCAAAATGTAACAGCAGACGAAATATGGCTACGCATTTCGCACGGCGTGCTAACGTTTCTAGACAAATAGGGTTGGTTGAGTATGAGCTTCAGTAGTGTAACAAAGGCATATCACTTCTGGTCTATGAAGCATTGAAGACGAATAGGAAAATCTTTGTCGACTATCATGATTTTAAAACATATCAGATTCTAATGAACTAACTCCAAATCATGGCTAAATCCATTAAAAAAGAGCAAACTTAAAAAGCAAAAAGAAAACAAAAATCTGAATGTGTACAATTATAAAGATGCAAAATAGCAACATGGATAAGGAAGGTGCTGAGATAGTAAATTGATGGTTCAGAAGTTCATGTTTTCAAATTCACTACAGACGTTTCCCTATGTATATGTGCAGGGCACTATTATGTGCACCATAACTCGTTTGAAAACGGTGAAAGAGGAAACAAAAAAGCAGCAATGAGTCCAATAAAGAAAGCAATAAAAGCCAAAATTTACATGCACAGCATAAAACACGAAACGACAGGGAAAAAGTCAGGTGGAAGAAAGGCACGTCAAAACTAGTGTTGACAAATTTCGTAAAGCATAGAATATTTGAAGGATGCAAGGTCTTGACAACTAACAACTGACACGAGTCGTTTGTTCCATGCTTTGACAATTCAAAGGGTGCAAAAATGTTTCTGAAAGTTACGGGTGCTGCGATATTTTTGATTTTGTATGTACATAGGCAGTACAAATATTGAATTCAAAAAGATGGCCAAAGTTGTTGTCGGAAAGCTGGTTGATAATCTAGTGGGATTTGATGATCAGCTGCTAAGCATCAAAGCTTGAGTGTATCGATGATCAGAGAAGCAAGATACTCAAATATAGTAACTGAATATAGTAGTATTATAGAATATAAAAAAAGACTCCGCCGGTTACGACGACGAGGGTCCCAGCTGATACGATCAACGGAACAGCTTGCTCGTGAAATTAACGTGCAAATGGCTGAGCATTCCACAGACACGTGTACCCTTAACGTAGTTCTCGGGGATAATCAGCGTGACACAGAGAGTGACAAGGCTGACCCTTTGAAATACAAGTACAACTCATTTTTGCCAGCTGAGTGGACTGGAGCAACGTGAAATAAAGTGTCTTGCTCAAAGACACAACGCGTCGCCGGGAATCGAACTCACAACCTTACGATCATGAGCCGAATGCCCTAACCACTAAGCCACGCGCCCTCACCATTATAGAATATAGTATTCGTTTAGTTGGGCGTCTCTAGACAGCTTCCTGTAGATCGATATCGTGGACAAAATGACTTAATCAGTAAAACAACGAGCAAAATACGTGATATTTGATTATGTTTTGAGTTCGAATCCTGCTCAGGTTGATTTTGCCTTTCATCTTTCTGAGGTTGCATAAAATCCAACACCGGTCAAGCAACTAGAGTCGATATAATCGAATATGCCCTTGAAGATGACACACCAGCATATATGATTTTCATTCATGCCTGCCTACACACGCGCGTGCGCGTACTTTTGTTGGTAAGTACATTATATGAATAAATATAAATACATCTACATAAACTGGTATGTATGTGTACACCCATACTAACATATGCACTGCAAGTATTCATTACAGAGAGAGAGAGAGAGAGAGAGAGAGAGATTCCTATTCAAACACGATAAACACAAAACCATATAAATGAAAATACACACAGAAATGAACACACACAAACACAAATAATATACATACACACAACGCATACATACATAGTTACACAAACAGGCAAACGTACAAGCAAAATCAAACGCATGAACACACACACACACACACTAACACATAAACTCACATGTACAACAAAATTGTCACGTTCACAAACACGCACACACATAACATACATACACACACACGCACACACATACATCTCACTCACCAAATTCACTTACACATATGTATGTACGTATATTACTTGTACTGAGACGTTGCTGCCCGAATTTACAGGTTAAAATACAATACAGAGATGATAGCATAAAACTACTACAAATAAAAAGCCTAAAAGCTGTAAATCAATAACTTCTTTAAAAAAAAAAAAAAGTAAACGAATGAAATGCGTAATAAAAAAAAAGAAAAACAACCCAATAGGTAAACTTTAATTAGTGTGAACGAAAAAAGTGAAAGATAGTGGGGGCGGTCGTTGATTGTATTCTGTGTATACTAGTGTGACATATGGCAGGAACAGTAGTATTCTAACAGCTGAAGGCAAATGGAGGCAAACTTGACTGAAATGTTTACTGACGATGTAGTTGTTATTATTATTATTATTCATGAGAGAAAAAGGTGAAACAATTAGATCAATGGGTGCAGTTTGGAAATACCTATTACCACTTCATAGGGGAAAGAAAATAGTACGAAATGGGGTTGAAGAATGTAAAAAAATACGAAGTTTTAAACACCAACTGTTGGATTCTTTATAACAGACACATGCATGCATACATACATACATACCTAAACACACACACATATACATAGCTATACATACATATAAACACACACATTATACGTATATGTATATATACACACATACATATATATATATATATACACACACACATATATATATATACACACACACATATATATATATACACACACACATATATATATATACACACACACATATATATATACACACACACATATATATATATACACACACACATATATATATATACACACACACATATATATATACACACACATATATATATACACACATATATATACACACACATATATATACACACACACATACATATCTATATGCAAACATATATACATATATATATATATATACTAGCAGCATAGCCCGGCGTTGCCCGGGTATGTAAGAGCCCCTAGTAGGCAACGACTAATCCCAATCTAGTCCTTTCCCTCTAGGGAACGAAGGCGCATGTGTAGCTTGCAATGTCTTCTCACTTTAAAGGGGAAAATGCCTTTCAACTAGTTTATGTGGATATAAAAATCAGGAAGAATCATCAATATATAGTGGATGGATAACACACACATATATATAATTTCAAAATTCCTGTTGTATGTACTAAACCAAAGCTAAAAATATGAAAGGTGAAAAAAAAATTCATGTCCTCTTCCTTTCTGCACGAGTTAGGGATGACTATTCCTAAACTGCACCAATCTATAAATGATAAACAAAAGTGTGTCAAAGGGCTATGACAAAGTATAACTCATAGAGCAAATTGATTGATCTGATCATTCGATGAACGAAATAAAAATAATAAAGATACAGTCAGTCAGTCAATAAATGTGTCAAAAAGTAATCTAGCAAGCAGTACTGGAATTGTCCTTTAGCAATCAGGAATACTCTGTCAAATGTAATGCTTATTCATTCACGTTGCTTTCAATTAATTATGCATTATTATTGTAGTTTTAAGTGTTTGATGATGTACTCTCTCTTTTACTTGTTTCAGTCATTTGACTGCGGCCATGCTGGAGCACCGCCTTTAATCGAGCAATTCAACCCCAGGACTTATTCTTTTGTAAGCCCAGTACTTATTCTATCGGTCTCTTTTGCCGAACCGCTAAGGGATGGGGATGTAAACACACCAGCATCGGTTGTCAAGCAATGCTAGGGGGACAAACACAGACACACAAACACACACACATGCACATATATATATATACGACGGGCTTCTTTCAGTTGGTCCGAGGCTATAGTAGAAGACACTTGCCCAAGGTGCCACGCAGTGGGACTGAACCCGGAACCATGTGGTTGGTAAACAAACTACTTACCACACAGCCACTCCTGCACCTATGGTAATTTATGTGGTAATTTATTTTTAGAATGACACTGAAGGATAGGTGTGAGAGGCCAGATTTGCCCAGTTTGAACATAAAGCAGGTATGGCCAGTTTAAATGCTAAGGGGATAAATATGTGTACCAGTAATATAAGTTGTTCTAATAGCTAAGTAGAAAATACAACTTTCTTAAATAAAAAGGATATTGGGGCTAGAAAAGAAATCATACATCATTTATTTATACATTAATCAAATGAATACACACCTAGATATGGTGTATGTGTGAATATATGTGTGCATGTGAGTATACATCTGTGTACCTTCAAACATAAGTAGGAAGTAAATATACATACATACATGTGTGTGTATATGTGTATATGTGTGCATGTGTGAGTATGTGTGTGTGCAAGGTATATATTGAATTTGACATGCTCTACTGATAAAGTGCCAAGGAAAGAAGAAAAAACACCAAATTAAAGTAGATACATAGTATAATAAGGCAGTGTAAATAGTGATTACATGTCTGTGAATGCAGGTGATTGCATGTGTATGCATGCACATGCGCATGTAGTAACAGAGATGTGTTCATACCACAGAATGTTTGTGTCCATAAATGAAAACAGAGATGTGTGTATGCGTACAAAACCAATAAAGGTAATGTTATATGTATGCAAAAACACCAGTAAAAGAAGTGTGTGTGTGTGTGTACTAGCAGCAGTGCACTGCAGTCATCAGTACATATTGACTAGTCACTGAATGTATATTGGATGATGGCTATATTATTCTGTGTTGAGAGCTATATAGCATACAGAGATAGATACAAGAATGTTGTTGAGTATCTATAGTGATACATGATACAGATAAAATCAACTGCTCATTTAAGTAAACATTTCAATCCAAAAGAAAAATTCAATACCTTCCAATGTCTGACCAAGTAAATAGAATAACGACCATACTATGGTTAACAAGATATAGGTGATTCAGTTCCCTTCAGAAATAATTATTCATTCCTGTTTACATAATTATTATCATTATTTTTACATCAGCTTTCCATGTTGTCATGAGTTGGATGGCTAGGTAGGATCCAACAGGCCAGAGAACCACATCTTATTCCAGCGCTTTAGTTTTGCTATGGTTTCTATAGCTGGATGCCCTTCTGAGCACCAACTACTTTACAGAGTGCATTAGGTTGGTGTGTTTTTCTTTTTAAAGGCAATTTCACCAGCATTAGTGAGGTTGCTGCATAACTCACAAGACTAAAGACCTTCTTCATCTGAGAGGGAGAATAGGCAATAGAATAGCCACTTTATGTTAGGTTACTATATGATGAGAGGAGTCAGAACAGGTTTGTTGCAGAGAAGATTCACAGTTACTTCACATTTTACATAAGTGAATGAAGGTGACAGGAGAGGTGCCACAAAGTAATGTCGTGATGATCAGGTGCCAAAGCAAACCCACAAGTGTTTGCTCTGACATGTCCAAGAAGGTGACAGAAGAGAGCATAGAGACAAGAATCAGCAAGAGTGGGAAATGTTGCAAGAGTATAATGGGAGAGTGGAAGACAATAAATATGAGTGAATGAACGATAAGAATTATGGGTCGATGTCAATTAGGAATAGATCAGAGGTGAGAAAATGGTGACTGGCAGTACAAAAATGATATGAAATGGTTTGTAATGTATATATGTATGTGTGTGTGTGTGTATATATATATATATATATATATATATATATATATATATATATACACATACATACACACACACACACACATATATAAATAATAAAAGCAGGAATGGTTGTGCAGTAAGAAGTTTGCTTCCCAACCACATGGTTCCAGGCTCAGTCCCACTACAAGACACCTTAGGCAAGTGTCTTCAATTATAGCCTCAGGCCAACCAAAGCCTTGTGAGGATTTGGTAGACAGAAACTGAAAGAAGTCCACCATATGTGTGTGTGTTTGTCCTCCCACCCATCACTGCTTGACAACAGTTGTTGGTATGTTTACGTCCCTGATTCTAGAGTAAATTTATTTGACTAAAACCCTTCAAGGCAGTGCTCCAGCATGGCCGCAGTCAAATGACTGAAAGAATAATATATATATATATACGAGATCTGATGAATAAGTATCCGGACTGGTGCTATAAAAACAAAACTACAACACATACCAATTTGACATTTAATCTCGTTCAAAGTAGTCTCCTTCGGAAGCCACACACTTAATCCAGCACTGTTTCAATCAATGGAAACATTCCTGGAATTCATTTTCTGGGATAATCAGCAGATGCCTTGTCGCATTCACTTTGATTTCCTTGGCATCCTAAAATCTTCTTCCTTTCAAGCAGGATTTGATTTTTTGGAAAAAGGAAAAAGTCACAAGGGGCAAGATCTGGGGGATACAGTTTCTGTCAGACCTGGGGAATGCTGTGCCTAGCCAAAAACTGCTACACAAGTCGCGCTGAACGGGCAAGTGCATTGTCAGCTGAAAGCAGTTTTGCCACAAACTTGGCAGACATGCATCTCATACCCAAATCTTCATTGAGAATGGACTGAACTGAACTGTAACTAATTTGCACATCCTCTGATAACTCACAGATGGTGACTTGAAGATTTCCCCTCACAGCTGCATGCACATCTGCAATGTTTTTCTCAGTTCTGTTGGTTGCAGGTCTCCCAGAACGGTCATCACAACCGATATTTTTTCAGTTCATACACTCCTCTCCATAGACTTTCTGCAGCATCGCATAGGCCTCTGAGCAAGTACTGCCAAGCTTTTGGCAAAATTTGATACAGATTCATGGTCAATGTGATGATCACACGCTACACACATTCCTTCCAAGCACTGCTGTACACAATAGAAGTGAGCTAGGACATTAAAACAATGCACATGCACAGCAGAGTTCAAGGTCAATCTGTACCAAACAGCTTCACTCTGCTTTATTACTATGGCAACTGTCCGGATACTTATTGATGAGACCACATATATATATATATATATATATATATACACTCTTTACTCTTTAACTTGTTTCAGTCATTTGACTGCAGCCATGTCAGAGCACTGTTTTAAAAGGGTTTTTTTGTTGAAGAAATTGACCCCCAGGACTTTCTAAAGCAAGTACTTATTCTATCAGTGTCTTTTGTTGACCTGATAAGTTACGGGGACATAAACACCCCAGCACTGGTTGTGAAGCAGTGGCAGGGGGACAAGCACAGACACAAACATGACAGGCTTCTTTCAGTTTCCATCTACCAAATCCACTCACAGGGCTTTGGTCGGCCTGGAGCAATAGAAAAAGACACTTTCCCAAGGTGCCACCCAGTGGTACTTAATATTATTTAAAGACAAAGTACTCAATACATAGTAGTAGAGTGGATGTATTTATTTGAAAAAACAATGATTCTTACAAGATGAGCCCCATTTCCTTCACTAACTGAAAGTGTCATGGCTTTATACACACACACACACACACGGACATATACATATGGTTATACTATTTTAGGCTGAAGCTATTTGCATCCAAGTTTCACAATTGAAGAAGAGAAACTGTGTCACAATATACAAGCATTACAATATACAAGCAAAAATGTTTGTAAATACATTGGGGCATAATTAGTCATCAAGATCCAATTGATTGCCAGTAAAAAAAAAATTAGAAAATGCATAAAATACACAAAGCATTGTTGGAGCAATTTAATGTGACGATCTTTCAGAATCTGGTTAATCTATTGTGTACGAAATAAACTATCTCAGCCAGTTGGTATTTGGAAATTCCTTGATAAATATTGATGAATGTGTCTGAAAGAATTTGCTAACTGCAATCTTTTGTTCAAAATTGCAAAAGGAAAAGATTGTTATAGAATGAAGACAAAGACCACACCTTCCAGAATCATTAATGTAGAGCGGAGCAATAAATTTTATAATTATTAATATTATCATCCTTTAAATGCCAAATATATCTGGAAAGTGAGGTGGCAAGTTATCTTTCTAAGTATCAGAATGAATATATATGTTGTGAGAAGCCTATATAACTTTTCTGGTTTTGTTTTCAATGGACTGTTCATTTTGAATTACCATACAATGGCTGCTGTTAAGGAGTTCCTCAATATATTCAAAAAGTTAGATTTATAGTTCACAGTAGATATGAATCTAAATATAGTTAGATATAACTCTAGATTTAGGTACTTGTAAAAACTGCCCCTACAGTAAATCTAATGAGAAAGTGCAGCATAATGGAATAAATTCCATCCTCCACTACCTACAACAAGCCTTAAAAACTTGGTAAATAATATTGGATAACCAGTTTAATTTGAAGAATCCTTTAACTGTGCTTTTATTTTTACAATGAGGTAAATGTTACCAATGAAAGAAAAAAGATATCTATTATTGTTTTTATATACACCCACACTAAAACCTCTAGGTGATTGCACACAGTATTAAAAACAGCAAACCCAGACTCTAAAATCACACTCCACAATCTTAAAAAATAGGAAACTCATTGGATAATGAATGTAGTTATACATACTAATAAGAGGTGTGGTCAAAGCTGAAATACCTTCAATCACAGATTTCTTTTGTCAGGGCTGACATCAGACTAAACAACAACACCCATACAATAGTGCTACTGTATGAATATATGATATGATCTTTTTCGTAAATGTATGCTTTTGAGTTAGTATTTGTGTACAGTGAGATAATTGAAGATGAAACTGATTGAACCCTGTGATAGATAACTGCAACTAATATTTTATTAAGTATGTATTGATAATGGTAGGTCTTCCTGACTTAGTTGATTAGGTGGTGAAAAGACTAACATAGACAGTATAATGTGTGTTTGAAATCCCCCCCTCTCTCTCTCTCTCTATATATATATATATATATATATACACACACACACACACACACACACTATCATCATCATCGTTTAGCGTCCGTTTTCCATGCTAGCATGGGTTGGACGGTTCTACTGGGGTCTGTGAAGCCAGAAGGCTTCATCAGGCCCAGTCAAATCTGGCAGTGTTTCTACGGCTGGATGCCCTTCCTAACACCAACCACTCCGTGAGTGTAGTGGGTGCTTTTTACGTGCCACCCACACAGGTGCCAGACAGAGCTGGCAAACGGCCACGAACGGATGGTGCTTTTTATTTGCCACCGGCACGGGGGCCAGGCGAGGCTGGCAACAGACACGAACAGATGGTGCTTTTTACATGCCACCGGCACGAGGCCAGTCGGGGCGGCGATGGTAACGGAAGGTTCTCTTACATGCCACTGGCACTGGTAACACATCTGCAATTTCCATTCATCGATTTCGATTCTGATCCTCACTTGCCTCAACAGGTCTTCACAAGTAGAGGTCTTCACACACACACACACTATATATATATATATATATATATATATCGGAAGGTTTGGAGATGATGTACAGGTATTATATATTAGAAAAATTGAGGTAATCAGATCAGATGGTTCATATTTGTAGATATTTATTTATATATTACATTTTTTACATATATATCATATCATTCGGATTAGCGCTTGCTCCCATTCTAGTGGGTTTTCAAATCAAATCAGTTGTGGGTAGTTTGAACCTTTTTATAGTTTCGTAGTAGTGGGTGAGGAGGAAGTGAGACAGAGAGAAAATATGTGTGTATGTGTGTGTGTGTGTGTGTGGTGTGTGTGTGTGTGTGCGTGTGTGTGTGTGTGTGCGCGCATTTATATCTGAGAGTGAAGAAGTGTTATTTCCGTTGGTCTGCTGGACCCCCTGTGGTTTTATAAGAACTTTGGCCGTCCATTTCAATGTCACTGAGTGTGTGTTGTGCATAGGTTGGCCTGGCAAATGTCATTTGGGATCACACTTTCTATGATCATTCTGTGGAGGTGTGTGTGGTGTGTGTCTCTGTGTGTCTGTGTGTGTTTTTGTGTGTGTGTGTGTGTGTGTGTGCGTGTGTGTGTGTGTGTGCGCGCATTTATATCTGAGAGTGAAGAAGTGTTATTTCCGTTGGTCTGCTGGACCCCCTGTGGTTTTATAAGAACTTTGGCCGTCCATTTCAATGTCACTGAGTGTGTGTTGTGCATAGGTTGGCCTGGCAAATGTCATTTGGGATCACACTTTCTATGATCATTCTGTGGAGGTGTGTGTGTGTGTGTGTCTCTGTGTGTCTGTGTGTGTTTTTGTGTGTGTGTGTGTGTGTGTTTGTGTGTGTATGTGTGTGTGTGTCTGTGTGTTTGGAGAAGGGGAGAGAGACAAAAAGAGAAAAGGGAAAATAAAAATAATAATAATAAAAATAAAAAATTAAAAAAATTAAAAAAATAAAATAAAATAAAATAAACTTCCTCCTCACCCACTACTACGAAACTATAAAAAGGTTCAAACTACCCACAACTGATTTGATTTGAAAACCCACTAGAATGGGAGCAAGCGCTAATCCGAATGATATGATATATATGTAAAAAATGTAATATATAAATAAATATCTACAAATATGAACCATCTGATCTGATTACCTCAATTTTTCTAATATATATATATATATATATATACACACACACACACATTATATATATATATATATATATATATATATGAAAGTATGAACAGGCAAACAATTAGTATCAGTTTAGATCATGACAAAAATTTAAACATAATTGCTGAATTGTTACAATAGAATATATCATAAGAAATAAGGAAGTAAGGTGTGACAATAGTCTCATACAGCTGTTTCAGGTATAGCTGTGCATATGGTGCTTTTTTCCCTGATAAGATAAGCATTTAACAGCATTCTATTCCATCTTTTTAATTCCTTACTTATTATGATTTATTATACTGTAACAACTGAGCAATTATGTTTAAATATATAAATGCCATGTTCTAAATTGATGCTAGTTGTATGCCTATCCATACGTTCATTCTACTGTACCAGCTCAATGATAAACCACTGGTAGCCATTCATTGCTAGGCTGCTGCGGTTTTAGTTGCGGTTCAAAAGTCAACTTGAGCACTTCTGTACCTATCAGTACCTCATTAGATGCAATATTACCCGAATTCTGTAAATATAAGATTCAGAACATACAGCTAACCGACAATTTCTAGAGTATAACCAGAGTATCATCAGAGGTAAATAAACAACCAGCTGGAGGTCTATATGTAAATTAATATATAGTTTACTTTTAAAATGTATTCAGTTTCTTTCTAAAGTGAAGTTGATTGTTTGATATAGAGTATCATGTGTGTGTGCGAGAGAGAGAGTATGTGGAGGAAAAGGCACAATTCTTCATATAGTGACTGAGCAGTTTTAGCACTGTTGAGAATCGTAAGACTATTCGACAATTTCCAACAAAAATGAAATTGCAAGTAAGAACTGTACCCCTAATTACCTCGATAACAATCCTATACTCTGCACATGTACAGAGTATCATATGAGCATACGCATGTATTTGTGTATAAGGAAGCAGAGAGGGAAGTTATAATCATATATATATATATATTATATATATATATATATATATATATGTTTGTATTCCACTTGCCTTCGTCTTTTGTTTATTTCCGTAAACCTGCCTTCGTCTTTTGTCTATTTTCATAAAGCTTCCCGTTATATATATATATATATATATATATATACACACACACACACTATATTGAAAGAAGTGCGGATATTGACTACTAGTCAATGTATATATGTAAACGTGTAAGCTATAATTTGATAAAGCTAAATTTGCGCGCATACGCACATGCACTAATAGTAAATGTTGACAAAAATGGACGGTTTTTGTTGTTTTTTTTTCTTTTTACTAAAAACTGTCATCTTTAGTTTTATATCTTATGAGCTACCTCCTTCATAAATACCCATATAGAAACATATTCACAAGTATATAGGGATTCTTTGTTGAGAGAGTGTTTGTCGTCGTCTTCGATGTTGATTTTTAGCCCCAATTCAACCCTGATCGTGAAACTGACTCATTTATAGATGGGAGTTTGCTTGACCAGGAATTTCATCAGCTGTAAGCTTAAATAACTTAACGATGGCTTCCAAACCTTGTCTAGTTGACACGATAAGATAGATTATTTATTTATTTATAACATAGCTTCCTGAAACTAAAGACAAAACAGCCGACATTTCAAAATCAACTTTTCAAAGAACGAACCACAAAGCCAACAACCACTTTATAAAGTTAAGTCAGATATACTTAGGCATTACCTGCGTGTAGAACAAAAAAGTTTAGTCAATATTAAGAAATGGAGCTACTACTTACTAATAGCGTTATAGCCTCACCTATCGTGCTATGAACTTAAAGGTAGTCATTTACCTACATTAACACCACCACCACCACCACCACTAGGTGTGTACTAATTGTTTGGTGTTTAGACTGACAATTTCTTTATAAAGAATCCAGAGTAAAAAATAAAAAGGTGAGCTTAACTGATGTGTAATATAAATATTAACAAAAACACCTTCAAAGTCTAGAACTAAGTCTTTCAATGTGTCCCCTATTTGTTTGTTTAGGGATTTGGGGGATAAGGCTGAAGGTTGTGAATTGTTGGACATGTGACTGCTATTTCTAACAGGTCTATATAAACACAACTTACTGGCTCGATTACTGCTTGTTATTGACGATGAGGGTGATGCTGCTGATGATGACAACGGTCTTAATTGAACAAACTTATCAAAAGACGTCCCGGTATATCAGTGATTACATCATAGTCTGATGTATCTGCCACCACCCACATTTTTTTTTTCAAACAACAACGTGCGAGTTTTGGCTTCTATTTCTAGCAGGTCGGTTCACTGCGTAGAGGCGCCCTTCGCTGTCTTGTGGACGTTGATGATGCTAGACGTTGACAGCAACTAGTTACCTATATTTCATCAGGTGAACCGCCCAACAAAAAGACCGACAGAGGAAGATAGGCATACAAAAGGGATTAGTGGTATTTTGAATTTGAAATCACGACTGATCGATGATATATCAAAGCTGTTATACATACATTTATGTGTCTAGGCAAGTAAAAAGGTATAGATGTGTGTGTGTGTGTGGTGTGTGTGTGTGTGTGTGTGTGTGTGGTGTGTGTGTGTGTGTGTGCGCGTGCACACGCCTGCGTGTACTTTAATATCTAGTATCCTTGAAATGGACATGTGTGTGTGTATATATATATATATATTATATATATATATATATATATATAAGGTATCAAACTATTGATTTTAAACAGAGATAGACCTATATACAATCGTCGCTGACTGCAGAAGCTTGACGTCGTGTGTATGTACGTGCGTGAGAGAGAGAGAGAGAGAGAGAGAGAGAGTGTGTGTGTGTGTGTGTGTGTGTGAGTGTTTACTCAAGTATCCATAGTCAGATGATGGTAGTGGGTCATAATATCGTTAGCAACATGTCACAACATCACTGATAAAAAAGCCAAATGGCATAATTACAACTGCTGAGTCGTCTAATCAGTGCAAAGATGAACAGGAGCTGGGAATGTAAAACGGTGAGATGTGATGGAGATAAGGGAGACTTCAACATATACCATAACAATACAGATTAGAACATCACTATGTTTTGCACTGTCTGTATGTGTGTATGCATGAGGTATGTGTGTGTATGTACACAGACATGTATAAATATATACAATATATATATATGCACACATAAACACACACATATATGTTTATATGTATGTTTGTTGTTACATATTTGAATATCTCTTGATATGAATATGCATGCTCATACACACATACCTTGCATATAAACACACCACATACATCCCATATATAAATGTGTGTGTGTATAAGTATAAATAATTGTGTCTCAGAAAATTAAAAAAAGGTGGGTTGGAAATAAACAATCTCACTAATTTCTACAGTGATTACTGTAAAATAACAAGGGAAGATACAAAAGTAAAATGGAAATTCTGCTTGCTAAAACTTTCTGAGAACATCATCAGCATTACTCCTTCAACTAATACTTTGAAATAAATTTTATAACATAATTTATGGAATAAGGCCACAGAAACGGTGCTGCAGTCATTTGTGGGACTTTTGATCTAACAGTTAATGAAAAAAGATCATCACTGACTCATTCCATAAAGAAAGGAAAACTCGCTGTTTTCAGAGTCCTGTAATGAAACAGCCAGTTTGATGATATGGGGTAGATCCATAAAAAGTGAACATTAGCAAAATTTGCCACCATACACTTGTGGTTTCAATGGTAAGGCTGCAACAGTGAAGTACTAAGAAACAAGCCAGCCTCTCCTTAACAACAGGCAGCATAAGTGGTTTATAGATGACGTAGGTCAAGGAGAAGCAGATTGGAAGTCCAAAGTATTGTTTTCTGATGAGAACAAGTTTTATATCCAGTTCAGAAACCAAGGTCAAATAATTTTGAAGATGGCTGGAGCAGCACAGAACATAGCTGCTTGAGGTCTAGCATCAAATCCCTGCACTCAGTGATGGTTAAGAGTACTGTATCATATGAAGTATTGAAACAGTATCTCTTAAGAGTCACTGGCAATGCAATGATCTACCAAGAGGTCATGGAGCACTTCATACCTCCATCAGCTGTTAAGCTGCTTGATGTCTTGGAATTTCTGTTCCAGCAGGATTTGGTACCTGCACACAATAGAGCATTCTGGAAATATTTTCACTGCATCAATAACAACAGAATTTTCTTGGTTGCATTTAAGCACACTTTTCTCTCTCCCAACCCCCATCCATCCCTGGTATGTTCCTGTCATTTTATATTTAATCCCTCATGGCTAACTGGTATTATAACAAGACTTTATGAGAATTTCTTTCGATGTCAAGTAGTTTAAGAAACATCTAGATGCCCCAAAAGGTTGTCTTAAGGTAAATATATGTATATTTTCTTAATATATACGTATGTGTACACATGTATTGTATCTATGTATCTATTTGTATGTATTTGAAGAATTGAATGAGTACACACCCACAATTATATATATATATATATATATATATATATATATATATATATATAGAGAGAGAGAGAGAGAGAGAGAGAGAGAAAAGTAGATTGTATGATGCTTGTTCATGAACGGCTATACTCCATGGTAGTGAGACATGGGCTCTGAATGTGGAGGACATGCGTAGACTGGTGTGGAATGCTCTGCTGGATGTGCAACATCAGTGTGAATGAATGGCAAAGCATAACAGCATTGAGAGAAAAGTTGGGCATAAGAGGAATTAAATGTGGCGTTCAGGAGAGAAGACTATGTTGGTTTGGACATGTGATGCATATGAAAGAAGACAGCTGTATAAGGTAGTGCCGATCATTGAAGGTGGTTGGTAGCAGTGGGAGAGGGAGGCCCAGGAAGACATGGGATGAAATAGTGAGAACCAATCTTAGGTTGCTAGGGCTCATGGAGGAAATGACAATGGACCGAGATATCTGACACTATGAGATTCTAGAGAAGACCCACTCATGTCAGCATAACTGAGTGATAAAAGCGTTGTGTTCCGCCTGCACACAGCAATAAAATTTTCACATACCCTATCTCTAGAATCCAAACTACATCTCTCCCAAACTGTATCTTTTCTCTTCCTCGCATTTCCTCTTCATATGCTATGATTTTCTCCCACTCCCCATCCTTACCCGCACTGCTCTGTTCACTGTATTGCTGCTTTCCCATCCCCCTCTTTATACCCAGGTTCTCACCAATTACTGAAATCCCCACCCCCAAATCGCACCTTCTTGGTAATACCTGGTCACATATATTATATCCCTGTACCCCTGTACCTTGAGAGCAAGCCCTGACAATTGCCACCATTTATCTCTCTCTTCCTAAATCTACCATTCCATCTATGCTCTGAACCCCATTCCTTGTGAGTAAACCCTGGCACTTCACCATTATCTCTCTCCTGCTCTCTCTTGCACTCTTGTTGTCTCCCATTCTCTCTCTCTCTCTCTTTCCCTTGCTCTTCTCTCTTGCTGGGTAACCATGTATCTCCTTTAGAGCAACACACCCATTTCTTGTTACCACTCTTTCCCTCTCGTTCTCTCTCTTTCTTTCCCACTGTCTTCCTCTCTCTCTCCCTCTCTATCTCTCTTGGTTGGGTAACCATGTACCTCCTCCATAGCAAGACATCTATTTCTGCCTCTCTGTCTCTCCGTTATACTCTAATCTTCCATCATCTGACTCAAGATCCCCTCCTCTAAGGCCCCCTCCCCTCTCAAAACTCCTTGTCTTGCAAGTTACTAGGTGATCCTGCCAGTGCTGGTGCCACATAAAAAGCACTCAGTCCACTCTACAGGGTGGTCAATGTTAGGCAGAACATCCAACTGTAAAAGCCAGGCCAAAACAGACACAGTTGCCTGGTGTAGTCTTCTACTTGGCCAGTTCTAGTGCATGCAATCCTAAATTAAGTACCAATAAAATCTAGGGTTGAGGAGGGTGAGTTATGGGTGAGAAATTTGTTGAACTTTGTTTAATAAGTTAAATCCTATATTTAATATACCTATATTATTGCCAGTGCCGCCTCGACTGGCCTCCGTGCTGGTGGCACATAAAAAGCACCATCCGACCATGGCCGTTTGCCAGCCCCATCTGGCACCTGTGCAGGTGGCACATAAAAAGGACCCACTACACTCACGGAGTGGTTGGCTTAAGGAAGGGCATGTACCTTTGCATGTCGTTTAAGTCCTCCTACCGAATACACTCTCTTCCACATGCCCGACAGATATGATTAGTATGGTGCGTTACACCACCACCAGTGGCCAGGTTGTCACTCATCTGTCTCGTTTTATGACTACGAAGATGACTCATACACACATTATTTAACAGGCTTCTTTCAGTTTCTGTCTACCAAATCCACTCACAAAGCTTTGATCAGCTTTGTTGAAGATACTTGCCCAAGGTGCCACGTAGTGGGAAGCAAACTCCTTATTAACAGCCATGGCTGCACCTGTCTTCTTTAAAAACGGAAAAAGATTTGTGTTTGTTTCTAGGGGAAGGTATGAACAAATTTTTTAAAACCTTACATGAAGTTTCTCAAGTTTATGGATCCTATTCTTTTAAACATATCATTGAAACTGCACAATAATTCTTCCAAAATGTATATGCCTTAAATGTTGAACACCAGTTTTCAGAAATTCAATAAAATTTACATGTTTATCTTTGTCTCCTTGGCTTGAATGAATATCAGCCATTGGTCCTGCCTAACACTGACCAACACATGGCAAAGAGAGAGTGTGTGTGTGCGTGTGTGTGTGTGTGTGTGGTGTGTGTGTGTGTGTGTATGTGTGTGTGTGTGTGCGTGCGTGTGTGTACACACACAAAGCTATCAGACTGAGGCATGCTTTACTTATGTTTGAATCATGGATTGGCTATCTCAATAAGTAGAGATGACTAATCCTGCAAAACAAGAAATATTAACATACATATACAGAAACACAGACATACATACACACATATAAATGCATACATGTGTGTATACTATACATATACACATTTGGTGCAGGCAGAAAACTGCAGAACGATGAAGGAGAATATATAAAACATAAAATAAAACAAAAAAAACAACCACCTCTAGGAACATTTTCACACTTCTCATTTTAGTTGATAATGTTTAATAAGATACAGCCAATAGATAACAGCTTTGCCGTCACCCCCCCTCACACACTGCTGTTACTAGCATAAAATAACTGGGAGGCAATAAATATATAATAATCAATACACATATAGATTATAGTGAAAAGCACTCCCTTTATCAAGTGCCAACTGGAACTTATTGTCAGCTCCTTCCATCAATAGCACTCCCTAAAGCCAGTAGTGCTAAAACAACAGTATTTATAATATCAACACATCTACTAAAATTAAATGAGAGAGGTCATCATTAATGAGACTATCATTCATCAGACTATTAACATTTGGGATAATATTAATTAGATATTGTAAACAACAATTTGATTTGGAAAAAAGGAATGTGGATTCCACTGACTAGCATTTGTCAAGTAACTGTGAGCAGTTACACTTATAAAGCGCCATCCTTTTCATCTCAGATCTCAAACTATGTACTGTAAAGTGGACCTATTTGAACTGGTGTCTATAATCACCATCATCATAATCATCATTATCAACAACAACATTTTAATATCCACTTTTCTACACCTGCATGGGTCAGAGGAAATTTGCTAAGGCAGATTTTCTAGGGCCAGATGCCTTTCTTATCACTAACCTTCGCATTTTCAAAGCAAAGTAATATTACCCTGTGATTAAAAATGTTTTTCATAGAAGATTGGAAACAAATAACACCTCTTGTATGATGGTGACACTTGTTTACAAATACTATCATGCAATGTCAAAACAAGGGGACGGACACACACACACAAATACAGTACTACAGCTTCAGACTCCCTAACTCTAATTAGTTCTAATTAAATTTTAAAATTTTGCTTTATTTTATTATTTGCTGTCTTAAAGCTGAGAGTAAAAAATTTTCATAGGTGCATGTTTGTGTTTCATTCAAAGAACACAACCACTCCATTTAAAGCTTGTTCTTGATGAGGAAAGCTTTAATGCTAGTTGTTTTACTTCATCCGGCAACCTAATGTTTGTTCTTCTGTCTTCTCAGCCAATTTTTGCTTCAAAGACAGCCTCTGGATACTTTCAAATGTTAATATGTTATCCTGGTTTCCAATGTGTACTTAAGTTTCAGAATCACCACTACTCTGACACTGAAGGAGAGGTGACTGCCACAATACAGAAAATGACTAATGTTTTCTAGGTCAAATCAAACTGATGGCTGTATCTGATTTATCAAAATTGGTAACAGTAGAGGATTTGAATCTTCTTGAAGTAGATGGTTAATCCATGCTTCATGTATCGTATACAGACTGAAAATAGTAAGGATTTTTTGCAAATAGTTTGTCATCTGTTTTTTTGGAACTTAACGAGGAAATGTATAGATATCTTGTTAAGCAAAGTTGCATAGGAGGTAGGTTGATGACAATGATGAAGAATATTGGGTGGTTACATATCCCAGCTTTAGTCCTGATCAGACTTGAAATAGTTCACAGTTGCTGGTGTCGACCACAACTACAACAAACACATCATCTTAAAATATATGGAATTGCCAGATTTTAAATCAAACTGGAATCCAATCTAAAAATATATCAGTTATTCAAGTGTGTATATGTGTGTATGTATGTCTATAAATATTTACAACTACATATATGTTTTTATGGATGTATAATCATTATGTATAATAAAGGTACTTATATATCTTATCACGGTGATATATATATATAATCATTTAACATCTGTTCTCCATACTCGCATATATATATATATTCCCAAATATTACAATACACTTATACATACTTCTTTGAATATATGTGTGAGAGAGAGACGAGGAGAGAGGAAAGAGATAAAACAGAATTACTCATTGTTTAGCTCCAGTTCATCTTTGATTAAGCAGATCTATGGTCAAAGACATTCTAGCCATGACCATTCAATCTTATTTTCAAGCATACATCCTAGATATATTTAGGACAGTATATATAATGTGTGGAGGCACAATGGCCCAGTGGTTAGGGAAGCGGACTCGCGGTCGTAGGATCGCGGTTTCAATTCCCAGACCAGGTGTTGTGAGTGTTTATTGAGCGAAAACACCTAAAAAGCTCCACAAGGCTCCAGCAGAGGGTGGTGGCGATCCCTGCTGTACTCTTTCGCCACAACTTTCTCTCACTCTTTCTTCTGTTGGCCTGCTCGCTTAGCCAGCGGGGTGGCATCATTTGAAGGCTAAAACAATGTGAAGCGCATTGTGACCAGCGATGTGTAACAACATCTGATAGCCTGGTCGGTCACGTGATATACAATGTGTCCTTATATTTTCAAGATGTTATGGTGCAATTTAAAAAATCTGACAACTATTTCTAGCAAATTCAACAATCACATAGAGGCTTTGCCTTTGGAATTAGAAGAATTAGTTTGTACATGTCATATGTATATGTATGCATATATACATATACATGTGTGGTGTGTGTGTGTGTGTGAGAGAGAGAGAGAGTAAGTGAATCTACATATACATGTGTTTGTATGTTTGTCTCTGCATGCCTTCACATTAACACAGCTCAGGCAGCAGTGACATTTGTTCATGATCCCCAAAAACAAAATGTCCTGCTTGGTGATTCAACACACATACCATTGGAGTACAGTTCCTCACTTGAAGGTAAGTAAGGGTTGGTATCAGGAAGCACATTCAGAATACTACCTCAAGAAGTTATGTCCAGCCCAGGCTGTAGAAGCAATAATGATGATGATGATACACTGACTTGCGTGTGCATGTGTGTGTATCGGCATGCATGAATCATTTTAGCATGTATGTAGTACATGTCTAAGCTGAAAGCGTGTAGAGGAATATGTTTCTTTGAATGCATGTATGAAAAGAGAGAAAGTAAAAGAAAACATGTAAATGCTTGCTTGCACGTGCATATACAGCATAATGGTAAGTGTACACAGATATGGCATACTGATAATATGTATATGTGTGTGTGTATAAATATACTTCTCTGCGTGAGTACAAAAGAGAATATGTGTGCTTGAATATGCATATCTCTTTACTTTCTTTTCTCTTTCACTTGTTTCAGTCATTTGAATGTGGCCATGCTGGAGCACCGCCTTTAGTTGAGCAAATTGACCCCAGAACTTATTCTTTGTAAGCCTAATACTTATTATATCAGTCTCTTTTGCCGAACCGCTAAGTTATGGGGATGTAAACACACCAGCATCAGTTGTCAAGCAATGTTGGGGGGGACAAACACAGACACACAAACATATACACACACATACGTGTATATATATATATATATATATATATATATATAATATATATATATATATTATATATATACTAGCAGTATCACCCGGCGTTGCTCGGGTTTGTAAAGGAACTAACTATATAAGCATTTTTAGAGATGTAAAGTATAATAGCCATCTCAATATGGCTAACCACAAAGGGGGGGGGTGTTACAGTAGCTTTTTACGTTCTGAGATTTAATAATAAATTTTTAGAGAGTTACTTCCCTTATATATGCCAAAAATGCATTAAAAATGGGAAAAACTGATGGTAAATCTTTTTTTAAATCGTAGACTCATCGTAGACGCGCGCTAATACCCAGAAGGACTCGATATGAATCACAACTATAAGATACCCGGTTTTGGTTAAACTGCACCGCAAAATGTGGGAGTAGTTAGGAATCTAAATTGTAGGAGACAGACAGCACACAACCTCACTTTTATATATAAAGATATATATATATATATATATACACATATATATGATGAGCTTCTTTCAGTTTCCATCTACCAAATCCACTCACAAGGCTTTGGTCGGTCCAAGGCTATAGTAGAAGACACTTACCCAAGGTGCCAAGCAGTGGGACTGAACCCAGAACCATGTGGTTGGTAAGCAAACTACTTACCACACAGCCACTCCTGCGCCTTTGTACATTTTTGTATAAAAATAAAATAAAACTTTTATTACATCTGGAAAGTAATTGGAAAAGTTGTTAACCTTGGGTCAATTGATTCTGTGAAATATAGAAAACTGGATATTAGATGACAGACTGAACTGTTGAAGACAAGTGATGACACTTGATAGTAGTGGTGACACTGGTAATGATGATGACATCAGTAGTGGTGGTGGTGCTGCTGCTGCTGTTGTTACTACTGATATGATTTTATGTTGTTAATTAGCTCCAGGTGAACAATGATCAAGGAATTTTTATAATCAAAGACATTCCAGCAATAACCATCCCATTTGTAATCAGTGTGTCTAATAATACATTGTCTAATGTGTCATACATTTTTCCCCTTTTAGAAGTCAGGTGTAACCTGAGGGAAAAGTAGGAGCTATTTCTACCAGACGAAGTAATTTTTCTGAGGCTCCCCCACGAGAATGTTGAAAATATTCACTAGTAAGTGTTAAGGATTTACACTGAGTGTAACAGTAATAGTGATGATGGTGATGGTGTTGGTAATAATATCATTGCTGTTTGTCATTATAGCAGTCAGTGTTAGTAGTAATAATGACTTCTTTACGTTACATTAGGTTGTGTGCTTAATTCTAGTTTCAGGACATTAAGCAAATGCAAGTTAAATCTCCATTTGGATAGGTTCCCAGTCTATTGCAAGTAATACTTTCAAAATGATGACCAATAGAATTGAGGTATGTAAGTGTAAGATTGAATATCCTGTCTAAATTCACGTGATAGCACAGCTGAATGAATCAGCAGGATAGCCAATAAACAATCAAGTGCTCCAAAAGAATTATATCCTGTCCAAGCTGTAGCCATGATCAAGAGACGTAATTCTACAATAGCTCAGTCCATCTAACTGTAAATAAGGTACCATGGAATAAGAAGCATTTCACCACAGTAAACTGTAGCAGTTAGGTAATATTTATAGAGATAACATCTAAAGTAATGAATTCCTGGCAAGCCAACTTGCGAGCTGTGACCACCTGATCTTTTAATTGAACACTGTAGCCAAGACTACATCATCCAATGCATCAGGTATTTTTTAGAAAAGAAAGTCAGTTGAGATTTGAGGGAGATCTGGCAGCTATAATGTTGCTGCTGATATTATTGAGGATATTACTAGTAATGGTATTGTTGGTGAATGGCAATATTGGTAACATCATTTGCTATGATTGTTGTGTTAATAGTAATAATATTTTGAAAATATTAGATAACAATGATATGAGCAGTGTTGTAGTTGATATTGATGATGGTGGTTATATCAGAAGTGATCATGGAGCAAGCTGTACTCAGACCAACTAGGGCAAATAACATTCTGGATCTCTGCTTCACAAACAATATGGACGTCATTCATGATGTGAAAGTGATGCCGACATTAGTCTCGGATCACAACATAATAGAGCTGTCTATGTTTGGGCTGAAAGTAACCAGAGACATACAGCCTAAAGGAAGCACCTGAAATCTCTCCAATCTGAACTTCCACAAAGCAGACTGGAAATCGATCCAAAAAGAGATCCTCACAGAGGACTGGCCGAAATGTCTGCTGTGCAAGCCATATGCCAGAAATATGTGCCCGAGCACAAGGCCAAAACAAATAGGAACAAGATTCCAAAGGAGAGAAAGATCCTCATAAGACGATGGACAAAGGTTGCAAATCGACTCAACAAA
>NC_043007.1:42647973-42917973 GCF_006345805.1 Octopus sinensis
TATATACATACATGTATATACACACACATACATACACAATCATACATATATACACACACATACATACATATACAGCATGCATACGTATACACACATACATACGTATACAGGCATACATACGTATACACACTATATATATATTTATATATATATTTTTTTTTTGATTTTGATTTCCAGTTTTCAGCTAATGAGCTGTGGCCATGCTGGGGCACCGCCATATATATATTTATTTATATATATATATATATATATATATATATATATATATATATATTATATTTTTATTTATACATATATATATATTTATTTATACATATATATTTATTTATACATATATATTATTTATTTATACATATATATTTTATTTATATATACATTTATATATTTATATTTATATTTATATATCATATCTATATATATATTTATATTTATTTATATATACATATTTATATTTATATACATATATATATTTATTTATATATACATATATATATTTATTTATATATACATATATATATTTATTTATATACTAGCAGTATCGCCCGGCATTGCTCGGGTTTGTAAGGGAAATAACTATAAAGCATTTTTAGAGAGTTATAGCCAAAAAATGGAAAAAAATGATGGTAAATTTTTTTTTGAGATTAAAAAAGGTGGAGTTGCGTCCCCTAGACAGTTTGTGGTTCCTGTTTCTGATTCTCGACCCCATGTCGAATTTATCGATTTTTTTCAGAACTGGGGAAACTTTTCAAAATTTTCGCTGCGTTAGTTTTGAATTATGACATTGGGCTATGTGTGTGTTAAGTTTCATCAGAATCGGTTGAAAGCCGTGGTCAGGGTGAGGGTACAAGCAAACAGACACACAGAAACACGCACAGACAAACTGCCGTTTATATAGCAAGAGATACATATATATATTTTTTTATATATACACATATATATATATTTATTTATATATACATATATATATATTATTTATATATACAATATATATATATATTTTATATATACATATATATATTTTATTTATATATACATATATATATATATATTTATTTATATATACATATATATATATTTATTTATATATACATATATATATATATATATTTATTTATATATACATATATATATATATTTATTTATTATACATATATATATTTTATTTATATATACATATATATATATTTATTTATACATATTTTTTTTAATTATTACATATAATATATATTCATTTATATATATTTATTTATATATATATTTATCTACATATATATATATAATATCATTTATATATACATATATATATATTTATTTATATATATATATATATTTATTTACATACATATATTTTATTTAATATCATATACATATATTTATTTACATATACATATATTTATTTACATATACATATATATATTTATTTACATATATATATATATTTATTTACATATACATATATATATTTATTTACATATACATATATATATTTATTTACATATATATATATATATTTATTTACATATAAATAAAATCAACAACATAAAACACTCATATATACATGCATATATATATATATATATATATATATCATCATCATCGTTTAACGTCCGTTCTCCATGCTAGCATATATATATTTATTTACATATACATATATATATTATTTACATATACATATATTTTTTTACGTATATATATTATATATTATATTTTTATTTATATATATATATATTTTTATTTACATATACATATATTTATTTACATATATATATATATTTTTATTTACATATACATATATTATTTACATATATATATATATTTATTACATATACATTATTGTTTTAGATATATATATTTTTATTTATATATATTTTTATTTATATATATTTTTATTTATATATATATATTTTATATATACTCTTTTACTCTTTTACTTGTTATATATACATATATTTTTATTTATATATATATATACATATAATTTATTTATATATACATATATATTTATAATTATATATATATACATATATATATAATTATATATATATATATCTATATATATAATTAATATATATATTACATTATATATAATTATATATATTATATACATATATATATAATTATATATATAATATACATATATTATAATTATATATATATATATACATATATATATAATTATATATATATTATATATACATATATATATATTATATATATACATATTTGTTTATTTATATATATGATTTATATATATATATTTATTTATATATATATATATTATTTATGTTATATATATATTTGTGTATATATATAGAGAGAGAGGGGGTGAAAGAGAGAGAGAGAGACGAGATGAGATATCACAGGTGAAAAGAATGAGAAAAGAAAGTGAAAAAAGGGGAAAGAAAAGGAAAGGGTATAATTTGTTTAACAGAGAAGGGTGGGACATGGAAGAGAAAAAGAAGGAGGGAGAAATAGACGTGATCGCAATATAAAGAGAAGGGAAAAGAGGGAGAAAAGAAAGGGAAAATATCCTGAAGCCGAGAAAAAAAGAATTACAAGTAATTATCAAACAGGTAAACGGAAGGAATTAGGAATAACAGTTTATTTATCTGTTGCCTAATTAAATACACACTCCCATCAGTATCATCGCCATCCTCAAAAGTATATTTCACTTTATAAGCAAGACACTTGTCTTTATTAGCTTCGCCCTCTTCTATCTTCTTCACCATCATCAACAAGCATCAGTTATTGCCTTCTTGTTCTCATTTCCATCGGCTGAAAAGCTTGAACATCACTACCCTGCCAAGGCGAGATGACTGTAAAAAAAGAGTGTGTGTGTGTGTGTGTGTGTTCATAGCGATAATTCTAGTACAGATGAAGACTTAATAGTAGTCTGCTCTATTCGGTGAGTCAGTCTCACGGTTCGAATCCCGCTTTACTTTTCATTCAGCAAAAGTGGGAGGATGAGGAAACCGATGAAATAGGTACCAGTGGTACACTGAGGTCAATTCAATCAACACGATTCTATAAAATCAGCTCTGTACATCGTCATGTTGAAATCGATTATAAACCGTCATAGTTACTACTACTAATACGACGTCGACGATGAAGAGGAGTCATTAAAATACAAAAATTGGCTTTATGCATTACAAACAAGTAATTATTGATGGTTTAATATAATACTAGTGGTTTACTGAACCTTTCCAGTTCCAAGACAAAATTTTGTCGATGTTCGAGGCTAAACCTAACCCTTTCAAGAATAGGGTCGATAAATAAACATACTAGTCATATATACCCTTGTCAATTACCTCAGAAATGCTCTTCTACTTCAACACATGGTCTTGTATTGTTATTCTTATAGTCATTATTATTCAATTCGAAACTAAAGGGAAAAAAGCCCATGAAGAATGGCTGTAATTTTAAAATTAAATAACAGCAACACTTCGAGGTTTTTCTTTGGTGAGTTAATAGAACGAGTTGGTTATCTTGAGGTCCAGGAAATGTCACCTGGAATCTGTAAGAGGGAGGCGATATGAATGCTATATATATATATATATATATATATATATATATATATATATATATATATAGTGTATATGTGTTACATACGAAACCCGATGAATCTAGTGGTCTGCGTCGGCAAAATTATAGGATATACGAGTGATATGTTTACATATACGATATACGGAAATGTATATAATAATATATGTATATGTGATACGTGATGAAACATGATATATGGTTACTGTCTATAATAATGTGTGTGTGATGTGAATGAATGCATATGATATGATGGCGTAATTAGTTGAATATTTTGTGTACATATTAAATATTTGGGACATATACAGATAATTTGTTGTTTCTGTTATTAAGTCCCCGATCAAAACTTTGAAGGTTCAAATCCCTATCTTCGCTAATTCCTTTCTTGCATTATTCACATAACAAAAATACAAAAACTCCCTACCACAAATATCAAACACAGTCGGATTGTCACTGTGTTGAGGGTTGTTTTTCAGGTTTTTTTTTTACAATATCTATAGTAACATAGATATTAATGTTCCCTGATGTGCATAGTCGTACATCTCGTCTAATGGAAATTAAAAGATTAATAACAATATCGTTATTTTCCACTACGGCTATACGCAAAATACAATCTATTTATAATAACAACAACAATAATCGTTTATTTGCCACAAGGGTGACAGATGTGAGGACATTACAAAAGGATAATAATGATGATGATTTCGTACATTGGCACAAGGCCACAAATTGAAGAAAGGGAACTGATTATATCGACCCAATTTTCAACTGGTAACAATAAGTATTTGGGAACGAACATTTGTCCGGATCAGAGTACTTACTTATTGGGTTTGGGGATGCTTTGATCTTCCTCTGAGTTGTTGTATCCCTCATGAGGGATGTTATTTATACACAAGTATACATACTGTTTTGTAATTTATTAATCTAAATTGCTATTATTTTGTAAAGTATGGATTTTAAGATAAACTATATTGTAACGTTTGTGTCCTTCTGTGGCAAAATAGAGTTTCTATCATTATTATTGTTGTTGTTCTGTTATCATAAGGTTTATATCAATTTATCGCTATCATCTCATTCATAGAGTATTAAAAAAAACACCCCTACCTAGCTTCATCCGTACTAGGTTTTACAGCATTATACACACACTCCATAATCCTAATCGAACTACCTCTATCGTTGGACAGTGCGACTTGCAGAAGGAAATTCCCCTAGTTGCCGTTGTTGATGTTTCTCTCAAGAAATACACATATGTAATACATATTACACACCCACATACACAGCTAGGGCGGGATATCGAAGATGGGCATATATACTCACCACAAAGCTCCATAATCCTGCAGTTCATTGCTGGGTAGAAGAAAGTCTGTACAACATATGTAAGAGATCCTGAGTAAATGTCTCCTGTCTAACCAGGTAAGCGCCTGAACGCAACACACTCACACCTTTATCACACTCTTTCTCTTATTCTGCCTCTTTCTCTTATTCTGCCCCTTTCTCTTTATTTCTTAGTGTTTTCCCTCTCCCTCTTCCTCTCAAATTGTGGTTTGCACTTTGCCCTTCCTCTTCCTATCCCTCATACAGTGTAATTTCTCACTCGTCTCTCTTTCTTTCTTTTCACTCTTCCTCTCTGTTCGTAATTGTTTTTCGCTTTTCTTTCACTCACTGCACCTCTCTAAGGAATATTCTTACTTCTCTTCTATATTTTCTTTCCCTCACTCGCTATCTCTCCCTTGTTTGGTCAATCGGTCTTTCTCGGCCTATTTCATAGACTATTACCAGTCTATGCGAGAGTCTCTATGCAGTCAAATATAGTAGAAATAACAGCCAAATTTCCTTTTAAAAAAATACATTTTGGACGACGTACATGAAATGAAAGTGGCGATGATTGTGGCTGGAGCGCCTTTGGTCATAGGTCTGCTCAATGAAGAGTAATTTGGGTTAAATAATCACAACACTTTTTTTTCTTCTTCGCTTATTGGTTCTTTTCTCTCAATACATCTCTCTCTTACTCTTTCATTTTCCCTCCCTCTAATTCACTCTTTCCCTCCCCCTATATCCAATTCTTTCTCTGTATATTCTGCACCGTTCTCTCTCTCTCCCTCTCTTTGCCCTCTTTTCCTCCCACGTTCTGTGCTTTCTCACTCACCTCTCTCCATTTCTGTCTCTCCCTCACTCACTAACTTCCTATTCGCTCTTCTTATCATTCTGTGTATTTCTACTTTCTATCCATATCGCTTATCTCCACATTCTGTGCCGTTACAGTTCTCTATTTATTCTGCTCTCTTTCTTTCTCACTTTATCTATCTATCTATCTATCTTTCTGTCTATTTATCTTATTCCTGACGCTTCTCTTACTCTTACCCATTGCGTCCCGCCTGACAGTTTGGTTATGTCTCTGACGCTCTGTCTCAGCTATCTAATTCGCCCTCTTTGAAAGAGAGAAAGAGCAAGTATGTTTTATATGTGTATCTCAATGTCTCTCGGTCTCTCGTTTCTCCATTTCCTACTCTCCTTTTTTGCTCCCCTTCAACTCTCTCTCTCTCTCCTCTCCTTTTCTTCTCTCTCTCTAACATATTTCTCTCCCTTGTATCACGCATTCTTCAGTGCATAGGCTCACCCACTGTCACTTATATTTACGCACACTCTTTCTTATTTGTACTCATAAAACTCTTTCTTTCTCTCTCTTTTTCTCTCTTTCCTTGTGTACAACACCCCCACAGTACACCGCAAAATAAACGGTCATCGTAAAACAAATGGAAGCACACACATAGTAGAAGATAGATTTGGCATTGCACTATTTTTGTATGTCAAATTGATTTGTATTTTTTATTTTATTAAAACGAAAATATTTTTAGTTATATTTTTGTTCACAGATTTGGCTATATGTATTTATCAAACTTGTTGGCTCCAGACGATCAGGGAGCCAGCGACTTGGTTTCCATTCACAGTTATAAACACGTTTTTCTTTTTCTTTTTTTAGGTGGTCAGTGTCCTTGGGAAAGGAACCAATATCCTTTTCTCTTACCTGTAAACCTAAGACTTCAAAGTTATCTGAGAAATTCTCAAAGAGGAATGGTACCATTCTCGCTTATAGAAATGGTCACTTGTGGAACGCTTTTGGTCATACATATGTTCACTTAGGACTGACCAAAAGCAGCATTCAAGGATACTAAAAATACTTGTTGATTACAAATGAGATCTGATGTATTTCAGACAAGAAGTCATGATATTTATAGCTTTCCTTAGTGTGTTCACAATATTGTAATACGTTGAGTGGGGATTGAAACCCAATGTCAGAATTATTTTTGCAAAAACTTACTGTGCCTGTTGCTTCTTCTCATAAGGCTATGGAAAGATATAGGATGGCAGCAGTTAATTAAACAAAAATACAAGCTGGCACATGTGACAAGATTTCTGGCCAACAAACCAACACTCAAGGTTTAAACCTGGCCTGAACTCTCTTACACTACGTTTGGTAAACATAAAAAAGATGAAAAGGTAGAAATGACCTATGCAGGATTTGAACTTAAAACATTGAAAAGCGTTTAGTCCTGCAAGTCATCATTTCTACTCCATCATTAACTATTTTGCACATTACCTTTCTTTGGCAACAGAATTAAATCAGAATCAAATACTTGAATTTTTCTAACTTAATGATTCCCTCCAAGGATGATTATATATTTCTTTACAACCCACAAGGGGCTAAACATAGAGGGGACTAACAAAGACAGACAAAGGGATTAAGTCGATTACATCGACCCCAGTGTGAAACTGGTACTTAATTTATCGACCCTGAAAGGATGAAAGGCAAAGTCAACCTCGGCAGGATTTGAACTCAGAACATTACGGCAGACGAAATACGGCTACGCGTTTCACCCTGCGTGTTAACGGTTCTGCCAGGATGATTATAGTCTCACTGACATCTGGCTCAGTGTTATCTGAAGCTGTTGAATTAATACATTTAACAGCAGTGGGTGTAAAGGTTAATTTATATATCTGCTTAAGTACCTTCAATCTTCTATTGTAAAAAGATAGTCATGGTACAAAGACAACATTCTGCACCTTATGCTATGATATCTGATTGCCACGAGGATCTGTTCTTGGTTCTCCATTATTAAGTACATACATTATTTAGTACATACAATGTGAAGAATATTACTGTGTTAAAATATGCAAACAATATTAAACTTACCTTGAGATAACAAGAACACATCCTACACACTATCTTTCCTGCAATCTGTCCAAGACAATACAGCAAAAGACAGCTGACTGGCAACTTGGGCTGGCAATAGACAAGTGTACCACTATACATTTTGAGAGGGAAACTCCAAATTTACCTACTCCTTCCATAACACCAACCTTAAGGAGTCTGCTGGTGAATGTGACCTAGGCATTATTGCCAACAATGGTCTACATTGGACAAACCACATTCATAAAATGGGCAAACAGGCTGAAAATGTTTTAACACCACTCAGTAAAACCTTTGTCAGCTACTCAACAGCTATGGTTATGGTGTGTCCATATTCAAAGTTTACATCTCTAGACTGGAACCCCCATCTAGTTCAGAATACTGAGCTGCTGGAAGATGTCCAGAAAACTACAACTACACAAATACCCCCTGCCAGTCGCTTACCATATCTTGAATGTATTGCTTCTCTGGGCATTGACACTAAAGTTTTGACATCTTGTAGATGACTCAATAGAAGCCCACAAGATTATTTCCTATCTTTCCAACAACTTCAGCCACTTTTTTTTAATTCAATAACTCTACAGTCATGGACATGCTTATAAGATCAAAAATATTCACAGTACTCTTGTCTTTCGGTAATATATTTTCAAGCTCAGAATTGACAAAGCACAGAATACATTACTCATATCAGTTATTAGCTGTCAGGATACTGCATCTTTCAAAATTTCTATACTTCCTTACATAAACTCCATGCACCCTTTCCTCTTTATGGTTCTTTTATTGTTCCCTTTTCCATTTTCCTGTGTATTATTCTATATACTATGTATATACTTCTAGCTTTCATTGCTGTCTTTCTTTACTTGAATTATGGTTACTTTCCAGGGAATTATAGTGCACCTGATCATTGTATACAATCAAACTATTAATATTATTGAGCTCAGATTCTGCCAAGGTTGACTTTGCCTTTCATCATTTCAGGCTCAATAAAATAAGTACCAGTTGAGCACTGGGGTTCATGTTTTCAATTAGTCCCCTCCCCCATTATTTCATGACTTGTACCTATAGAAAAGAGGATTATTATTATTATTATTATTATTATTATTATATCATTATTATTATTATTATTATATTATTATTATTATTATTGAGTGAGAGAGCAGTGCATGCCATGAAAGTTACACTGGGGTAAAATATACGAAGCCCAGTATACCCATCATGACTACCCGTCTCATAAGGGTACACCAGGCACATACATCACAACCATATGTGCGCGACATGGTGATCTCATATCAAGATAAACAGTGCATGACCTTGCAGGTGGGGCCGCCCAGTTAGAATTTTCTTCCGGTCGAGTAGCCCATCCCGCTCAAAAGGTCCCTGAATAAGGATTGTTTAAGGATGTTGAACAAACCACCCATGTTTCCAAAGGTGAATTATCCAAACCTCTAAGAATTCCTTTCAACACACGGCTATGATGCTCCCCCACTACTTCTGCTTGTGATCAGAGATGCACATATCATCAGCCACTAAGGAACATGGTCAACTGGTTACAGTCAAACAACTGACAAGCACATCTGTGGTATTGAGCAGAATATTTGCTGTAGCTCATCTTTTATACCAAGACAAAACAATGTACATGATAACACTTCCAATCAGTTAAGATCAACAGCCATGTGAGCCACTGCCTGTTACTGCATCAGGGCATTTATTATTATTATTATTATTATTATTATTATTATTATTATCATCATCACTGATTTAAAACAGATCCTCAGCATATTTTGAACCAATGAAGAACTCCTTCAGCAGGTGCTCAACCTGCAGGAAATAGCAACCATATTTCCCTCAAATAGTGCCTGGTGTCTTGAAAAAAGAGACATTGACACTATATTTCCAGATATACATAGAGATGGGATAGCCAAGGTAAAAGGCCTTTGATCATAGGTTTACTCAATCAGGACTAATCTTGGATTAGACACCAGTTAACAACTAGTATATATGTATGTACACACACACACACCCACACATACACGTACACATACATACACACACACATACATAGACACATACATACACACACACATACACATACATGTATATATGTATATACATATACATTATATATAAATATACATACATATACAAATACATGGCACTCCATTGGTTGCAATGACGAGGGTCCCAGTTGATCCAATCAACAGAACAGCCTGCTCATGAAATTAACATGCAAGTGGCTGAGCACTCCACAGACACGTGTACCCTTAATGTAGTTCTTGGGGAGATTCACCATGACACAGAGTGTGACAAGGCTGGCCCCTTTGAAATACAGCTACAACAACAACTGGAAGAAAGAGTGAGAGAAAGTTGTGGTGAAAGAGTACAGCAGGGTTTACCACCAACCCCCTGCCAGAGCCTCGTGGAGCTTTAGATGTTTTTGCTCAATAAACACTTACAACGCCCGGTCTGGGAATTGAAACTGCCAACCTACAACTGCAAGTCTGCTGCAATAACCACAGAGCCATTGTGCCTCCACATATACAAATATATATATATCTAGATAAACAGATGGACAGACAGACAGACAGATCCACATCATCCTGATCATCATCATTTAATGTCTGTTTTCCATGCTGGCATATATATATATATACTCTTTTACTCTCTCTTTTTATTTGTGTCAGTCATTTGACTGTGGCCATGCTGGAGTACCACCTTTAGTCGACCAAATCAACCCTAGGACTTATTCTTTGTAAGCCTAGTACTTATTCTATCAGTCTCTTTTGCCAAACTGCTAAGTTACGGGGATGTAAACACACCAGCATCGGTTGTCAAGCAATGTTGGGGTGAACAAACACAGACACACAAACATACCCACACATACATATATGCGATGGGCTTCTTTCAGTTTTCATCTACCAAATCTACTCACAAGGCTTTAGTCAGTCTGAGGCTATAGTGAGACTGAACCCGGAACCATGTGGTTCGTTAGCAAGCTACTTATCACACAGCCACTCGTACACCTATATATACATATATATATATAAACATACCGGAGTAAACACATAAATGTGAAACAAGGTGGAAAAAAAGAGTACTCAAATACCAGGGGTAGAGTAATATGCTTTATTTAAAAGCAGCAGAAATTCAACAAAACCTGTTACTCGGACAGTTAACTGTCCAACGACAAACGGGAACGGGAAACTCCGAGTAACAGGTTTTGTTGAATTTCTGCTGCTTTTAAATAAAGTATATACAAACATATATATATATATATATATATATATATTGTACACATATTCATAAATATGTATGTATGCATGCATGTGTGTATGTAGATTGATAGATACATTAGAACAAAGACAGAGATACAGACAGACAGGCAAGAGGCAGACAAACAGACAGATCAGAGGAGGAGGAGTGAAGACAGCTCGGCATTCAGAAGATTGACAGAGTAATTGTGAAGCAACAAGTCAAGTACATGGCAGTCTAATTAAAGTGCAAAGTATACCGAGTTGTTAATATTATCCACCCTATTATATGAATTGGAGGTTTGGATGACATACAACAAAGTGGTAAAAATAATAAGCATTCATGTTGAGACATCTGAGGCTAATCATGAACATCTAATGGAAAGACAAGATCTAGAATAGGCTCATTTTTGAGAAAGCCAGGATCCCTGGCATGGAAGAGATATTGGTGTTGTGATACCCCCACTGGCTTAAGCACACACAAAGAATGAAGGAAATTCAGTTACCAAGATTCTACTCACAACTGTCAAGGTATACAAGAAATCAAGATAGAAAACACCAACAACAACTAAGGTACAAGGACACAGTTGAAGAGATTGAAGACTGATATCCACAGCAGGACCATAGCAAAGAGACTAGTGGAAGGTATCAACTGCAAATTTTCATATGAACAGACATCATCAGCTATTGACCAATATTAAAAATATTGGCATAGAAAACAATTAGTAGAAACACTTGTTACTTGTAGAATCTGAAAATAATAAAGCTTCAGCAATATGGGACATGACTAATACATAACACAACCTAATACTGAACAAAATGTCTTGTACTATTTAGCTATGTCTATTAAAGTTAAAATTTCACTGAGGTCAGCTTTGATGGTTGTCTTTTGGCAATCAATAAAATATGTACCAACCAAGTAGTGAGATTGATTTAATCAATTGTGCCCTGCCATAAACTGTATGGCTTGGCACCAAAGTTAAAAACAATTATTAATGCTGATAAAAACAGTTATTAATGTTAAAATACTTTGCAGTATTTAGTTAAACTCCATAACATTCTAAGTTCAAATTCCACCAGGGCTGGGCTGATTATCATTATTCTAGAACTACTAGAATAAACACCAGTCTTGAGTGCTATTTAAAAGATTTTTCCCTGCACCACAAAAATTTTAAACCTTATACTAATGTTAGAAACCATTATTAATGATGACATAAAGGCAGTGAGCTGACAGAAATGTTACCGTGCCGAAAAATGCTTAGTGTCATTTTCATGACTTTACATTTTAAGTTCTAATTCCACCAAAGTCAACTTTGCCTTTAATCCTTTTGGGGTCAATAATATTAGTACTAATTGAACACTGAGATCAATGTAATTGACTTCTCCCCCCTTCCACTGCAAAATTGTGCCAAAATTTGAAACTATTATTAAAGATGGCATAAAGGTGGTGAACTGCCAGAAAAATATTACTTTGCTGGACACAAAATAAATACCTTGCAGTATTCGTTCCAGCTCTTTACATTCTGAGTTCAAATCCCACCAAGGTCAAATTTGTTCTTTATCCTTCCAAGGTCAATAAAACACTATATCAATTGAGTTCTGGAATCAATTTCACCCTTTTGTTGCCATATTTCTAATGAAATACATTAACTTTTGTTTCAAATTATTTTTAAAGTAATGAAGAATTTAGTAAAATAACTTTATCATGACTAAGCTGGTGTTTAGGACATTAATTAACATGAAATTTTCCAGGAAAGTTTTATTTAGATCACTTTAAAACAGAAAGTTTTATTATAGAACAAGGTGCTATTTCAGATAGGTCAGTATCAAAATGATTAATCAACTAAGCCCTACTCCCAAAATTTATGATCTTGTGCCTATGTTAGAAATGATTAAAGATGACATTTTTTTCAAATCCAGATGAAATATATTCCAGAAAGAGTTGGAAGAACTGTCTACTCATAGAGATAATAAATACCTACAATGATGGAAATTAAATAACAGTAATAAAGATGGGTGGAGTTGTAAGTTAGTCAGGAGAGAAAGGACAATATCCATAAGTTTTGCAAACCTTCCCAGACTAGTGACATTGACATGACTGATGCAGGAAAAAAATAGAGAGCAAAATTGTAAGGTCTCACAAGACTGCTTATAACAGGGTGAATTCTGCAAAAAAACATCCCACGGCAGTGTTAAACTGGTGTGTAAATTCTACTACCCAACAATGGTAATAAGTGAATCATAAGTGCATCATACAGCTTCAAAACAAAATGGACATTTTTGATGAATCCTCACATAAAACTATTTGCTCAGTATGTGACCCAATGGACAGTATCTACATGATCATTAGATGTACTAGAAATAACAGCAAAATTTCCCTTAAATAACATCCTAACATCTTAAAAGCAAGAGGACATCTTGAGTAATATAGCCTGAAAATATAACAAGATGGTCGACTACGAGCTATTATTCCTTTTAGCATTTAGTTGAGAAGGTAAAGCAGTGCCCTTGATCATTTATTTTTCAATGTCTCCAGGATCCTGAAAAGATAAAGGGTCATGAGTACTACTTTTGCAATTGAGAAAACTCTGCTAAAAGTACTCAAGGATCAGATGGTAGTGTTAAACCAAATGACGGACTAAGTCTACAAACCAATAACTTAAAATGAAATAAATATCATAATGTTCTGACAGTTCTGTCAATCCCTAGATTGGGAGTCTATTTTATTGACTCAGAAAGGATGAAAAGCAAAGCTGACCTCAACAAGATTTAAACTCGGAGCAGAGAGATCCAGAGCAAATATTGTAAAACATTTTGTCCTACAGTCTAATGCACTGACTAATCGACAACAGCGAAAACAACATTAGCAATACATTCACAGAGGGTAGAACTTTTTATTTCAGCAAACCTGATCTAATAAAACAAAAATATACAAGGCTGTGTGTATTTGCAACCACAGCATTTGGGATTCAGTCCCACTGTACAGGATCTTGGGCAAGTGTCTTCAACTATAGTCCTGGGCCAATCAATGCTTTGAGAGTGTATTTGGTAGACAGAAACTGTGTGGAAACCCATTGTAGATGTGTGTGTGTGTGTGCGCGTGTGTGCACATGCATATGTGTGTGTATGCATGCACACATGTGTGAGTGTGTGTGTGCACACATGCATATATGTGTGTGTTTGTGTGTATATATGTATTTTAGTGCAGCTCTCCAGCTTGCCACCTCTGGTCAAACCGATGCCAGCATGAAAATGGACATTAAAGGATGATGATGATAGTGATGTGTCTGAGTTTGTGTTTTCTCTCCACTTCATCTACTTGACAATCAGTGTTGGTTTGTTTTCATCCCTCAACTTAGTGATTAAACAAAAAAAAATAGATAGATTAGGTACCAGATTTTAAACTCCGACATCTGGCAGCTGACTTGGCAGACACCCATAAAATTATTAACCCTCTTACAAACAATAACTCTGAGCACCTTTTCAAACTCCACCCGTCTAACACCCGTGGACATATTTACAAAGTCAGTAAACAGCACAGCTCCCATGACTTTAGGAAACATTTTTACACACTGAGAGTTGCTGAAGCATGGAACAAACTGCCGGCATCAGTTGTTAGTTGTCGGAGCACTGCATCCTTCAAAACTTCCATGCTTTCTGAGATTCGCCAACACTACACCTGATTTTCTCCCCTCCATACACACACAAGCATGTATCTGACTCATACATTGTTCGCTTTCCAGACTTTATATGCACTTTCTGACAAGTTGTGGTGCACCTGTGCACTGTATACAATAATTTCATTATTATTATTATTATTATTATTATTATTATTATTATTATTATTATATAAAAAATAAGCACTGGGCTCAATTGTTCAGCTAAACCTTCCAGAACAGTGCCTCAGCATAACAGCAGTTCAATGACTCAAACAAATAAAAGACAAAAAATAAATACTTGACACCAGGATGCTTTCCACTCCTTCTATGCCAAAATACATGGAAAATTGAATTATCTGACACAGTACACAATACTTTCATAATAGAAATCACAGACATTACAATGTTGGGATTTCTATAATAAAAGTACATGCATAAAGAAAGACATGTACAATAAAAACAATAAAATGAAATACATAACATAAGGAAGAAAGAGCAAAGTAGTGTATACCTGCAGCTCACTGATATAAGAAAAGTACTGAGTAAAAATATTGTGTAAATACATGCTATGTAAATATACTGTGACTTTTGATAACAACAAAGCATGCAATCTCATGGCCAGGAGTCCAGAGGGAGCTTAGCATTACCTCTAGTCAGTCATCCTGTATCATAATATTCATGATGAGGATGAGGTGGTGGTGGTGGTGGTGATGATGTTGGAGTGATGCAGTAAGTAGAGTAACAGTTGTGGGGGTAGTGCCAATAATACTGGTGATGATGATGATGATGATGAGGAGGGGGAGGGGGAAGAATGATGGGGAAAGGTGATGTTGGTAATGGTTGATAATGCTGTTGGAGCTGATGATGATGATAATGATCATAATGCAGGAAGGTGTTGGGGATGATGATGGTGGTGGTGGTGGTAGAGGAGGAGGGTAATGGAGAAGAAGATGATGATGATGACAATGTCACAATAACAATAAAAATGATGATGGTGGTGATGGTGGTGGCGACAATGTTTCCCACCACCACCACCACTATTGGTCTCAAGAGAAATACAAGTACACAAACAACACCCACAGCACACACACGTAATAGGCACATAAAAATATGAAGTCAATGATGAAAGAGATGTTTACTTTGGTTGTCATGGTAATCCTTGAATGGTTTGTCAGTCAGTGCTGGATGAGCTGTGGATACAAAACAATGTTATAGCTTGGCTTACTGCAACAGGAAACAGGAAATCGTTGACTGGCCTCACTCACGCCAGTTCTCTATTTAATTCTGCTCTCCACCACCAAGTTGCTTACGCCACCATCACCATCTCTCTATCTTTTTCCCTCTTTCTTTCTCTCTCTCTCTCTCTCTCCTTCTTCTCCTACTCCTACTCCTCCTCCCTCTACCACCCCTCATCTCTCACTCTGCTAGTCAAACTCTGTTTATCAATTTATCTATGTAGATATGTAGCTGTCTATCTGTCCATTTAACTGTCTGTCTATTCATCAGTCAAATCAATCAATCAAACAATCAAACAATAATCAATCATTCTGTCTATTTACTTACCTAACTATTCGTCTGTTCATCTAGCTGCCTGTCTATCCATATCCAACCAATTCAAGATGGAAAAATAGACATAGGAATATAATGATGATTATGAAATTTTTATTATACATATATACTAATGGGACCTCTGGAAATACCACACAACAAAAAAGATTAAGAGAAGCTATTAAAGAGAGAAAGGATTATTTCTATTTCTATTTTGCTATGTTAGTTTACTTCCAGTCACGGTAATACATTACATGATTTTAAAATTTCACTCTATTAAATACTTTATATTTATCTCTTTCTCTCTACCTCTTCAACAAACTTTTTAACTATGTAATTACCTGCTTCGTGTCTTCAACATTTCTCTCTTTCTCTTCACCTTTCACTGCCATTAACCACTTGAGTGACAGCATATATGCATCAGCTGGCTAACTGCTCTTTCACTCACTCTCACATTCCCTCTCCCTCTCTCTTTCACTCCATCTCTTCCTTCTTTCTAACAAACTAAAACATAGATTATGAACAAGCAGGTAGAAGAATAATATTATAGATTTAGTTCAATAAAAAAATACTTTTTACTATCAACATACCACCACCACCACTACTATCATCATCATTATAGTTTTCAGTAACAAAGCCCATTTCATTTTAGTTCAGCTGTTTGTTTCTGTCTTTTTCTTCCTGTCCATGTATCTCTATTCTGATAATACAAACGCTATCTGCCTCTCTTTCTCTCTCTCTCCTTCTCTCCTCTTTCACTCTCTCTCTCTCTCTCTCATTGTAATGCCTCCCCTATCCATCTCTCTCTATCTACCTTTCTTTAACCCCACCACCAGAACATCACCCTCTGCTGAATATTATTTCCTAAACATATCTCTTTTTCTTAACTTTTACCTCCCCATAATACAACACATTGTTAACACTTCTCTCTCACTCTTTTCTCTCACTGTCTTTTTCACTTGCTCTTTGCCTCTCCCTTCAACTAACCATGCAATACGTTTCTCACTTCTTTTTTCTCTACTAACATCCTACCCCTCCCTCTCTCTCACTTTTACTCACCCCTCACTCACTCCACCTCCATCTAGCTAAAGTATAAGGGTGAATGAACAAGTAGATTATTATTATTATTATTATATATATATATATATATATATATATATATAGATAGAGAGAGAGAGAGAGAGAGATGGGGGGAAGAGGAAGAGAGCAAGACAGACAGACAGATGCATTATATAGATATTGTGTGTGTGTGTTTTATCAAAACCAAGGTGTGATCCATTACATCTTTTTGTATGCACTCTTACATGTGTTCAAAATTATTCCCTCAACTAAAAGAAAAGGACATAAGATAAATGCGGAATGAATGAATGAATGAATGAATGTGTGTATGTTCAAGGTGTATTCCAGAAGGTTTGATACTTTTTCAGGAGAGACATTTATTAATTTCAAAGAAGTACGAAACCCTAATTTCCTTATCCTCTGACTTCAATGCTCTTTTTGAAGTCCTCCAAAGGGAAGATGTCCAGGACCCTTGACACAGTCCCCTTCACCTTTTCAATATCCTCAATACACTTACCCCTGAAGTTTTCCTTCAGCTTGGAGAACAACTAAAAGTCAAAGGGAACAAGGTGTAGAGTGTAGGGAGGGTGAAGAAAAGTTTTGATACCCATCTCTGTCAAGTAGTTGGTTACCAGGATGGAATTGTGGACTGCTGTATTGCCCTGATGAAGTGCCATTGACCCAAGTGGAAGAGCTCTGACAGTTTGAGACAAAATTTCTTCCTGAACTCCCTCAAAATCTACACAACGTACTCTTTGTTGAACTTCTGGCCAGAAGGAACCCAATAGATATAGATATAGATAATGCTGTCAAAAAGGGAATTGTCATGAACTTCCCAGTGGACTTGCTTTGCTGAGCCTTCTTGAGTTTGGAGGAGCCTGGATGCTTCTACTGGCCATCTGTCCCTTGGTCTCTGGATTATAACAGTAAATACAGCTTTTATCACAGGTTACCCAAGTCTCCAGAACACTTGGATAGGAGGTAATGAGCTCAACCATCTCCCTGCTGTCACCAACACGTCTTTCCTTCTGTTTGTCACTGAGCACCTGGGAACAAATTTTTCCCAAATTTTGAGCATATTCACACCAACTCAAAACTGCATGCTTATTGTCTTCATAGACTCACAGCATTTTTCATGCAGCAAACTGCAAATTTTCTCAACCAGCTTTGATGTTCATACTCCTTCCAATACCTCTTCTTCCTATGCCTTTCATTGTCTCTCACCTCTTCTCTATCATCCTTGGATTTCTTGTGCCAGTGAAAAACAGGTGCTCAGCTCATACATGTTAATCCATAAAAAGTCTGGAGCATTTCATAGTTTTCTATAACATTTTTGCTCAGTTTAACACAAAACTTTATTGCATAGCACACTTCTAAATTGTCTTCATGTCCCAACTGCATTCTGCAAGCCTTCAGCTATGACAAGTAATGTTTAGTAGGGTGTTTTCAAAGTGCTGTTAAAAACCATCTCCTTCAATCTTGAATGAAAAAAAAAAGCTGGTAGGTCAAGTTATTAGACATATCATAATGATAAACTAAAATTACAATAATCTAGAACAGTTATAACTGCTTCTCTTAAAAAGGTCTCAAAACTTCTGGAATGCACCTTGTATGTATGTATGTATGTACGTATGTATGTATGTATGTATGTGTGTGTATGTATGTATGTGTGTATGTGTGTGTGTACGTATGTATGTATGTATGTGTGGAGGGGGGTATGTATGTCATACAACATATCATAGTATACAGTACAAGATTGGGTTTAGTTGACACTTTTGATTATCTAGGCAGCATGTAGTCAAGAGATGGCTTCCTAGATACAGAAATGCAGCTACACATTCAGAAAGCATTTGTAGCACTTGAGAACTTGAAAAGAGACTCTGAGTAAATTGCAGCATCACCAACAAGACCAAGCTAAGCATTTACAAAGCTTGCATACTAACAGCTCTATTGTTGTCTTCTAGAGCATGGACAGTACACTGCAGGCATCTCAAGCTACTTGAACACTTTCATCAAAAATGACTGAGACACTCAGCATCATGTGGCAAAGTACAACACTGACACAGAAGTACAACACAGACAGGATGTACAAGCATCTAATCATTTGTCATATGCCTTGGGCAGGCGATGTAGCGCATACAGCTGATAATAAAATTCCAAAACAACTGTTCTATGGTGAGTTGTACAATGGAAAGCATCCTCAGCACAAACCAGAAAAATAGTACAAAGATTACATGAAAGGCAATCTAAGGAAACTACAAAATCAATGTGAAGCACTGGGGAGAACTACTTCCTAAAAGAGCTGAGTGGAGAAAGCATATAAGGGAAGGTTGTAAAACTATTGAAGAGGGTCCTTGTGAGCACAAAAGACTAAAATGCTAACTTCAGGAGAACTATCATCAGAACCTCAATGAAGACATAAAGATGTGAAATGTGTGGCCATGCAGTCCTTTCTGAAGTCCCATGAAAACTCAACTATATGCAACACCCTTCCTCCTAGACTGTATGTCACCGTGATCACCGTGATCGACCAGGCTACCAGATGTTGCTACACATCGCTGGTCACAATGTGCTTCACATTGTTTTAGCCTTCAAATGATGCCACCCCGCTGGCTAAGTGAGCAGGCCAACAGAAGAAAGAGTGAGAGAAAGTTGTAGCGAAAGAGTAGAGCAGGGATCGCCACCATCCCCTGTCGGAGCCTCGTGGAGCTTTAGGTGTTTTCGCTCAATAAGCACTCACAACGCCTGGTCTGGGAATCGAAACTGCGATCCTACAACCGCGAGTCCGCTGCCCTAACCACTGGGCCACTGCGCCTCCAGACTGTATGTATGTATGTATGTATGTATGTATAAATGTATCTATGCATGGATGGATGGATGTATGAAAGAATGTATGTATTCATGTATGTATGTGTATATGTATGTATGCATGCATATATGTATGAATGCATGCACATATGTAAGCAGGGTATATAGGTATGTATGCATGCATGTATGTACTTTCTGCAGTTCAAAACTCCAGAGAAAAATCAGCATTCACCAGAACCTTGGATGCAGGCTGCAACTTCAAACACTTTCAACCATCAAAAGTAGGCAGCAACATTGAAGGCAAAAACAACCAAGGCTGAAACCAATAGAAGGAAAAAGCATAGTCATACAAATACACACATATGTATATGTACTGAGAAAGAGTAATTGTGAGTGGGGGGAGAAGGGAGGAGGTGAGAAAGTAAGGGAGAGACAGAAAGAAAATTTTCATGTCCAACATACAGTTATCAACAACTGAATTTATTTCAATACATGTGGTACCTTTGTATTTAAAGCCTTCATACCTCACCATATATATACACGCTAAAAAGGTAATAAAAAAAGTGCATGCTCAATGAAATATAAGAAAAAGCCCTTACATAGTTGCTCAGTCAACTACAAGCAGAAACCAAATCTCACTCAAATTACCCAACTGTCTTAAGAAAGAGATGACTTACCATGTTAGAACAAAAAAAAAATATATATATATATATATATGAGGTAGTTACAGCTGAAATATCCCTGATTATTGGTTGCTTTATCTTTATAGGTATATTGCTTGATTTTGATCAAGTCAATAGCGTACCCCACTACTAGCTGAATGATAATTAGTTTATATCGCATCACCAGAGTTTATTTGAGGGTGTTAAATTATTGAAAGTGAATCTCTTTGCTTTATTCCTTTAAAATCAAAAAGGAAGTCCCTATGTAGTCACTTAATCTGCTAAAATTAGCAGCCAAATTTCACTCAAATTATATTCTAGTGTCTTACAAAAGAAAGGAAAATATAATCCTAGAAATACAAAAGACAAGATGGCCATGATATAATTCCCTTGATCATGGAATTAGTAGTAAAATGACCCTCAAATCATACTCTACCATCTTTTTAAAAAGAATAGTAGGGCACATGGAATTTGCTATGTTTGAAAGAGAAGACTGGATAGTCAAGATTGATAATGTAGTCCTACATTTACTATATTAGTAAATAAAACAGGATGAAAATGTCGGCCTGGAATCTACACAACAACCAACCAACCAACCAACATGCTGTTAGTTATCAATAAATTAAGAGCCCCCATATTTGAAGTTCTAAATTTTAAGATAAAATGTTTTACATTTAGTATGATACAGTCACATTAGAGGGATGAATCAGTGAAGTTTAACACAAATTTATATGTTTATCTAGGATGCTGAACTTGTGGATTACTTCATATCTTTTCTGATATGTTTTAACAAGATTGTTAGTAGAGAGCTATACAACAACAACAACAGCAATGGCAATACTCTCAAATTACTATTTATTCCAATTCAACTTCCACATCCTGAACTGACAGAACAAAAAAATATCTGCATAAATGTCACATTTTTTCCTATGGATTGCAATGAAAACAATGGAGTGTCAGGAAGTCACCGAAGGACATATTTAGAATACATCCAATGTCTTAGATGTGATAAAATTTAATGGCAGAAACCTGATATTAGAGAGGTGCAGCCTGATCAAGTACAAGCTGTAATTTCCAGTTAAGTTTAAATTGAGTGTACGGTGCGATTTAGATTCAGACTGGCTGCTTATATATACTTTAGTGTTTATGGTTAAATAGTGGATGCACGTGGCTTAGTAGTTAAGGTGTTGGGGTCACGATTGTAAGACTGTGGTTTTGATTCCTGGATCGGGCGATCTTGAGCAAAACACTTCATTTCATTTCACGCATGCTCCAGTCAATACAGCTAAAGAAATTAATACCACCAGTGAAGGCGCTCGCTTAGTGGTGGTTAAGGTGTTGGATTCACGACCACAAGATTGTGGTTTCGATACCTGAAGCGGGCGATCCGTTGTGTTCTTGAGCAAAACACTTCATTCCACGTTGCTCCAGTTCACTCAGTTGTAGCAATGATATATTGCATGGCTGTAGCATCCTAACGCCCCCCCCCCAATGGGTTAAGGAACTTGTCGAATGTCAAAGGACTGACCGGTCAAGTGTAGGCTGTTGCTCTTAATTAAGCTCGTCTAATCAAGTATAAATGACCGTAGAGTAAAAGTATTTACTTCAGTATAGAAGTTGTTTGTCTAGGCGAGCAAGGGAGACAACTTTGGGTGTTTTTATTTTCACCTTTCATTCGAAAAGCAGATTTGCTACAAAAAAATGTTCAATTAATAAATAAGCACTTATTTATTTTAAGGAGAATTTTAAAATTCTACTTCTGACTATTTTTTATTGTGCTACTTTTTCTGTTGTAAACATCAGAAATACAGAATCTATAAACCAAAAAATTAGCGATTTTATTCTTATTTTTAACCCTTTAGAATTCAGATTATTCTGTCAAATGAAATGCTTATTTATTTACATTTTAAAAAATTAATGGTGCATTATCTTTGTAGCTTTGAGATTTTGATGAGCTAACTGTTACTTTTTGAATGATGTTGTAGGGTTGGTATGAAATCAAGGTCTGGTCAGTTTAAGCATAAAACAGGTAGAATATATTTGGCCAGATATGGCCAGTTTAAATGCTAAAGATTTAATTTGATATTTTTTTTATCCAGAAACTGATAAGCCTTAAAGAATTTGAAGTTGCAGTATTTCTTCTGTATGTATATATATACATATATATATATATATATATATATATATATATAATTGAAGTCAACAAGAAGGAGTACAATTGGACAGTTATTTTTTAATCACTACAATTGTTTCCCCAACATGCTTCTCCAACAATACAAGTATTTGATTATGCAACTGTTAGTTTGCATAATGAGATCCAGTTGTGTTTCCTCAGGTGATATTCAAGTGTTGTCTCCGTTAGTTCAAAATCTTTGACTTCAAGGCCATCCCATCTGTCCATCTAGTTTTGAATTTTGTAGTATTTGGTAGATTCATGTTGTTTGGTGGCACAGTGTGTTTATTAAACATACTCTGCCACCAAACCAAGACAGACAGTTGAGATGGCCTTGAAGTTGAAGATTTTTTAACTAACAGAGAGAACACTTGAATATCACCTGAGGAAACACAACTGGATCTCATTATGCAAAAAAACAGTTGCATAATCAAATACCTGTATTTTTGGAGAAGCACGTTAGGTGGAAACAATTGTAATGATTAAAAAATAACTGTCCAACCATACTCCTTCTTGTTGACTCCAATTTCTTCAATTTTATATTCACACATGATGAATACCCAAACATAAACATGGAAGTATATAATAATGCTACCAAATAGTAGTGGATAATTCTGATGGTGGACGAATTTTAAACTGTACTCTGCCATGTTCCTAACAGAATATACCATAACTAGATATATATATATATATATATAATGGGAAGCTTTATGAAAATAAACAAAAGACAAAGGCAGGTGGAGTACAAACAAACAATTGTATTAGTATGCCTATATATATATATAGGCATCACTTGCATTTGGAGTGATATGAATATAGTGACCAAGAGAGCCTCTTTTATTTTGCATGACTAAGAAGTTTACTTCACAGGTGTAGGCATAGGTGTGTGGTTAAGAAGCTCACTTACATGTGCTTACATGTTCAGTCCCACTGCCTGTCACCTTCTACTATAACCCTGAGTTGATCAAAACCTTGTGAGTGGATTTGAATGAGAGAAAGTGAAAGAAGCCCATCATATATATGTGTGTGAATATATGTGTTTGTGCATGTATATGTGCATGTGTATGTACATGCATGCATGTGTTTGTGCACACATGCATGTGTGTGTATGTGCATGCACATGCATGTGTGTGTGTGCATGTGCATATGTGTGTTCTTGTCTTAGCATGATGTGATGGTGGTGAATGAGCATCACTGTCATACAAGTAATATCATTTGCTTCCAGTCTTCTGTAAAAGATACGTCTAGTCATAAGGAAATATGACCTTGCTTGGAAACAGGTGAGAGTTGGGGACAGAAAAGACAAGTGTACCTCAGCGAATTTCTGTCTGATCCAGATAGTCCTAGATACAATATGGTAGCAAATATGTGAGATGGTCAAGGCTGGAATGTTTTTAGACTGGCATTTGGCCCTCAAAGACAGAACTATTGAATACTAGTCTCTTGCATAATAAGCAACTGAAATTTATCACTGTACCACCATTCTGCTGATATTGCTGCTGTTGTTCACCATGACTCATTTGTTTCTAATGATACTAATCCTCCTCCACCACCACTACCGCCACTGCCATCTACTACGACTACTACCACCATGACCACCACCACCACCAACACCACTACTACTTTCTACAGATTAACTAGCCTTGATTCATTTTTAGCAGATTAACACTATCCTTGATCCAATTGCAGTCTTAAGTTTATCCTCTTATATCTCAATCATATTTCCATCTTATGGAGCTGATTGTTTACAACTGGTTAACCTTACAACACTAGTGTTTTCTGATGCCAACAGACAGTTTTGTTCATCTATTTAGTTAGTTTTTTTTTCTATTTGTTTTTTTTTTCTTTTTTACAGCTTTAACAAAGCTAAGATAGAACATTTCGTTGAAGGTGAAATGTCTGACACTATTATTATATTTTGATCACCAAGGTTGATTATACTTTTCTTTCTTTTGGGATTGATAAAATAAGGACCAGTTGAGGACTGAGGTCAGGGTAATCAACTAGGCCCCACCACCACCACCACCTTTCCCAAACTTGCTGGCTTTGTGCCAAAATTTGAAACCATAATTATATCTAGATCAGAGTTGTAAATGACTATGTTGATTAGATATCTGTCAGAACCCTAGTCAAAGTATTAACAGGTCATGCCCTATCACTTGTGTTGTGCTGTGTCCAAGGTGGTGGTGGTGGTTTGCATAGATAAATACAAACATTTGGAGAATAAATAACTCATAGAATGAATGAGTAATCTTGTACAATGGTTGGCAAAGTTTAAAAAGACGTTTTACTTTTTACCTGTTCAAAGCATTTTCATAATTCTCCTAAACATTCATGCTTGTTTTCAGACTTTTTAGTTAGCCCTTGTTTCATACCTTCTGAGTAATATAAAGCTTTTCTAAGTCCCAAGTAACTCTGGTAGTTGAAAAAATTGGAAATGTAGTATGTAATATATGATGTACGGACACCAAGGAAAATTGTTGTGTATCACACATGATACACATGACAAGCAAATGGTTAAGGAATAAAATATTCAGAGATGCCATATTTCAGAAAAGCAATGGTTAAATTCATGTTAAAAGAAGTTTCCGTCATGACCATGTCCTTTTTTTTTTCTTGAAACATAGTAAGTGTAAGACTACATTATCCATGATTTTTTATTTAATTTTGTTTTAAGATAATGTGTATGACTCGAGGTGGATTTAGCTGCTAGTGTGCTAGCAGGTCAAGCAACCACATTGTTTTGTCTCTCTAATTGTTTTTGCTTTGTCATTTTTGCTACAACTTTGCTAAACTGAACAAGATGAATTAGTGTGACTGACAAGAGAGCATCAGGCTACTGACTAAAGAGTATCCTAACACTGAAACTATATTCTGCCTTTAACCCTTTCGTTACTGTATTTATTTTGAGATGCTCTATGTTTCTTTCAATTACTTTAAATATAATAAAGAATTTAGTAAAATAACCTAGTTATCATTCAGCTAGTGTTAGGAACATAAATTGTGACTAAGATATGGTGGAAGATTTTAATTCAAAACTTATGAAAACAAGACATTTGTACTCAGAGCCAGAGCCGGCTTCAGTGGGTTGGTAATGAAAGGGTTAGGCAAGGTTTTCTCTAGTGTTATGATAATGTAGAAACAGTGTTGGAATGGCTCTTAAGATGCAGTTGCATTTATATTTCTTTGATCTTGATTGTCGTTTTTGAAAATAAAGGATAGATAAAGCCTTGTAATGGTACACAGTAGCTATAATGGTGTGGGGGCAGTCACTGTGTTTCTGACTGATTTTTATTTTATTGTTCTGCTAAGGTGAGTGGATGAACTGGTATGGCTAAAAGGATACGGCCAAACTATGAGCTGAAGAGTCTTTCATTCATATCCTGTCACTGATACAGTGTTCAATCATAGTTCTAGTGATGTAGTGATTTTGTAAACAATCCTTTACATTCTTAGTTCAAATTCGGCTTTCATTTCCATCCATCTAGGAGTGATAAAATTGGTATTTGGGAAGTACTGAGAACCAATTCAGTAAATCCTAAAAAACAGTCACTTTGTGCCATTTAACTCCAGTGTTGTTGTTGTTGTTGTTGTCATTGTTATTGTTTTACCCTCCTCTTTTCCATGCTTACATGGGCCAAATAGAATTACTTGAGGCAACTTTTCTACAGCTGGATACTCTTCCAGTCATCAATCTCACTTACTTCCAAGTAAGGTAATATTTCCTAATTGTTAGACAGGTCTTCAGAGAAGATTAGAAACCTACAATGCCGCTTATATGATGGTGATGCTCATTTACAAGTATCACATGATGTCCAGACAAAGAAACAAATTCATAGACACAGACACACATAGACTCCCTTATATAAATATATATATATATCTTATTTTATTTGTTTCAGACTGCAGCTATGTGGAGTACTACCTTGGAGGATTTTAGTCAAACAAACTGGCCCTAGGACTTATTTTAAAAGCACCATACTTATTCTATCAGTCTCATTTGCTAAACCGCTAAGCTATGGGGACATAAACACACCAACACTGGTTATAAAGCGGTGATGGAGTAACAAACAGACACACAGACACACATATAGGATATACACAAGCTTCTTACCACACAGCCACACCTGCACCTATTATTATATATGTGTGTGTATATATCACCTTGATAACCGTGACTGGCCAGGCTATCAGATGTTGCTACACATCGCTGGTCACAATGCGCTTCGCATTGTTTTAGCCTTCAAATGACGCCACCCCACTGGCTAAGCAAGCAGGCCAACAGAAGAAAGAGTGAGAGAAAGTTGTGGTGAGAGAGTACAGCAGGGATCCCCCCCCCCCCTTCGTGGAGCTTTAGATGTTTTTGCTCAATAAGCACTCACAACGCCCGGTCTGGGAATCGAAACCATGATCCTACGACTGTGAGTCCGCTTCTCTAACCACTGGGCCATTGCGCCTCCACATGTGTGTGTGTGTGTGTGTGTGTATATATATATATATAATCATCATCATTTAACATCTGTTTTTCATGCTGGTATGGGTTGGGTGTGGCACCCACACAAGTGCATTTTACATGGCACCAGCACAAGTGCAATTTACATGGCATTGACATAGGTGCATTTTGTGTGGCACTGGCATAAGTGCATTCTACAAGGCACTGGCACCTGCAAGACAAAGACTTCTCAGGTGGGAGAGAGAGTGGTGGCATGATCATAAAGGACATGCCTATATGTATGGATGGCCACAATTTTACTTAGCTTAATCACACAGAAGAAAAGATGGAATAGTCATGCCTGGAATGTCTTTAATCATAGGTTTATTCAGTCAGAGCTGATCTGAAGCGAAACAACAGTTACCACCACCACCACTAACCCTGCTGTCTTACAGAAAGGAATAACACCATGAAAAATGTTGTTCTGGATAAATTATGTCAAAAGAAAAAATTGCTTTTAACCTTAGGTTTGCTTAATCAACGGTAATCAAGGGTTAAACAACAGCAACAACATCACATCGTCCGCATTTTAGCATTTAATCCTTTGCTTTTCCAAAGTATTTTCATAAGTTTGTCCCAAAATAAAAAGCTTTCCTTTCGTAAGCCCCAAGTTATTATTGTGGTTGAAAAAAATTGGGAATGTCTATCATACATGATGCATGGATGCCAGGATATATCCTGTATGTCACATGTGATACACAGCATAGGCCAGTGTTTCTCAACTGGGGTCCATATGGCCCTTGTGGGGTGCATATCAGATTTTGGTGTTTATGAGCAATAAATTGGTTATACTTTTACAATACACAAAATATTTTAACAATTTTTAAATATAATTCTTGATAATATTCAATTATATAAATATAATAGGATTTATTTTTTAATATGGGGTCCCAGTAAAGTAAAATAGGAATCAAAGGAGTCCATGGGCAAAAATGGTTGAGAACTGCTGCTAGAGGCAAAGGGATAAATGTCACATGTTTTGTTTTTTTTTTCCATTTCTCATGTTTTCATTAATACTTGTTTCTAACTAGAACAAGTCTAATGAATACTGCAGAATTAATTTCAAAATTAAATTAGGTTTAATCTAGCAGTAATAGTTTTTATGGATATGCTATTCTCACACATTTTCTTCTATTTCTACACTCGTGTGATTTTCTATGCAAAATAAAATATTTTTAAAAACTTTCTTGTGTTAACCTGAAAGGAAATAACTCATAAAAAAAATCATTGTTCTGAGGATATTCATATAGCTCTCTCTCTCCTGTCTCTGCCTGCTTGCCTGCCTGTCTGTCTGTCTAATATTTCATAACAATACTAATAAGCCCTCTTTATATCTATCTCTGATGCCCATTTTTTTGGTGCTCTTTTGGTGTGTGATCTACAAGGGAGATTACTTTAGGTTACTTTTAAAATTATTTTGTGCATACTTAGCATTGTAAATGTTGTTTTTTTAATTCTTACTATTTTAATAATAGGAAAACCATATAATAATTAAATTAAGTGTGTAGATCACCCACGAGAGTAAATTTGTTCATGTAGATCACACAGAAAGTAGCACTAACACAGAGTAAAATAAAAAGTAACCTAAAGTAATCTCCCTTTAAATTGCAGCTCACACAGCAAAGTGGCATGTTTCTGTTTTTTAAGAAATAATGTGAATTTAGTGCTGGTTTCTTGTAAAAATGTAACTGCAGTCTGGTTTCTTGCAGAAATGCAAGTACCTTTATCTTGTCACTGATTACACAGAAAAATCTTTACATCTTATAGGGTGTTACAAATTGAAAAGTAAATAAAAAGTAACCTAAAATAATCTCCTTTGCAGATCACACACCAAGGAGCGCCATTGTTTTTATATCTGCATTCTGACGGTCAGTATTAACACAGTATTCTGTCTGTTATGTATGCGTATATATAGTTATATACATAGGGATTCATCATACACCTTTGTATATACATACATATACTCAAAATTATATAAATCTACATATTTCTAAGAGTGGCTTTTATCCTTCAAGCTCTATGCAAAATCATTTCTTATGCATTTTTACATATTTTCGATGGTGATCTCTTCCATATAAGTAAATGCTTCTCTGAGTGCACTACATCTTATAGCAGAAACGGTTGTAAGCAAATGAAATTCATTGCACAATCTCCTGTTCCTCTGTCCCTGTATGTGTTTGTGTGTGTGTGCGTGCGTGCGTGTGTGTATTTGAGTGTGTGTGTGTGTGTAGGCACATACATAAATATGAAGAATATACAATGAAAGTAAGAATAAAATTGTTATATCGTCAGCAACAATATAAGAAGTGTGTGTGTAACATATAACCAAATATAACCATATAGCAATTAGCAATGTAACAAGAGTTGGTTATCTTATTATAACCATTTGCACAATAACAATCAAGTACTCCAAAGCATGAATCAATAACGAGACTAATGCTCTCACAGTTCGAGCTCAACTGTCTACCGACACATCTATTTATAAGACTTGTCCAGTCCACTGACAGTCATGTGCAGGAGTGTCAGTTCACTCCACAACAAAAGTAAATCACAAAGAAACACAAAGATAAAAGCAGCACCCATATTCAACTAGACATATCAAAGAAACAAGCTATTGAACAAAACCACCCTCAGCTTATTGACTGCCCCATCAACAGGGCTCTAGGAGTAACTGAATTTCAGGATCATGACCCACCACAATGATGACAGCCATCCCAAACACTGTACTAATTATTAAGCAGATGTAAATGTTAAGTTAGAGACTATTTGCGTCCCAGGATAAATAATAAAAAACTTTTTATGCATAATATTAAAGAGCGAGGAATAATAAGATATTATTAATAGACCTATAGTGGAAATAAAGGAAAATACACATACACACACACATGCACTGGAATGTGATAAGCATTAGGAAAGGCAACCAGCTGTAGAAGCCATACTGAAGGCAACACTGGAACTTGCCACAGCCTTGCAACTCACTACATCCTGTCAACTAGTGCCAGCATGGAAAATGGATGTTAAATGATGATGATGATGATGTATGTATATGCATATATACATACATACATATATATATATATATACACACACACACACATATATATTTATATATGTGTGTATATATATATATATATATATATATACACACACACACATATATATATATTTATATATATCATCATCATCATCATCATCATCATCGTTTAACGTCCGCTTTCCATGCTAGCATGGGTTGGACGGTTCAACTGGGGTCTGGCAAGCCCGAAGGCTGCACCAGGCCAGTCAGATTTGGCAGTGTTTCTACAGCTGGATGCCCTTCCTAACGCCAACCACTCCGAGAGTGTAGTGGGTGATTTTATGTGCCACCGACACAGGTGCCAGGCGAGGCTGGCAGACGGCCACGCTCGGATGGTGTTTTTTTTTTATGTGCCACCGACACAGGTGCCAGACAAGGCTGGCTGACGGCCACGCTCGGATGGTGTTTTCTTATGTGTCACCGACACAGGTGCCAGACGGGGCTGGAGGACGGCCACGCTCGGATGGTGTTTGTTATGTGCCCTCAGCACGGAGGCCAGTCGTTGCGGTACTGGCTACGATCACGTTCGGATGGTTTTCTTATGTGCCACCGGCACTGGTACCACAAGGATACAAATTCCATTGATGTTCATCTATTTTGATTTGGTTCGATTTGATTTGATTTGATTCGATTCGATTCTCACTTGCCTCAACAGGTCTTCACAAGTGTCACAAGAAGGAAGGTATGCACAGGTGGACTGACTACGTCCCAGGTAGGGGCCACGGATTATGGCTTCACTAGTCTTGCCGGGTCTTCTCACGCACAGCATACTTCCATAGGTCTCGGTCTCTAGTCATTTCCATGGTGAGACCTAACGTCCGAAGGTCGTGCTTCACCACTTCGTCCCATGTTTTCCTGGGTCTACCTCTTCCACTGCTAGGGATTGCTAGGGATTGGCACTTTCTCACACACCTATCTTCATCCATTCTCGCCACATGACCATACCAGCGCAATCGTCTCTCTTGCACACAACAACTGATGCTTCTTAGGTACAACATTTCTCTCAAGGTACTAACGCTCTGTCGAGTAAGTACACTGACATTACACATCCATCGGAGCATACTGGCTTTGTTCCTCACAAGCTTACGCATGTCCTCAGCAGTCACGGCCCATGTTTCACTGCCATGTAGCATAGCTGTTCGTACACATGCATCATACAGTCTGCCTTTTACTCTGAGCGAGAGGCCTTTAGTCACCAGCAGAGGTAAGAGCTCCCTAAACTTTGCCCAGGCTATTCTTATTCTAGCAGTTACACTTTCAGCGCACCCGCCCCCACTACTGACTTGGTCACCTAGATAGCGGAAGCTATCAACTACTTCTAGTTTTTCCCCTCGGAAAGTTACGGAAGTTGTTTTCTGCAGATTTTCGGAGGTCAATGCTCCAGAGCATCTGCCACATACAAAAACTATCTTCCCAGTTAGCCTACCTTTGACATTGCTGCACCTCTTATGTGTCCATAGCTTACACTGGGTACATCTTATAGAGTTTCTACCTACACCTTTTCTACAGATCGAGCAGGGCCATCTTCCTGAGGATATTTGTGGATTTTCTAACTTTCTACTTATTAATACTTTGGTTTTAGCTAGGTTGACTCTAAGGCCCCTCGATTCTAAACCCTCCTTCCACACCTGGAACTTCTCCTCCAGTTCTGATAGTGACTCAGCGATTAGAGTGAGGTCGTCAGCATAGAGGAGCTCCAGGTTTGGAGATGCCACTATGAAAGGTTGCTGAATAAAGAAAATGAATGGGATAAAGAGAGTCTGCCGAATGTTGACCCAACAGAGGGACCAGCTATCCGAGTTGATAGTTCCGTGGTAGCTAAGGCAATTAGAAGCATGAAGACAGGGAAAGCCCCAGGCCCATCAGGAATTACTGCAGAGATGCTCAAAATATCTGGCAGTGTCGGCTATAACCTAGTCACCCGTATAGTCAACCAGGTGATACATGAAGGAGTCATACCCAATGACTGGTGTAGCAGCATACTAGTCAACTGCTACAAAGGTAAAGGTGATGCCCTGGATACAAATAATTACAGAGGTATCAAGCTGTTGGATCAGGTAATGAAGGTTACGGAGAGGGTCATAGCCCAACTAATTAGAGAGAGAGTTAGTTTAGATGAGATGCAGTTTGGGTTTGTCCCAGGGAAAAGCACCACTGATGCTATATTCCTGGTAAGGCAGCTGCAGGAGAAATACCTAGCCAAAGATAAGCCCCTGTACCTGGCTTTCGTTGACATGGAGAAAGCCTTTGATAGGGTCCCCCGATCCCTCATCTGGTGGTCAATGAGGAAACTAGGGATAGATGAATGGCTGGTGAGGGCTGTGCAAGCCATGTACAGAGATGCCGTAAGTAAGGTTAGAGTTGGCAGCATGTACACAGAAGAATTCAAGGTAGAGGTTGGGGTCCACCAGGGTTCAGTACTCAGCCCCCTCCTATTTATCATAGTCCTCCAGGCAATTGTGGAGGAATTCAAGACAGGTTGCCCCTGGGAGCTCCTCTATGCTGGCGACCTCGCTCTAATCGCTGAGTCATATATATATATATACATATTTGAAGGCGCATGGCTTAGTGGTTAGGGTGTTGCACTCACAATAATGAGATTGTGGTTTTGATTCCAAGATTGGGCACTGCATTGTGTTCTTGAGCAAAACACTTCATTTCATGTTGTTCTGTAATCATTTCGTCATCTAATGTGTGGCATATGGTGCACCTGTACTGGTAATGTCGATTTGATGGAGGGAGTGAGCTTATGTGAACAGAAACATTTGATCACTATAAACAAATCATCTGTATGGTTGTTTCACAAGAAATTGATGAATGCCCATACATCGTCTAATGATGGGAGAGTTCATGATATTACTCTTTTAATTGTTTCAGTCATTTGACTGTGGCTATGTTGGAGCACTGCCTTTAGTCAAACAGATCATCCCCAGGACTTATTCTTTATAAGCCTAGAACTTATTCTATCAGGTTTTTTAGTCAAAACCGCTAAGTTATGGGAACATAAACACACCAGCATCAGTTGTCAAGTGATGGTAGGGGGGACAAACACAGACACACACATTACTCGAAGCCTTTGACGAAATAGAAGAGGATATAGCTTCACATGATGTAGAAGACAACTGGAGGTTTCTACAGGACAAACTGCTTGTCAATGTTCAAGCGAGGTTGTTGCCAGTGCCGCTGGACTGGCTCCTGTGCAGGTGGCACGTAAAAAACACCATTTGAGCGTGGCCATTGCCAGTACCGCCTGAGTGGCCCTAATGCCAGTGGCACATAAAAGCACCCACTACACTCTTGGAGTGGTTGGCATCAGGAAGGGCATCCAGCTGTAGAATCTCTGCCAGATCAGATTGGAGCCTGGTGCAGCCATCTGGTTCGCCAGTCCTCAGTCAAATTGTCCAACCCATGCTAGCATGGAAAGCGGACGTTAAATTATGATGATGATATATATATATATACAACAGACTTCTTTCAGTTTCCATCTACCAAATCTACTCACACGGCTTTGGTTAGCTTAATACTATAGTAGAAGACATTTGCCCAAGGTGACATGCAGTGGAACTGAACCCAGAACCATGTGGTTGGAAAGTAAGCTTCTTACCACACAGCCACACCTGTGCCTATATATATGTTCTTTTACATTCTTTTACTTGTTTCAGTCACTCAACTGTAGTCATAAAGGCACATAATCACTCACATGTTTTTTTATTTTGAATTGCATTTTATGATGCTGAAAATGCACACAAAACTACAGGTAAATGGCACCATACCCATCGCCAGGTTTTGGTTCTGGGGGTGCTTCAGGATATTCTGTGAGGGCACTAATTTGTAATAATGCAAAAGTGGAGTTTCAAAGCAAGTGTGCCACTGTAAATCTAAGAATGTACCATTGAATAGTGAGGCGGGGAGCCGTCTAGTGTACTCCCTTAGCAACAGGCATGTTTGGCACAGTAGACAATTTTCAACCTTACTCGACAGGAACACCGGATTATATTACACAAACTTAAGGAGACTTTCCAGGTTTTATTTTATCTATTTTTTAAGATGGTAGGATATGATAAAAAAATGAGGCTACCATTTCTAAAAGAATGAATGGCTACGTGGAGGATCCTTTGAATTTAGTTGCTACTTAACTCCAAATCAACTCTTATCAAGAAGATCTGTGATCAAAGCATTCCTGCAGGGTATATCCAAGTTACATTATCTAATGTGTCCATAGGTGTGGGCTTGAGAAAGATTTAACAAGTTGATTGACCACATAGAGGCTGTCCTGTTAGCTAGATTGAATTTAATCATCTTCTGTGGTAACATTTCTCCCCCCCTCTCTCTCTCCCATTAAGTGTGTGTGTGTATGATGATGATGACATGCATACATACATATACAGGAGTTGGACAAAATAATGGAAGCACCTTAAAATTTCATACAAATTTATTTTAATATAGGACAAGACTGCTTTTGGCAGTAATTACAGCTTGAATTCTACAAGGTATGGACTTGTACAAAGTTTAAATTGTTTCGAAAGGAATTTTTGTCCATTCTTCAGCTAAAACAGTCTCCAGTTCTTTTAGTGATGATGGTGGAAGATATTGACTCCTTACTTGTTTTTCTAAAATGCACCATAAATATTCAGTGATATTGAGATCTGGGGTTTGTAGTGGCCAGAAAAGATGTTCATCTTCACTAGAATGTTGCTCGTGTCAGTAACAACTTTAGCTGTGTAAATTGGTGCAACCATAGGATAAATTTGATCAGATAAAATGCTTAAATAGTCTTGACTATTAATTCTGCCATGAAGGGAAACCATTGGGCCAGTGGATTTTCAAGATATAGCACCCCAGATCCTCCTCCATTTTTAACAGTTGGAAGAAGGCAGTCTGAGTCAAATGTTTCTTTTGGCTGTCTCCACACATATACTCAGCTAGTAGTCGGAAATAAGGTAAAGGATGATTCGTCCGAGAAAATAACATTCTTCCACTGCTCTAGGGACCAATTCTGTAGGTTTTTTACTCCACTCTAAACACTTTGAAACGTTTGTTTTTGAAAGTAGTGGTTTTCTGATTTCTGCCCTCCAGTGAAATCCGGCTTTGTGCAGCTCCTGGCGAGCAATTTTTGTGGAAACTGGGTTCTTGAGGTGGTCATTAAGCTCTGCAGTAATTTTGGGAGCTGTACTTTTTTTATCCTTTCTAACAATTCAATTCAATTCAATTTTTATTGGCTATAAAGCAAAAGCAAGGCCATGTAGGGGGACAGGGAGTTATGTACGAGGGTGGTCATACAAAGAGTTCAGGCCATTTCTGGTCAAGAGAGACTTTGAACCAAGCGGTCGTCAGCATCTTCACTATCTCGTCCGGCAGCTTATTCCATGGATCCGCAACCTGGACAGATAAAGCTCCTCTCCTTTGATTGAGATGAAATCGTCATAGATACAGCTTTTTGGAGTGACCCTGCAGCCCACGCTCCAGAGCAGGAGTGAAGAACAGCTCTTTCGAGAGGTTACACTTTCCACTTATGATGTTGTGAGCGAGAATGAGATCACCATGGCAGCAGCGTTTTTCGAGAGAATAAAGGTCGAGCGTCTTCAGCCTTTCTTCATAAGACAAATGCTTGACACCAAGAACCATGTGCATAGCCAGCTTCTGGACTCTTTCGAGATGATGTATGTCTTTGAGGAGATAAGGAGAAGAGGCTTGAATCCCGTACTCTAATATGGGTCTCACCAGCATGACATAGAGCGGTAGGAATATGGCTGCTGTGAGCATTCTGAATGACCGTCGAATCAAAAACAGAACTCTGCGTGCTTTGTTGGCAGCATGGACACATTGAGTCGAAGGCGAAAAGGAAGAATCCACCAAGATATCCAGGTCCTTTACTTGGTCCATCTTCTCCAGCAGCAGACAACCCAGCTCGAAATCAAGTTGAGTTGCAGGAGAGGAGCCAACAGGCAGATGACAGCACATTCAGACACAGGTCTCATTCATTTGACCATCTCCAAACTTGGTGGAGGCATCGACGAAGATCATCTATATCATTGTGAGGAGCGACCAGTTTGACATCGTCGGCAAATAGAAGGGTGTGTTGCGTGAGGTCGTCGGGCAAGTCATTGATGAAGACTAAAAACAATAACGACCCAAGCACTGAACCTTGAGGCATGCCACTGCTCGCACTGGAGACGTTGGACAGCAAACCATTAACCTGGACTTGGAAGGAGCAATCTAAGAGAAAGGCACCAACCCATCGTACAATATCCAGATGGAAACGATATGCTTGAAGTTTGACAAGTAATAGGCAGTTGTTAACCGAGTCAAAAGCTTTGGCAAAGTCCAATAAAATGATGTCAACAGCATCACCATCATCCAGGATACGTGTCACCAATTCTTCCATTACCAGTAAGTTGGTCAAGCATGATCTCTTCGGCACGAAGCCGTGTTGGGAATCAGAGATAGAGGCTGTGTTTTGGAGGTGGAGCTACATACTTTTCTTGAGGATGGTTGATTGCAGAGAAGACTTATGATTCCTGAGCAGTGCTTAAATGGTAGGGGAGGGCCTGGAATTTACTTGCATTGAATTGCATGTTGTTATCCTCAGCCCATGTATAGATGGCATGTAGATCTTTCTGCAAGAGCATAGCATCAGAGGTTTCCTTGACTGACTGTGCAACCTTTGTTTTGTCGACATCACTGATAAGCATGGCTACCTGTGTCACTGATGGCATATCCGATAGGGCTACATAAATATATACATGTATATATACACATATACACATGCGTGCACACACACACACACACACACATATATATATATATTATATATATATATATATATATATATATATATATATATATATATAAGTACATTAAAAGGCTTCTAAAAGAAGAAGTGAGTACTAGATACACAAAAGTTGGATAAATTTAGTGAAATGAAAATTAAAAACGTTTACAAACTCGGTTCATCTTATACTGCAGTTTCGTCTTTTTCAGCATTAAATATAATTTATCTGCTCAGGTCAGATTCTTCAGTAAGCAACCTGTTATCCTAGAAGTACATATCAATAGAAGCACGTGTGACTCTACTGATTTGCATTCTCTAACTTTTCAGATCATTGCGCAGATGCAGAACATACCCGACAGAGGGGGTTCTGGTGTAGGGTCTAACGGTCAAAATTTATCGAGAAATATGTAAACATAGTAAAAAAGCGATAAAATAAATTATTATTGCCGGTGATCTAGCCTAATGGCTAAAATGTCTTTTGTGCTAGATCACCGGCAATAATAATTTATTTTATCGCCTTTTTACTATGTTTATATATATATATATATACATGCAAACATATATATAAATATTTATATATACATAGAGAACCACGAGAACCATCCGAACGTGGCCGTAGCCAGCGCCACCCGACTGGCCTCCGTGCCGGTGGCACGTAAAAAGCACCATCCGATCGTGGCCGTTTGCCAGCCTCGTTTGGCACCTGTGCCGGTGGCACGTAAAAAAGCACCCACTACACTCACGGAGTGGTTGGCGTTAGGAAGGGCATCCAGCTGTAGAAACACTGCCAGATCAGACTGGGCCTGGCGCAGCCTTCTGGCTTCCAAGACCCCAGTTGAACCGTCCAACCCATGCCAGCATGGAAAGCGGACGTTAAATGATGATGATGATGACAGCAATAAGAAAATGGATGGGATCAAGAGGTGGTATTCAATGTCTAAAAGTTGATGAAACCACCTCTTGATCCCCTCCATTTTCTTATTGCTGTATATGTGTGTGTGTGGTATAGCTGCAGGAGTTGCTGTGGTAAGAAACTTGCTTCCCAACCACATGGTCTTGGGTTCCATCCCACTTGGGCAAAAGTCTTCTACTATTGCTTCAAGCCAATCAATGCCTTGTGAGTGGATTCTTAGACAGAAACTGGTAGAAACTCGTATATATATGTGTGTGTGTATTATGACGAGGAGGGTTCCAGTTGATCCGATCAATGGAACAGCCTGCTCACGAAATTAACGTCGGAGGAGCACTCCACAGAAACGTATCAGGGAGATTCACCGTGACAAGGCTGGCCCTTTGAAATACAGGTGTCACAGAAACAGGAAGAAAGAATGAAAGAAAGTTGGTTAAAAGAGTACAATAGGGTTCTTCCCCACCTCCTGCCAGAGCTTCGTGGAGCTTTAGGTGTATTTATTCAACACTCACAACGCTCGGTCCGGGAATCGAAACCGCGAAACCACAACCGCGAGTCTGCTGCCCTAACCACTGGGCCATTACGCCTCCACATATAGGTAATGTCTCAGGCGGCGAGCTGGTAGAAACGTTAGCACGCCGGGCGAAATACATAACGGTATTTCGTCTGCCGTTACGTTCTGAGTTCAAATTCCGCCGAGGTCGACTTTGCCTTTCATTCTTTCGGGGTCGATAAATTAAGTACCAGTTATGCACTGGGGTCGATGTAATCGACTTAATACCTATGTCTATCCTTGTTTGTCCTTGTGGGTAATAAAGAAATATGTATATATATGTGTGTGTATGTGTCTGTCTGTCCCTTTATCACCACTTGACAACCAGTGTTGGTGTGTTTACGTCCCAGTAACTTAGCGATTCTGGAAAAGAATCCGATAAAATAAGTACCAGGCTCAAAAAATACGTACTGGGGTCGATTCATTTGAATAAAAATTCAAGGCGGTGCCCCTATCCTGGCTGCAGTTTAACGACTGAAACAGGTAAAAGATATATGTATACACACACACACACACTCACACCAGATGTAAACTACATTAAAAGTTTATTTTATGTAATTCAAAGATTGTCTGGTAAAGAATTCAATGCACTGGTTAAAGAGAAAAAATATGTTTATTATATTTATATCGAAAGTTGACTTTTCACACCGGGTCGGTGTGATCGGTTGTAGGATACTAGATAAATAAAGCATTAGAAGATACAAGGTGAAATGACCTCAACCAAATTTTGATGATTCATTCTCAAACTATCGTCTATGAAACTTATCTCTTTAGTGTTATGTTTTAAGCTTCGTTTGAATTATTTTTCATATGAACGAAATCCTCATGTTGCCGTGAACCGGATTGCGGTTGAAACTGGACAGAGAAAATTATTTCTTGCATGACAATTTAAAATTAAGAAAGTATTAAAGGCCGAACTTTGAAGAGACTGAGCAGCATATTCGACTGAATTAATAGAGTTTGTTTAATATCTATCAGGTGTTAATAATGATACTTATTTTATTATCCTGAGAGTGATTGTCAAGCAAATTCTACTCTGACGTCTATTGAACTCAGGAAGAATGATGTAAAACTAGATTTTGTATAGTGTCCAGTATGATTTGCTACAACATGCAGCTAAAGATTTAAGAGTGAAGAATTAGTGAACTGTTATGATAACACCACGTTGAAAGTGAAAAGATACAAAGCATAAACTGAAAACGATTATCTTAATATATATTACGAAAGCTACGTGAGAGAAAAAGATATCCACAAAATATAAAGTTAAAATCAATCGCGCCAAACACTACGTGACCGCTAGAAACAGTAGCTGAATCGTTCTTAAACCCACACCCATCGCCTTAGAAACAAAAGACACGTTGGGTAATGTAACCAGGACACAAATGTGTTTGGCAAAATAACAAAATTCTGGGGTGGGAAAGCTGCTAACTGATCATTCAACCGATTAGAAATAACATAAATTTCTTTCAACTCATCTCTTACTATCGTCTTACATGAGGTAACACGAGGTATGGATTGAGATACATTATATTTAGAATAAATAAATCAATAAATAAAAAGGTGGAAGGGTCGCGATTGCGATGTTTTCGCTCATTGGTATGCTCGATCAGGGCTAACTTGAACCTGAACATCAACAACATGCGACGTGTGCCTGAGATATGCTTAGCCAAGTGGTTACTTGGAGCCATGTTGGTAGTATATCACGCTTCAAATTACGAAAATAACAGTTAACCCATTTACATAAAAGTCTCTTTAGACACGTTGTAATTGCTGAAAATATAGAGGGAATATTTAAAAAAACTATTTAAGTAATATTTGTCAGTTTTACGTTTCTAAAAACTATCAAGTTGTTATCTTTTGAACTTTGGAATTTTACTAAACTCTGTATAATTCTGGAATTCAATATATGGTAAGATCTGTTGCCCTTGTTCTGTCCGTCTGCTTACACCGACAATGTTGAAAAAAGCTGTTGAACTACAGGTTGAATACCAGACGTACTATCTGCACCCATAATAACCACGGAGGTAAAATAATGAACGCACAATAACCGTGTTATTGTTTAAACCATGTGTTTCGAACTGAAAATATTAACGTGATCCAAGCCATGAGTCGACTCGATCAGTGGTACCGTCGCTTCTTGATATCGAAACTGTTTACCAAAGGCTGGGGTAAACCAGAAAACTTGAAAAAACTGTTCAACTGTAGGAAAATTATCTCGAATCGAGAGGAATGCATTAAGTTAGTTCCACCCGACTATCCTGTACATATCGACAAGGATATAGAACAGGATGACCACCGCATATTGGAAGGACATTTCCTCTCGCCCTTCGCAGTCTATATGTCAGATGTGATGCCCAAAGAAGTTGAAATCGCCAAATTTCAAATGATTTTACCTAAATTATGGAAATCTCAACTAAAGCCGGTTTGTGTTCAACTGGGTGGCACTGGAGACCATTTCTACTGGAGAAGACGAACGTTGTTGGGGAAACCTTTACTGAAGGAGTTTGGAATCGCTTCAATCATTCTTGAAAATCCTTACTATGGCATGCGTAAACCAAAACAACAGTTACGATCGGCGTTGCACAATGTAAGTGACCTTTTCGTAATGGGCGGAGCTCTCATCCTAGAGTCGTTAGTATTGCTTAACTGGTGTGAACAGCAAGGGTGGGGTCCTTTGGGCATCACTGGTATTTCAATGGGGGGACATATGGCTTCCTTGGCTGCGTCAAATTGGAATAAACCTCTTTCACTAATACCCTGTCTGTCCTGGAGTACCGCGTCTGGTGTATTCACACATGGTGTTCTCAGTGAAGCCATCCCCTGGCGAGTTTTACAGTCTCAGTATCTGGAAGAAAGTCAGTATGGGACCGATATCAAGAAAATGATCCACTCCCCCGAAGATGTGGCCAGAGCCTTCCGCCTTGGACAGAAATATGTACAAGATATGGACGAGTCCTTAAAAGATGTCCTCAACTTTTATCGTAGTCAAAATAAACCGTCTTTATTAAATCTAAAACTTGATTTTGAAACCAAAGAAGAATCCCTCTCTATACGCAAAGAAGATGAAAACAAAATGGTCGATTTTAACCCTAGCAATACTATATCTTTGGAAAACACACAAGCTACTGCTGCTGATTCTTTTCAAGCCCTTAACAACACTAACATTCTCACAACTTTGTCCAAACCGTCGAAAACAGACTGGAAATCTCGGTATTTATCCCTAAGCTATGCTGCTGCCAAATCTCACATCACTAGGTCACAGACGACTAAAGAAAAAGAAAAGGAAAAAAGGCATTCTACTAAAAGAGTTTCTGAAGAAGCGTTGAATTTTATGCGAGATGTGATGGAAGAGTTCACTCACCTTGGCAATTACACACAACCCGTAGATACTAGTTTGATTATCATTGTGGCTGCAAAACAAGACGCTTACATTCCTCATGAAGGGGTCCTCAGTCTGAAGCAGCTATGGCCTGAAGCTGAAGTGCGCTACATTGATTCTGGTCACATATCTGCCTTCTTGTTCAACCAAAAAACCTTCCGAATGGCTATCAAAGATGCATTTGATAAACAGATTCAGAAGTATTACACGTAGATGTGCTCATGTTAAATATGCTAAAGGTACGCCACATGTCAGTATTTTTAGATAATTTACAGAGAAAAATACCATAAAAATCTATTTGAGGTTTTAAAAATGTGATATTTAGAAAACGATTTAATGAAGTTATTGTATTTTATTTCATTTTTTTAACCCCATAATTTGATTTATACCAAACCTGGACATATTTCATGTCACTTGAGTTAAGGGTTGAGTTTTGTGTTTTTCTACTACGTTTTGTTTGTATGTGAAACCAAAGCCTATCAGTTTAGTTTTAAATTACTTTATGCGGCGTTCTGCATCAGTGATATTTTGTGTGTATTGCAGAAATAGAGACGTAAGAGAAATAAATATTTAAGCTAGAAACAACAAAGTGAATTTTCTTAACTTCTGTTTATTTCTTAGTGAATAATTTTTCATTATTTCCCTGTCATGTTTCATGCTACTTGTTAATCATTTTCCTAATCACGGGTTCATAAGGCTATACACAGGCCGTTGTAGCATTAAGTGGATGATACACTGAAATTATCCTGGATTCATCGCAATAACACCTGTGGAATAACAAATTTAGTTTACTTTGAAGATCGACTTTCTTTTTTGTTTAATTATTTTCAGTGTACATGTATCTTTTGAACTTTACATTATGATCTTGTTTACTCTTTGATTTAATTATGATCGGTTTATGAAAATATTATGTTTTTATTATTATATTTACAGTTTATTTTATTCCCTAAAAGATTCTTTAATTGAACAATCAAATTTCAGAACTCTACTATAGCAATTTAATTTTTATTAAAAAAAATGGCAGCACTAAAACTACACCTTTGTTTTAATTCCATACCTATTTTTCCTTATTTTCAAAAGTTTACTCTGTCTTGTCTGTGATTAAACTACTGGCAAACGTGTCAAAGGAGGAGCCTTTATGCGGTCGTTCGATCTGCCAGAAATAGCAGCCTAATCACCCTAAAATCACATTGTACAAGTTTAAAAGAGGAAGGAAACATTTATCCAGAATGTTGTTTTGGATATATTATACCTAGAAAAGAGACAAGTTTGAATGCCTTTGATCATATATTATAATCAATCACAAATTTAAAACACAAGCCTCCTTTCAGCATACTCTTTTGTAATAGCAAGAGTAACCAGTTGTAAGTTCTGTTCCAACTTCTTGCAGCTTGATAGCAGTCTAGTATGTAGAACTGAAATGAATAGAAAGTTATTGTTTGACCTCTACATATTCTTTCTAGCAGATGCAGAAGTAAAATGGTTGAATTGATGATATGGCAGTGTTCTAGCATTTCATAGATTATGGATTCTATTTCACTGAAAATGTTTCTGTTAAAAAGTCTGCTTCACAACTAGGTAATTCCAGGTTCAGTATTCACTATATAGCTACTTGAGCCTATACCACAGCAAAGCCTTGCATGTGAAATTGTTTATTGATAACCGTATCAAAGCCTATCAGAAGAACCTTTCCTATTCTTGGACGATAGGCTTAATTTGTCATTTAGTTTATTGCAACTACCTTGCCTTTTGGTGTCTTTAGCAGAATTCTCTGTTAGCAAAATCATCTCAGCAGTCTCAGAAGCCCTAAAAAAAGGATATAAACCTTAAATAAATACATGCATACTTCACTTTACTTCACTGTTGAGGATAGGAACCAGCTTATGAGAGAAGTTTATTTGAAATAGGCCATTTTCTTATCCAGGAGGATGTGTATCTTTCCTGTGATTAAAGCAAAACTGGAACTGAGAACCTTTCCCCTGTTCTTAAAAGCCAGTTAGGGTTTCAGTAGCATTTGACTTCAGCTTAATTTTCCAGCATAGAGTAAAGGAAGGAAAACTAATAATAATGAAACCAGTTACATTGTAATTGTTGCTAAGTAACAATTTCTTAATCCTTGATTGAACAAACCCATAATCAAAGGTATTCCAGATGTGATCATCTCATCTTCCCCACCCAGTTTGAGAGGACCGCATTACCAAATTAGTCTTTCTATAAAATGGTAGGATATGATTTACATGAGATTTGGCTGGTATTTCTAGCCAGTTGTGTGACTGTATAAAAGCTTTCCTATGTTATCATTGTTTATACAAAAATATGTGGTTTGCAACTCAGTGTACTTCTCTATAGCAATCAGGAGGAGACTTGATTTAGCTTAGCATATATTTACAAGATTATTGTCTTTATGGTTGTATCAACATACCTCAGTATTCTTGTCTGTTTTAAAAGCATTATTTACAATAAAATATACTGATAGCTGTTTATTGTTCTGATTATGTAAGAGATTATTATTATTAAGAGGAGGGTGATTAGCAAACTTGTTAGAGCAGACAAAAATGCCTTACAATATTACTTCCCTTTTGCATCCAGGGATAGATAACATATCTATATCAGTCAAGTACTTGCATTTAAATCGACTACTCTTCTCCCCCAGTATTTATGACCTCCTGTCTATGACATTAGTTTTATTGTCTGACAAAATATACCTTGTGATCATTAGTTACACGACTGTACATTTTGAGTTCAAATCCTGCCAAGTCGACTTCCCTTTTGTTTTTCTAGGACCAATTAAATAAGTACCAGCTATGTACTGGAATCAAATTTACTAAAAATGTGTAGCTTTGAAACCAATGGAGATCATTTTTAGTACTTCCTTTCTTTCTGGTTGTGTCCTCAGAATGACAGTGAAAAGATTGGTAGGGCCTGCAATGTGAACACTCTGTACCTGGCTCCTTCATAGTGTCAATTCAGATAGTGAGAGAAATATGGCAGTGTTCCAGCAGTTCATAGATCATGGATTCTTGCTTTACAACTAGGCTCAATATTCATTGTATGGCTCTTTAGGGCCTCTACCACAGCTAAACTTTCATGTGAAATTGTTTATTGATAACTGTATCAAAGCCGTTCAGAGGAACCGTTCCTATTCTTGAATGATAGGCTTAATCTGTCATCCAGTTTATTGCCTTTTGGTGTCTTTAGCAGAGTCCACTTTGTTACCAAAATCCAAGATTTAGCGAATCAGAAAGGATGAAAGGCAAAGTTGGCCTTGGTGAGATTTGAACTTAGAATGCAGAGAGCCAGAACAAAAGTATTTCATCTGATGTTCTTATGACTCTGGAAATTTGCTGTCTTATTATTAACAAATCCAACAGGTACCACTATGTAGTCTTTCATTGATGATGAAAATCATTTGTTGAAACCTCTCAGTTGAAACAGTGGAAAGAATTTCTTCTTAAAATTAGAAATTTAGTAGCAAAATGTAGCAAATCAACAAAATGTTCTAAAATTTCTATTAGAAGTTCTAAAAGTTCTAATAGTTGTATTATTCAATATATGCAAAACGTTTTTTTATATATTTTTTCACATACCAACATTGATGAAGGGAATCAATTTGATTGCTGTGAAGAAGAAACCCTCATTTTATCTTCTTCTGATGAAGGTTCTTGTTTGGAAAAGTGGTTTCATACCAATCTAATTTATTCCTCTTTGCAAACTTTATGTACTTACTATTTGCTGACACTGACCATTATTAATTTCCCCAGATTCTGCAGCTTGATATTTTATTTAAACAAATTTTTATATTTTTCTCAAAGACTAATTTATAGATTGTGAGGGAGGACAATATGTTCAGTAACCAAAATTTCAGGCTACAAGACTGTGGATCTATGTGTCTCAATATGCTGTTTGGTTCCACATTAGTCCTGACTGGGCAAATTTATAATTAACACTTGAGCATTCAATCCAGCCATATCCGGCCCAAATATTCTAGCAGTTTTTTGTTCAAACTATCCAGATCCAGCCTCTCACACCCATCCTACAATGTCATTCTAAAAATAAACAATATCATTGAACTCTCAAAGCTACGAAATAATGCATGATTAATTCAAAACAATGAATAAAAAGGCATTACATTTGACAGAATAATCTGAATGCTAAAGGGTTAAAGCTACAGCTGTGAACCATACAGTCTTTCTTTAATGGTTAGTACTGTATTACCTAATGTGTGCTTCCTTTTTCAAAATTGGTAGAGTGTGATTTGAGGGAAATTAAGTGCTAGTGGCTCTTTTGAAAAAGTTTGTATGCCACAGATGGAGATAGAAAATAAACCCCAACAAAATTTTCACTTCTACTGCAGCATACAGAGAGGAATTCAAATTTACTAAAATTTACTTATTACATTTTTGCTGATATGCCACCACTCTTTCCTTTGGATTCTGTCTTTATTGTAGACTGTATCAGTATTATATTGAGTCAAGATGCTGTTATAAAGTTGGCCATAACACTGGTTGATATAATAAGGCAGCTGAATTCATGCAGTGTAACAAAATTTGAAATTTTTGTCTTTGGTCAGTAAGTGCTATTTCCTATTTGCTTCTATCTAGAAATCAAAGGAAATGGCTACTATTCCCTTCAAACTTTGCTTTTGTGACCTGGACGTCAGTTTTCAAACTGACCCGTTTTCTATTACATTTCATACAGGTTCAGCACTGAATTGCTGAAGCAGAAATATCGTTATAGCTCAATATCACAGATTTGCTTGTTAGTTGCTTGACCATAACCACTTGAGAGCATGTCCCTTAGTGACTAACAATATCTGCATCTCTGATTACGAGCAGCAGCAGTAGTGTGGGACCATCATAGCCATGTGTTGAAAGGGATGTATTGGGGTTTGAATAAATGTAACAAAAGCAAAGTTAGAAGGAAATATTTGCCATTTTTCATACTTTCTAGGGATAAGCAAATAGGAAATAACAGTTGCTACACAAGGAATAAAAATGTTACACAGTGTTATGTATATAGTGAACTGAAAATGTTTACTTATATCAAAATAGTCCATACATTGTGTTGAGCTTTTCTATGATGAACCTATTTTTGAATATTTGTTGTTCTGAACAACAAATTTTGGAGAAAGAATATATTCTATTAAATTAAATTGGTATATTACTGGTACTTTTCAATTCAGAAAGGATTTGAGTCAAAGAGTAAAGGGATGTAACAAATTATGACAAAATTTGCTTGTACACTAATAACAACAATAACAATTCTTTCTAATTTTGGTACAAGGTTAGCAGTTTTAAGAAGCGGATGTTACTTAATTACATCAAATTCAGTGCTTATTTTATCAACCACAGAAGGATGGAAAGCAAAATTGACTTAGCAGAATTTTAACTCAGAGCTTAACGAACCAGAAAGAATACTGCAGTCTATCAAACAAGAAACAAACCAGATGTATTTTGGAGAACTGAAAATGACATCAGATGAAAGAGCCTTTTGTTTACACAGGTTATGTAGTAGGTCAAGAAGCTCAAATGACAATGCTAGCAAAACCATTGTTTATAATCAACCAAGTAACATGTAGATGAGTACTTCTGAACCCACACACACCTATACAATGAACTTTTTTTCAATTTGCACCAACCAAATATATCCACAAGACTTACTTAGCCTAGGACTATAGTAGAAGACGCTTGCCCAAGATGCTATGCAGTGGGATTGAACTCATGGTTGGGAAGTGAACATTTTTTACTACTTAACTGTGCTTATGCATATGATGATGATGATGATGAATTTATACACATATGACTGGAGCCTGGTGCAGCTCTCCGGCTAGCCAGCTCCAATCAAACCATCTAACACATGCCAGTGTGGAAAATAGTCATTACATGATAACGAGAAGTAAAAATGTAACAACAGAATCATCTTATGTGCCAACACAAAACATCATTAATTTCGCGAAATCTACTGTTTCATTCAAAAAATGTGGTGTTATTTGGCCAGTTGAACAATATACTAAGGCACCAATTGACAAAATTTAATCCAAGTAATTAATAATATGTCAGAAATTCAGGATGACTATTGGAATTTATTTCCATACTATACTGAAGCTTGGTGAATTCTGAAGTACAGAAAAATACAGCTTGTGTGTGTGTTACCAAGTAATAAAATGGCTAAATAGCTGTAAATATACATGCTGAATTATAACAGGTCATTTAGACTAGAGTTTCTCAGACAAAGCAAAGCTCTGTGGGGCCACAGAAATATTTGGGAATTAGGTAAGGGTTCACACAACTACCACTCTCTTCCTAAAATTCTTTAAAATTTATACACAAAAACATACCATGCATTATCTGTATCTTACATTCCTTCATAAAAGTAAAACTAGGATTCAAGACACTTTGATAATAATAATTTATTATTGATGTGTAAAGTATCATGTTGGCATTGGAAAGTGTTCTATGAATTAAACATGTTACTACTTTGAAGCTCATACATTCAAGGCCAATCCCTAAGAATAATTGCTTCATTGAAGTTTGGAACAATGTTTCTGAATGGTAAGCAGCATGGAGAAAAAAAATACTAACTGTCAAATGTGATATATTCTATCTATCTCAGAAGCTAAATTTGCTGAACTGCTACAAGGTAAAAAATACTAATCTTTTAATATGCAAAAAGGCTACTAGCACTTTTCTTAGAAAACTTAAATCTATTCAATATTGGGCATAAGTAATTCATACGTTTTCCATCCCTTGCCACTAATGAAGAGGAGCTACTAGAGAATATTTTAGAGCACATTGAGCACTTGAAATTGAACAATGAGATGGAAATTAGGTTCAAAGATCTCATGAAAATGCACATGCCAATTTGGGTAGTAGACCCATTTGTAACAAATACAGCTGATATTGATTTCAGACTACAAAATAGCCTGACTGAGATGCACAGTAATCAAATTGTTCAAGCTAAATTTTTACCATGGGCTCAGTGGCTCATGAGCAAGTAGTGAAATTGTGATGAAATTTCCATTGCTTTTCCCTACTTCTTCAGTGAGTCAGGTTTTAGCCAAATGTCCTTCCTACTATCAGAACCTCTCAATCACTTAGAAATTTTAAGTAGATATGGTCTCCAACCAAGGACCCTGATATTGAAAAACTTGTGAAACTGCATCAACTGTAAAGATCTCACTGAATAAGTACAGTAAAAAGATAATACATATATTTTTATTTTGGTAAAATGATTTTACTTTTGTGCTCAAAAGGTAATATTTTTTTAGAAGTTACTAATTTTCTGGATATCAACAGAAATTTTTTTGTCCACAAATTATATTAGCAAAATATCGTTTGGCTTTAAATGGTTTTATAGCAGAAAATATTCTTGGTTTTTGTAAAATGAAATAATAGAAACAAATGTGAAATTAACTGACACTAATATTTTGATGGTGTTTGTTATGTTAGTGGTAAATGTAAGTTTTATAATTATTTTTCAACCATGACTTCTTTCTACAGGTAACTATTTGTTACAAAATTGAAGTGTTTTCAATAATAATGTCTAAGGGAGAGGGCCTCAGAAAAATTAAAGATTCCAGGGTGGGGAAGCATTTTTACTTGTTACAACTTTCTTCAATCAAATATTTCAAAATATAAATGGTAAACCTAACTTCACCCTATATATAGTAGTTGGGACAGTCTCTAGAATTCTGATAACGTGGACATTGCTGTGTGGTTAAGAAGTTTGCTTCCGAACCCATATGGTTTTAGGTACAGTTGCACTGTGGGCAAATGCCTTCTACTATAGCCCCAGACTTGCCATCTGTTTCTGAGTGGATTGTGGGTGTGTATGAAAGAGTATGGACTATGGGTTAGGGTATTGCAATCACAAGATCATGGTTACAATTCCTGGAACAGGCAGTGCATCATGTTCTTCATTTAAAGTGACTCTGATCACTTTGACATCTAGTGTGTGGCACCTGTACAAGTAAATTTGATTTGATGGGGATAGTAAGCTATGTTTCTGTCTCCTTACCTTTACATTATGTGAATTATAAATGAGTGTCACTGTAATTCATTTCCACTATTCTGCAGAAACATGTCTGCCCATGAGGGAATTTTAGCTTGCTTGGAAATAATGGCTGGCAACAAGAAGGGCATCTGGCCATAGAAACTTAGCCTCAATAAATTCTGTCCAACTTTATGTGTATACTCACACATACTGTGATGTTAGAACATGAATTATTTGGATGAAACTTTTTCAGGAATACAGATTGGGAGACAGGACCTGTTAAATGGACACTCAGGCCCTGACACCTCATATTTCTTGCAGCATCATCTAAAGCCAGTAATCTACAAGAATCGACCAAGAACCATCAGAGAACTAAAGGAGTTAGACATCTGTACAAATACTCTTGAGTGTTCCAAAATCATGTGAATATAACCAGAAATGCTTGCATGTTGAAAAATAGTTTGGAAATTTGTTGTTATTTCAGAAAATGAAATAACATGTAATCATTCTTTCAATGTATCCAGATTTTTTAACCCATCTTCTATGTGTGGGTGTAGTGTGCATGTGCAGAGGAGACATAACAAGAACATTTTAAGATTAACAAGCATTTCATTGCAAGAAAGCATATAGAAAATAGTTCTTAGTGCTGTTTGAACCATGTTAGGTGAATAACATTTACATAATATATAGAACAAATACACATTTTTCACACACTAAGAAAAACAATATGAGACAAGGAGTTTAGATAAAACTTTTATCTGTAGTTCTGACCATGAAACAGATTCAGCTATCAGTAAACATGATTTACATATGGGTATTAGTAGTGTAAGTCATTTGAATTGATCTCATCTGAGAAGTGAGCTTATGTTGTGACCATGTGTGAAGAACTTACCTTTAGACTATGGCATAATTTTTTTTTATCGGGTTCCAGTAATATCATCATTATTTAGTGTCCACTTTATGCTTGCCTGGGTATCAGATGGAACTTCTCTACAGCTGGATGTCCTTCCTATCACCAGCTCTTGCCTATTTCCAAGTAAGATATTTCCTGTGACCTGACATGTTTTACAGAAGACTGGAAATGAAGGACACCAACTGCATGATGGTGATATAATTATCACATGAAGTCAAAGAGACAGTAAAATACACATACATATATATACACACACACACATATCTTTTGTTTGTTTCAGTCATTAGACCACAGTTACACTGGGGCTCTGCCTTGGAGGATTTTTAATCAAATTAATTAACCCCAGTACTTTTCTTATTTCTAAAGCCTGGTATGTTTTGCTGAACCACTAAGTTACAGAGGTGTAAACATACCAGCATCACTTGTCAAGTGGTGGTGGACACATACATACAACAGGCCTCTTTCAGCTTCCATCTACCAAATCCACTCTCAAGGCTTTGGTCAGCCCTTGGCTATAATAGAATACACTTGTCCAAAGTGCCACACAGTAGAACTGAACCTGAAAGCATGTGGTCAGGAAGCAAGTTTCTTGCCACATAGCCATACACACATGGGCTACTTTCAGTTTCTGTTGGCAAAATCCACTGACAGGGCTTTGGTCAACATGGCTATAGTAAGAGATATTTGCCCAAAGTTCCACATAGTGGAACTGATCCAGAGATTATGTGGTTGGGAAACAAACTTCTTACACAAAACCATACCTACACATATCAATACAAATACTGAAAGTGATAAATATAAATTTAAAAGAAAAAGAAAAGAAAATTTAGTAAGTTTCTACATGAAAATATTGGTTTATTATCAATCCCTTACAGCAAAATTATGAAAAAAACATTTTTAAACAATGGCAATGTGAAAAAAAACAAAAAGAAAAATTTGTCATTTGACCTGTTTTCTTAAGCAGATATAGATTTTATTGGTATTAACACAGAAACTGTTATGACAATGATTAACCCCTCTTACTGTATTTCTGTTGAAATACACTGCCTTTATTTGAATTTTTTAAATAATGAAGAATTGAGTAAAATAACTTTTGTCATTAAGATTTTGTTTGGAACATAAATTAACACAAAGCTTTTAATTTAGATCATTTCAATACAAGAAATTTGTATTGTGGAGTTAGGGGGGAAGGGGTTCAGGTGGGTGGGTTTGCTTTATAAAAAAATAATTGAAATATATACACACACACATATATATATAGATGCATACATATCTATATATACATATGTATATATAAATTTATATATATGCATGCATACATATATAAACACATGTATATTCAGAATTTATATATTTAGCATGTATGTAATCTTTATATACATTTGCCACGTGTGTGTATATGTGTGTATATATATATATATATATATACATAGACACACACAAGCACATATTTGGTATCTATATACATATATTCAGTACTTGTATATACGTGCAGGTGCAGGCAAGGCTTCCCAACCACATAGGGTCCTGTCCCACTGCATGGCACCTTAGGTGAGTGAATTTGGTAGGCAGAAATTGAAAGAAGCCTGTTGTGTATGTGTGACTGTAAATGAGTGTCACTGTCAGACAAGGAGTGTCATGCATTTCCAATGCTCTGTAAACATGACCATGAGGAAATACTAGTTTCCTTGGTAACAGATTAGGGTGGGCAGCAAGAAGAGTGTCTGACCATAGAGTATCTGCCTCAATAAACTCCATCCTACCCAAGCATGCATGGAAAAGCAAATGTTAAAACAATGATACATACACATATATACTATGGGTAAGAAACTTGTTTCCCAACCATGTGGTCTTAGGTGCAGTGCCTTGTGCAAAGTATCTTCTGCTATAGCAAGAGGCCCATTATATATATATATAAATATAATCTGTGTGGGGCCAGTGCATACTCACATCTTGCATCATATGATGATTGCAAATGAGCATTATCATCATACAAATGATGTTCATTTCCAAGTCTTTCATGAATACCATATCTGACCATAGGAAAATATTACCTTCATTAGAAACTAGTGAGGGTTGGTGACAGGAAAGTAGAAAATCTACTTGAACAAATTATCTAGCCCATGTAAGCAAAGAAAAGTGGACATGAAACAATGATGATGATATACATGTGTATGTCTGTGTATATTGAGCATATATCATGCTTGCATGAGTTAAATGGAATTCATTGAGGCAAATTTTTAAAATCTATATGCCCTTCCTATTGCTAAACATGTTTCCATGTAAGTTTGAAAATAAGCACTGCTTGTATGATGAGAGAGACATAGATATACATGATGAATTTCTTTCAGTTTCTCTCAAGCAAACATTCACAAGGGTTTGGTTGGCTTGGAGCTAAGCAGAAAACACTTGCTGAGAGTACCACATAATGAATGAAAATCACATAGTTGGGAAACAAACTTCTTAAACACACAGTCATACCTGTGCCTATATGTGTGTGTGTATATATATATTTCATATATCCATAATGTTTATGCATATATATTATATACATATATATTTATACACATCATTTAACGGCCATTTTCCATGCTAGCATAAGTGGATGGCTTGACAGGAGCTGGTAAGACCAGGGGCTGCACCAGGTTCCATTGTCTCTTTTGGCATGATTTCTATAGCTGAATGCCCTCCTTAACAATTATAGCTTGAGGCACAAGCATGACTGTGTGATTAAGTTTACAGTTTCCTTTCTTCACAGGAACTGTGAAGGACAGAGTCTGGAGTATTAATGAATAAGTGCTATTGCATGTTTGAATCAGGCATGGCTGTGTAGTTAAGAAGTTTACTTTCCAACTACCTGGTTTTGTGTTTGGTCCTACTGTGTAGCAATTCGAGCAAGGTCTTGTGAGTGGAGTTTGTAGATGGAAGCTAAAAGAAGCCCATTGTATATACATATGCATGTGCACATATGAGGGTGTGTCAGTGGGTTTGTTTACATTTGTGCTTCTCTGAAATCACTGATGCTGTCATTTTCTGCAGTGAACAAATCGTTTGCTACCTTCATGTCTTCAAAAACATAAGGAGTTCTTTACTTGAAAAGCAGGTACATGTTAGTAAGTAGAAGAGCACTGAGCTGTAAAACAATGTCTCAATAATATATACATCTAACCCAAACTACCATGGCATAACAGATATAAATCAAAAGTGTGTGTGTATATATTATCATGAAATATTTATTTTATTCAATTTATTTTCCCTTCTCTTATAGCATTACTAAGTTAGCTTAAACAATTGAAACCGGTAGCATATTTTGATAAAAATATATTTTCTTCCTTTTATTCATAAATAGAATTCTCAAAACATTTTCTTTGTTTTTAATGTGTGTGTGTGCATTTAACATACAATACATAAAAAACATATACACTTACATATATATGTATACAAACACATATGTCATACAAGCATATATATATATATATGTCATACAAACATATATATATATACGTGTCATACAAACATATATTTATACGTGTCATACAAACATATATATATATATATTTGTATGTATGTATACAAGCATATATATATTTAACATGCATATATTTTTAGTATACTACACATACAAACACAAATATACTGAATAAACACAAAATTTTTGTTTAAATAAAAATTTTAAATACCAAACAGTAGTTAAATTAACACAAACTGATTTCATATATCAACAAATGTTGAATTCACAAAACATCTTAGAGAACCGCTGCAATTACTACTACTACTACTACACACACACACACACACACACAAAAGAGTATACTTTATAAATGAAGGGTTAGAGAAAATATGTAATGTGTCAACATGCAATGTTTTGATACAAAAAGATACTGTTAGGTTAAAAATGTTAATATTTTCCCTTTCCCATAGAATGAATAACAAAGACAGCTTGATAATAGGTGAGTTTTGTGTCACTGAAAATACAAGATGGATGGAAGAGAGTATCATAGAAAGGTTCAAAGAAGTGAAGTGTGTATGTGTGTGAGTGTATGCATGCGGGATGGGGAAGGAGAACAGTTTTGAGTATTGAACACCCTTAGAGGGAAGGAAACCTTGCTAACTAGTGGAATAACATTGGGTCAGCAATGATGAATGTGTTTACATATAGGAATCGAGATTGGAGAATAAAGGCATTTTCCTTTTGCCTTCTCTAGAAACTACTGGAATGGTTATACAAAATATTATATGAATGGGAAGGGCATGGGAGGGTCAGTCAAAGAACCAATTTCATCCATATCAGTATTTGGATGTCTTTAAATATAGCTGACTCTTAGAATTCAAGGATAAATAAACATTTGGTATGTTGATTCTGTCCATTCATGATTTTCTATAATCTTAAATCTTGCATAAAAACAAAAAAAAACTTTTCTTCAAAATTTTAGCAGTCGTCAAACATAAGGTTGATGATGATGATTATGATAGAAAAGTGTCTCTGAGGAAGTTAAAATAACCATTGTCTGAGAACAAAAGCAGTAATGAAAGACATATACAGGGCAATGATTGCTGTCTGTAGACGAGGATATTCTTTCTTGGGATAGCTAACAATGACAATAAAAGTCATTTCATCAAAGGTTATATATACATCTGTTCACTTGCTAAGTTATCCATGAATGGTCGTACAAGGCCACGGGTAGCAAAATTGAAAATCAGTCCAAATGTAATTGAGATAGGCAAAGCAGGTAGAGCCTTTCGAAATATTGCCAACAGAAGCAGAGTGAAGCATAATCCCTGAAGAGAAAAGTAAATATAACATATATATTAATATTTTAGAACTTCAATAATAAATATATAATAAATCAATGAAAAAAATTTTCTAATATTAGTTTGAATATAGTAGTTTAACAATAGAGAAAAAGTTGCAGTTTGATCCTAAGTCATTCTCAGTTCATGAGACCTATAATGAAAGGTGATCCAGCCATGTCTAGTCCAACATTCGTATTTTAGACAATATCTGGGGCATCTTTATTGTAGACTTCCATTTTTAAAATGGTAGAGTGTGAAGTTGAGAGAGATTTGACTCCTATTTCTAACTGGATGAATAACTTGTTATATTGAAGGTCATGCAGAACATCAACCATTACTGACTATGTTTTCTAATTATAATTTTGTGCTCAGTCATTAGCAAGAAATCATAGCATTAAGATGCTCATAAACCCTTATGAATTCCAACTGTAGAAATATTTATGCAGTGGGAAAACAAAGTGTCTGATTTAAAGAATTTGAATGTAATCTGGCAGCTATTTCTAGTATGTTAAATAACCATTTTAAGCCATTTCCCCCTTATCAACATGTAGCTATGTTGATGGACAAAATTTTAAAAAAGAAAATTCAAAGCACAAATTTGCAGGTGAAAAAGAAAACAGAAAGTAAAGCACTTGTGACCATTATGCAACACCTTTGCAAGAGTCATCTTTCATAGACACAGGTTGAGCAATGTGTTATATATATGTATAGGCTTGGGAGTAGATTTGGCTAACAAACTGAAAGAAGCCCCTAATACATACAAGGGAGTGCAAAAAGTTCCTGACTTTCAGTAAAAGAAGATACAAGAGGATCAGTTAATTATGATTTCATTAAACATATTCCCCACTCAGATTTACACACTTATTGCAGCAGTTTATCTTCAGTTTATCTAAGCCCTGTAAAAGAACTTGGAAGGCTTGGCCTCCAAACAGGCCTCTTGCGAAACCTTGAAAGCCAGGAACTTTCCAACACCCCATCATGTATATTTATTTATAAGTACAAGGTGCAGGCATAGTGGTGGTAAAAATTTTGCTTCCCAACCACATAATTTCAGGTTCAATCCCACTGTATGGCACCTTGGGCAAGTGTTTTCTACTATAGCCCTAGATTGACCAAAGCCTTGTGACTGGACTTGGTAGATGGAAACTGATAGACGCCTGTTGTATGTATACACATATACGTGTGTGTTACTGTCTCCTTGCCATGAGTTCATGTAATAATTGTAAATGCTCCACAAAATGTCTGGACATGTTACTTTACTTGTAAATAGGTGAGAATTGATGAGAAGAAGGGCAGTCAACCCATGCAAGCATGGAAAAGTCGACACTAAAAGAATGACTGTGATAATGATATATATGTACATGATAGGCTTCCATACAGTTTCCACCAACAAATTTCAATGAAAAAGCATTGGTTGGCTCAAGGTCTCAATAGAAAACACTTGCCTAAAGTACTGCACAAAAAGATAGAAGTCAAATCACATGGTATCAAACTAAACTCTGTATCCATGCAGCCAAATATTTTATGGTACTTATTCTGAGTTGTACAGGCACTCTACTGTCACTCTCTCCAATCAGTGACTGGCCTGTTAGAAACCTCAAGTCAATGCTTTTATTCAGAGAAAAAAGAAATGAAATGACATGTTAATTTCTAATACTTACAATCAATATAGCTACAAAACAGGCCAGTGTTGTGTTCCAATCTCCATAGGAAGAAGCCTTACCAACTAGAACACCATAGAATATAAAGTCTCCAAGACCCAACTTTACACCTCCTAGAAAAACGAATAACATTTATGATTAAAAATAGAGGAGAGTTTAGATAAAAAAAAAACAGATAAGGACAAAGATACAAAATAGCCAACACATTAAATTAAAGTCAGCTGCTAGAGAGAGGATAGGAGATCAGGAAAAGTGATAAAGAAAGAAAAGAAAAATGGAAAAGCAGAAAAGTAAAAGACATAAAAGATGAGAAAGTGAGTGGAGAAGAGAGTTGGTAACAATGCACCTACACATATATTGGCAGAGCTGAGTGCAGACCTCCACAACACACAATCATTATTATCATCACTACCACCTTCATTTCAACATGTACTTTTCCGTTCTTGCATGAGGCAGATGAAACTTTCTTGGGGCAGATATTTTTAAGAGCCAAATTCCCTTCCTATCAGGAACCCTCACTTGTTTCTGAACAAGTCTATTGAAATATAAACAACCTAGACATGCTTTCTGAGGATTGCAAACAAATGACACTCCTTGTTTGAATGTCCCTCTCTTTACAGTCAGCATGAATGTTTAAAAACATCATGGTAAACACACTCAGTCTCTCAGTGTCTCACACACACATTATAAACTAGCTGAATTACCTGGCATTGCTAGATTTACTGCAGTTCTTATTCAGATTAGTAAACAATAAATATAAAGATAATTTTTTTTCTCATAATTATTTCAAAATATCTATATGTTATTTTAAAAGATCCAAATTGTAATAATAGAATTTCAAACTGAAAATTTGTCAATCTTGAAGCACCTCAGGGTAAACAATATTCATTGAGTAATTTTTTGTCGGTGTCCAAATGAATAAATTGTTGCTGCTTCCAACTCGTGAGCAACCCAACATAGATTTGGTCAGGGGAGAAGCATATAATAGAGAGAGAGTGATAAATATAAATTTTAAAAAAAATTTAGTAAGTTTCTACATGAAAATATTGGTTTATTATCAATCCCTTTACAGCAAAATTACGAAAAAACATTTTTAAACAAAAAGAAGAAAAAATTATCATTACCTGTTTTCTTAAGTAGATATAGATTTTATTGGTATTAACACAAACTGTGATGACAATAATTAACCCCTCTTACTGCATTGCTGTTTTAACACAAGTTTTTACCTCACATGTCAAGATCTCAGCAGAGATCATTCATCCTAGGCAACTTACCACCATTTAGCTTTTTTACAGCACTTTCATGTCTTTCAAGGAGTTACTGCCATATAGTCTTTTGTGGGCATTCAGAGAATCAAGCCAACAAATTCATCATCGGCCTGATAAGGCCTATTTAAAAGTTCATCTAAGTTCAGTAGCAAAAAAGCAAACACGCTTGCATACATATACGCATACTTACACACACAAAAAAAAAGCACTTACTTTCTTCTTCCTCTTCTTCTCCAGAGCCTTGGGAACGTCGGTTTCTATCAGCAGGAGGGCGATTATTAGCTTCTGAATTTGGATCATTCTCCATTTCGCCAAGGGCATCAATAGCTCGGCGTGCTGTTTGGGAATCAATACTGTTGGTTAAGTTGTGAGCATCAACATCATTACGGTAGATATTAGTTCCTGCTTCTGGGTTAGATGTAGCATTTGTAGCTAACAATGTAAACAGAATCATTATTAGGAGTGTGAGTGTGTGAGAGAGAGAGAGAGATGTATGTCTGTGCATAGTGCTGAATAAGATATATTAAGCCAACAATATCTCAAAAAGTATAAAAAAATGATGTTATCTGGATCCCCAAAACTGAATCAATTTATCTCCTATGCCATTAATTAAACCTTAACTAAGTAACAACTTCTAAAATAGTCACAAAATTATACAGGTTTTTTTTGAGAAAGGGAACAACTGATCCCTCTGTTTGGTAGGTTCTTTATTTACTGCCTCTAGAAAGATGAGATGTAAAGTTGATGATGGTAAGGCTTGAACTCCAAATACACCTCAAGGCATTTTGAGCTCTGATATAAAAATAATTTTTTACAGTGGTACTAGGTGTCAACTATATAAAGCAAGCATGGGCAACCTTTATCAAGACACGTGCCACATGAGATATGGATCATCCTCAGGCAAGTCACACTACAAAAAAAAAAAGAAAAGCTGATTTTTTTTGTTTAGCATGCCATTCAGAAACTCCCTTGGGTTGCAGGTTGTCCATGATTGCTATAAGAGAAGAGTGCAAATCACTTCAGTAGATTTATTGGCAGGGTGCTGATTTTTTAAAATTCTTTAGAAGTAAAAGACAAGTTAAACTCTGAATGAGTTGAAAGCAGAGTAAACACAGAATTAATACAGTATTTCATTTATTTATTCAGTTGTTACACTGTCTCAGTCATTTTTCTGGCTTAAAGCTCCTGGATAATTCCCTACTTTGATACAACACCACAATTATATATTCTTTTCTATTCTAGGCACAAGGCCCAAAATTTTTGGAGAGGGGGGGGGGCAGTCGATTAGATCAACCACAGTGCGCAACTGGTACTTAATTTATCGACCACAAAAAGATGAAAAGCAAAGTCAACCTCAGCAGAATATTGAACTCAGAATGTAATGGCAGACGAAATACCACTAAGCATTTCGCCCAGCATGCTAATGTTTCTGCCAGCTCACCACCGTACCACAATTATATATTAGACACATAATGGGCAGATATTTGCCAGTTAATCTATGTTCTGAGTTCAATGCCGCCAAAATCAAATTTACTTTTCATTATATAGGATTAACAAAATAGTACCAGTTGAATACTGGATCAATGTAATTATTTCCTCCTCTCCTTTGCCAAAATTAAAAAGAAGTATTCATTATTGTTATACTCTTTTGTTGTTTAAACTGTTTTTTACTCGATTTTACAAACGGACAAAACCCTTTGTAACCTTTCGTCCTGTTTTGTCCCTTTATGTGATAATTGATTTTTGTCAGCCCTTGTGGCCAATAAAAGAATTAATTATTATCATTGTTGCTGTTATTATTATTATTATTATTAAAAGCAGCAAGCTAGTAAAATTGTTATCACACCGGTCAAAAATGCTCAGCAGTATTTCTATCCAACACTAATTCTGTGTTTCAAATTTTGCTGAGGTCAAATTTGCCTTTATTCCTACTCTCCTCAAATTTTTAGCCTTGTGCCAAAATTAAAAAGAAGTATTCATTCATTTATTTATTTTTATTATTATTATTATCATTATTATTATTATTATTATTATTAGAAGCAGCAAGCTAATAGAATTGTTAGCACACCAGACAAAAATGCTTAGCAATATTTCTAATTCTGTGTTTCAAATTTGCCTTTTTTCCTCCTCCTCTCAAGTTTTTGGCCTTGCGCCAAAATTAAAAAGAAGTATTCATTATTATCATTGTTATTATTATTAGTATTATTAAAAGCAGCAAGCTAGTAGAATTGTTATCACACCAAGACAAAAATGCTGAGGTCAAATTTGCCTCTCCCACAAAATTTCAGTCCTTGTGCCTATACAAGAAAGGCTTATTGTTATTATTATCATTATTTGTATGCATATAGAAATATTGAAAGGAAGAAAACAGCAGAAAAAGAAACTGCAGGGAAACAGAATAGAGAAATTACCTGGTGAAGAATGGACATCTGTAGCTAGTGTTGAAGTACTGTTTGCACCAGAATCTCTTTTAGGTGACTCATCTGCCATGGTAACAATCTGCCATACCATTGTGGCTGAAATAGTGAAAGATTCATTAGAAGAAACACAGTTCAGGTTTTTTGTGACTATATTCCTTACATATTGATTATGTTTATGTTTTCCAGTTTCAGCTCTTGAGCTGTGGCCATGCTGGGGCACCAACATTTGTGTAATAATTTTAAATAAATTCAACTTAGGAAAGAGTTTATCTGTAACTTTTATATAAGATACATTACTGTGGATCAGTTGTACTCACAATCACAAGATCGTGGGTTCAATTCCCAGACTAGCAGTACATTGTGTTTTTGAGCAAAACGCTTCATTCCATATTGTTCCAGTCCACTCAAATGCGACAGACTGGTGTTCTATTCAGGGGGAATGTTAGCCAGCCCAGTTATCCAGCAGGGTGGCATCATTCAAAACCTACAACAAACACTGTGAGTAGCAGTGTATAGCAACATCTGATAGTCTGGACAATACAGTGAGATATATATATATATATCCTCATCATCATTTAATGTCCATCTTTCATGCATACATGGGTAGGACAGTTGATGGAGCTGGCCAGGTAGAAAATCTACCCTAGAATACTCTATCTGGATGCTCTTCCTAACACCAACCACTCTGCAGAGTGGACTCAGTGCTTTTTACGTGGCATTAACACAGGTGAAGTTAGCTTTGGCAAGATTTTTGCAGCTGGATGCCCTCCATGATGCCAACCATGTTAGTGTGAACTGGATGCTTTTAATGTGGCACCAGGTAACCAAGTAACACACAAGACAAGGAATTATGAGAGGAGTAGGGTATTTGTGTCAGAGGATGAAAGTTAGAGTGTGACAAAGAGACAGAAGCAGGTGTCCTGGCACAACAAAGGGGGCATTAGAGGTGGTGATCCAGTATCAAACAATGAACACACACAGAGAAACACTTGAAACACACTTACAGGAATATATCAAAGCTGGGAAAATATCTTCGTTTCTGTGCTGAGCTGTCTCTACTAAGACACGTAGAGGACCTTTAGGACAAAGTACAGCAATTAAATCTGAAAAAAATATTAACCATCTTTCAAAATAGATATAAAAAACATCAACATGTAATGATATCTCCACCTTAGCTCAATATACTTGCTTTTCCTCCCCATTATGCTTTACTTTTTAAATTCCTAGTGAACACTTTGCTCAACTCTTTCCACTCTAAAACCATGACAGTGGAAGCATCTCTTTTGTCTATGAATTCCATTTAAACTTTAACTGTTTCATGGATGAGTGCTGGATAAAAAAGTGATGTCTGCAAACAGTGAATGGCATTTATTGTAGAGGTATATGGGAAGTGATGATATTTCAGAATATTAACAGGATGTGTGGCAACCTGTTAACATTGCAGTCTTGTCTTACACCAGAATAGAGGGAATAAATGATGGTGATGATAATGATGAACAATCAATTAATGGAGCTGATGCTTAACTCATATTTCTGAAACAAATCTCTCTTTAAATAGTGGCTTCATTATTGTAGATATTTTACCTAGAAATGTGTTGCATTTCCAACAGTTAGATAATATGAAAACTGAAGAATTGCACCTTGTCCAATGATGCAATAAATGCATGAGATATGGATACAACACTTTGAGTTGATAGTTAAATATCTTATACTGTTGACCAGTTTGCCATCATATTTAAACATAGTAATACTACTTCTCATCCACTTATCCAGAACTCCCAGTTTAGGAGAAACTTATAGATGATTAGGACAAATCAAGCACACACCAATCTTGTTTTTCTTAATCTGCTCGAACTCAATTCATCTTTTAAATGAGACTGAGCAATAAAACAGACCATACATTAAGTTAATTCCACTCCAGTTACTACATATCCTCTGCCTTCATGGTCATACAACAGTATACTTCTGACCCCTAGACCATAGTTTCTACAGTTGCTTCAAGACTTCTCGTTACAGGTATACAGTATCACCTTTATAGTGTAGGCATTACATAGCTTCTATTATCGTTGTGTCCTCATTAGAATATAGTATTCCAGCTCAAACAAATACAACCATTGTCTGTAATAATGTGTTACTAAGTTGTTACCCTAGCATCTCACACAATTACAAACACAGACACAGAGAGCAGACGAGAGAAGGAAACATAGATATCACTAAAAGGAAATACTTGCAAAGATAAGCAATGTATTACATATAAGGTAAATTTTTGAAGGTTCACTAACTATTGTCAACAATCAAGACTAACAAGTGATTTATACTTACCCCAGAAAACCATAATTCCAAGCACTGACCAAGTAGTCCAATCAGGTAAGTATTTAATAAAAATAAGTGCCATCAAAGCACTAATCATCAGGAGGTAGGCTTGCTGCAATAACAATGGGCCCTTCCAGTGAATGCAAATCATTCCAATGACCCCAAAGTTCCACATTAAAATAGCCACTGTGATGTAGTCCATGGGGGCATTGTAAGCCTTTAATACTTCCCTACCAAATAGAAAAAGAAACCGTTTTACATGCAGTAACTGTGCACTACCACAACTATCTCCTGACAGTCTATGATCAAAAGTCAGCAAATTATCTTAGAATACACAAAACATATTAAAGTAACAATATAAAGTAATTAAATAAAGCAATATCCATTAAGTAATACCACCAGTAGGTACTCAGTGTAATGTAATGAACAGTGAATAATTACGAATAATAGTAACCTTTACAACCCAGAAGCTATGGAACTAAAAGGACAGAAATAGATAACACTGTGTAACACGATTTTTATCCTTGAATAAAATTTCCTATTTGCTTACCTCTAGAAAATATGAAAAATGGCTAATATTTCCTTCAAACTTTGCTTTTGTTACATTTATCCAAACCCCAAAGAATCCCTCTCAATACATGGCTATGATGCTCCCACACTACTGCTGCTCATGATCAAAGATGTACATACTGTCAGCCACTAAGGGACATGCTCAAGTGATTAAGATCAAGCAAATCTGAGGTATTGAGCAGAATATTTGCTATAATGATATTTCTGCTTCAGCAACTCAGCACTGAATCTGTATAAAATGTAATGGAAAATAGGTCAGTTACAAAACACTGATGTCCAGGTCACAAAAGCAAAGTTTGAAGGGAATAGCAGCCATTTCCTTTGATTTCTAAATAGAAACAAATAGGAAATAACACTTACTAACCAAAGAAAAAAAAAAAATTAATTTTGTTACACAGTATCCAAAATTTCAGCTAGTGAAATTCAGATAAATTTCATCAATTGCTATTCGCAATCAAAAACGTAAGTGTGAAATAATCTATCCAGTTTTCCATCTGTTAAATAGAAATAATAATAGTTCCCAGTTTTCTTTTTAATTTCTACATAAATTAAAGAAATGTTGCTTAAAAATTACATTCATATGACTTCTTTTTTTTTTATAGACTTATTCACTGTTCACTTCCTGTGCATATTTCTTTGTTCTGTTCATGCAGTTTCGGTTACTTTCTTTTCATTGAGTTGTAGTGCACCTGAGCACTGTATATAATAAGTTCATTTTATATATATATATATATATATAATATATATATATATATATATATATATATTATCAACAGGTATTTTTGTATTTCAGAGCATCAAATTGATATAAAGTAAAATTTTTATATATTTATTTTACTGATTTCAACCATTGGTCAGTGGCCTTGCTAGAGCATCACTTTCAAATATGTTACACCATTATAAATATCAATTCATTATGAATTAACTGCTACAATTGTAACATAGATAATATTAGCCATAATAAACAGTGATTTAAAATGCAAAAGTGCAATAGGTCCACATATGAGGACAAAGTAAAACAGTTAAAAAACAGAAATAAACCATTTTTGCAGATATAGCAGCATACACATTGTAATATATTTAGCAATATAATCGCCTGGGAAGTGATAGGTGAGTGGTTTGAGTCCAATAAGTGGGTCTGCATTAAATTCCTTACCATGGAAAAACTACAGAAATAAAATATGATGATTCATGTTGTGAATAGGAAAAACGTCAGACCAGTTTGTATTGAGAAGACTTCTTTATAATATCATTCTTTACAACTCCCATAAGGCGCTTTGTTAAAGTCTTTAAAACTATATCCCTCTAGGTCTGACCAAAAGTGGGTTAACTCGCAGGCATAATTAATTAGTGGTTGAGTTACCTCAGATCAGCCCTGATCAAGTAGACATTCCTGCCACAATCATCCAATCTGTGCAGACAATTTCTCAAACTACGTTACTCAATATGTCCTTTCTTTGTAAAAAGGAAAACAAGCGTAATTTAAGAGGGATTTGGCTGCTGTTTCTAGAGGATGAAGCATTTCTTCATTTGCTTGCATGGTTATTGGCATTAGTAACAAGTATTTAAGATTTGGTTTAATTAGAACAAGTCTGGTGATACGAGTGTTGCTAACTCCAACCAATAAAGGGAGGGAAGAATCAGGAACGTTATTCCTCAGTTGAAGTTAAAATGAATAAAAATCAATTACTATTGTTAGTGAACCTCAATTTGTTGAAATTTTGTCAACAATAGAAACAGACAAATAAATTGGTTAGTGTCAGTGTTAGGAGATTGGCAATGTGCAACACTTACCCTAAGTACATGTAGGAAAACATAAAGAGCAGCAAGAGAGAGGATACAATAAGCCAGCCATGTATGACCTACAAGATGGTGAAAAAAAGGAAATGGAAAAGGAAAACAAATATCAGAATTTTTGACAGATAAGAATCAATAAAACAAATAATCTTAAATCTGTACTTGAGAAACAGATTTTATTTTTTTCACAGTCCCTTCTAAATGAAATAATAAAAATTATGTCTTCAATCAGTAAAATAAATAGTAGCAGTAGTACATTGCATCAATACACTGACTTTCCACAACCATTAAAATTTGTAACCTTGTGCTTAACTGAGAAATTATCATTATTATTATTATTATTGAGAGCACATGGTTTAGTGGTTAGTGTGTTGCACTCATGATTTCAATTCCTAGATCAAGTGGTGTTCTTGAGCAAAACACTTCATCTTACATTGCTCTGCAATCACTTCAACACTTGATATGTGGTACACAGTGTACCTGTTCAGACAATGTCGAGTTGATGGAGAAAGTGAGCTAATGTGCAGCATGAACATTTGATCACTATAAACAAATCATTTGTGTAGATCGTTCAGCAAAAGCTGAATGCTCATACATCTTCTTTGATGGGTAAGTCTATCATCATCGTCGTCGTCATTATAAAGGTGATGAGCTGGCAGAGTGTTACCACACTAGACCGAATGCTTGGCAGCATTTCTTCTGGCTTTATGTTCTGAGTTTGAATGCAGTCAAGATCAACTTTGCCTTTCATTCTTTCAGGGTCAATAAGATGTTAGGATATGATCTGGGGGAATTTAGCACTTATTTCTAACAGGCTGAGACCTCAAAGATTTGGGTATTGCATCAATTGATGCAATAGCAGCAGATTAACTGCTATACAGTGCAGTAAGAGGAAGAATAACTAAAATATTGTGAGATATTCAGTGAAAAACCAGAAACAAAGTAATATACTATTAGAGGGAAGTTAAATCAGTAACAGTACACTGTGATGAGAGACAGATTGACAGTGTTGTAAGATGGGAGGCAGATTAACAGTGATGTTGTAAGATAGGAAGTAGATTAATAGTAATGTTGTAAGATGGGAGATAGATTAACAGTGATATTGTATGATGGGAGAAAGATTAAGAGCAGCATGGTAAGTTGGGAGACAAATTAACTGAGATGTTGTAAGATGAGAGACAGATTAACAGTGACATTGTCAGATTGGAGGCAGACTGTGTGTGATAGGAACAGAGTAGAAGATTATACAGTGTGACAGGGACAAAAGATTAACCAACAGGCTGGAAGAGAGCATTGATTAAATAATGTAGAGTATTATAGTGGAGGGACATATTAACCAAGATGGCATACAACAAGAAAAAGCATAACTGATGCACTGTATGTACAGCTGTCACCCATGAGCAAGTAAGATATGAACCATGCTTTTGCTAATTGTTTTTCTATGCCTATGAAGTCATGACTTGATATAGACACTCTTCCAGTCTCTTCACCCGTCATTCAGCAGCATATCCAGGATGTGAGAGAGAGAGTTATACCAGCATCTAGCTAGTACTCATTTTCAGCTGACGTGATTGAAGCAACACAAAACGAAGTACTTAACTCAATGGTAGTGCATTGCCCCATCCAGGAATTGAACCCATGAGCATGAGGTGAACACCCTGACAACTAGCCTGTGCACTTTTGTAATGTGTGTAGGGAAATACACTAGTTAATTATTAGCAAATGAAGTAATATCCAGATGACTACCAAAGCAATCAATCAATATGATTCAAATACTTACCTTATAACACCTGTATTTATATAACAACAGCAGCACAACAGTCATAACAGCTATGACTCCCAGAAGAATGAAGGCATTGGCAAAGGACTGCCAAACTTTTGTTCCAGAATCATCTGTTTCTTCGTGAAATGGAGTGTAGATCCTGTGAAAACATGAAATTCATTCAAGAATGATAGCAAATCCTTTGATGAATGGGAGAAACAAAGATTTTGCTAAAGAGTTGTAAGTTAACTACAGCTATTACAATATGTGCATACATATTGAAGGAGGGAGAACATAACTAAAGCAAATGTACCATTCATTTAGTAGAACTTATTCATATATGTGGTAAGAATTTTGCTTCCTAACCACATAGTTCTGGGTTCAGTACCACTTCTACCATAGCCTCAGGCCAACCAAAGCATTGTGAGTGGATTTGATAGATTGAAACTGAAAGAAGCCTATCATATATGTATGTATGGTGTGTGTTTGTCTATTTGTGTCTGTGTTTGTCCCCCACCACCGCTTAAAAAGTGGTTTTTGTCTTTAAAGCCCTGTAATTCAGACGTTTGGCAAAAGAGACCCAAAGAATAAGTACCAGGCTTTACAAAAAGTAGTAAGTTACAGAAATAGCTATTGCAAAATTAATTACGAACATGGTTATCTTGAATGAAATACATTTTGTCTTTCTGCTAGGAAAGGTATCACCAATGCCATATTCCTAAGCGAAACAACAGTGGGAAAGTACTTATCAAGGAGTAAGCCCCTATAGGATGGTCTTTAACAGATTCTCTTGCTCTGTGATCTGGTGGTCACTACAGGAGTTAGATTTAGATAAATTGTTTGTGGGGGTTATGACAGCTATGTACAGAGGTGCAGAGAACAAGGTGGAGAGTTAAAGAGTTCAACAATGAATTTACCTTACAAGTAGAGATCTATCCTTTGTCTCCTCTTATTTATTATAGTCCACCAAGCCATGACAGAGGAGTTTCAGACCAGCTGTTTGTGAGGACTCTTCTATGTCAATGACCTAGCTCTTACAACTGACTCTGTAGAACTGGAAAAAAACTCCAGATATGAACAAACCTTGGAACTGAAGGACTCTAAAGCAAACTTAGCAAAACTAAAAATTTTAGTAAGTAGGACAAAGACAGGACCCTGCTACAATCATGGAAATGGTTGTGCTCTAGATATAGAATAGGAGTATGTAGAAATTCCAGTGTAAGTATTGGGCATATCAGAGGTATAATTGGATGACAGGAAGGCTAACAGAAAAAGTACACTTCACATGCAGCAGGTGCACAGGGGCAATAAGTACTAAGTGCTCTGAGAAAATGTTCTTCCAAATGCCAAAGTGGTTTCCAAGAAGTAGTTGACAATTTTTGTTACCTAGGCAACCTAATTAACAGTGAGAGTGCTGTGAAATCATTGTAGCTAGAATAAGGAAAGAGAGAGAGAAAGAGAGAGAGGAAATTCAAACTGATCTGATGTTCCCTTACAAGTATCCACCTGGCTGAGTGTAGTATGTGACAGAGCTGATTGTTGCTACAACCACAATCATACACAATGTGACAGGAACAAACAACATGATGACATGTTTGGCACCATACAGTAGGGTCTCTTCTTCTTCCTCAGTGCCAGAGCTGTACCCTTTCCTACGGGCCACTGTTGGAGGAATGCTAACTTCAGATTCTGAGGGGTCAACCTCAGCTTCTCGATCATTCTGAAAAACAATGGCAACAAAGAGCAGGTTATTAAAGTCATATACATATGTACAGTCACAGATTTATACAAACAATCATGTGTAGACATACAAAACAATACATACACACTCACGTGCATACATACATGCATATATATATATACATTCAAATATATACACATTTATATATACATTCAAATGTACACATATATATGCATGTATTACTGATTCACATGTGAACTTATACATGTATGTACACATATACTCAAAATATACAGAACACTGAATAAAAAAGTATACAAACATTAAGTAGAGAATTTGAATGAAAAAGAGTTGAGATAAAAATAGAAGGAAAGGGGGAGTTTATAGAAGAGAGAAAGGGAAGGATGATGGAGAAGTAAATGAAATTAATAGAGGGGAAATAAGAAAGTGAGAGATTCAGAGGAGAAAGGGAAGAGAGATAAAGAGAGGTTGCTAACGAAGCTAAAGACAAAGATATTTGACAAAGGATAGTTACATCATATATTCCCCGTATGTCGGGTCGCTGACCCCGTCGATTCATACGTTCAGTGCGTTCAGCATCAATATATGTCTCCATGTTGGGATGATTTCGAGGTGGGCTGCCTGAACTGGCTGGTGATGAAAGCAAACTAGTACGTTCGGTAGGTTCGTCGTCACTGGAACTCTGATTCATACATAAGTTTCGGTTTGTTGGTTTGGGCAAACTGCAATAGAAATGGTTTAAATTCCAAAATGAATCAATTATGGAACTTCATTCTTTATATATTAATGGTACCATTATAATTTTTTTTGCTATTTAGTCCCTGATCAGCCCTAATGATTAAGAACATTCCAAGCATCATAATTCCCTCTAATAATAGGGGTATCTAAAATTATTCTGTCCAATGTACTTACTAATTTTTGTCTTTGAAAACAACAGGGTGTGATTTGATTTAAGTGATATTTGGCTGCTATTTCTAGCAAGCTGAGCAACCATGTTGAGGCTTCCAATGTGGACTTGTTACAGACCAAAGAGTTCAACTTCATTGAACTGAAGCAAACAAAAAGGATCTCCTTTAACCAATACTATAACTGTAAGGTACTGTACCACAGTAAGTCAAAATGCAGTTCATGATGGCCTTGACCAGTGTTTTCCAACCTATTTTCCCCCAGGCCCCACTATAACTTTCCAGAAAAATATATGCCCCACTGCTGGTTAAAAAACAACTTTATAATATTTCATAATTATATACTTTCCTTAAATATCCACACTAGGGCATTAGAACACTGCTATACTGTAGCAAACAGTTTTCACACAGTATGCTTGACTGGAGGGATTGGCTCGACTGATTATAGGTGTAGTGTGTTTGCTGTGGAAAAAAAGATTTTCACAATGCCATGTCCCACTAAAAAAGAAAAAAAAAATTTTTTTATCCTATGCCCCACCACAATTTCCCAAGGCTCCCAGCAGTGGGGTATATACCCCACATTGAGAATTACTGGTTTAAACTATATAATTGTAAGTGCTATGGAGGGGCACGGTTCACTAAAATAAGCAGTGGGAGCACACACACACATTGTAGTTGACCAGCACTTTGTAAACTTGTATATATATAAATATACCTGCAAAAACAGAAATTGTGGGGAAGCCAGTCATGTGGGTGTTTGTGTGTACAAGTGCATGTATACTTGTAGGAAGCAGAAGGGACATGACAGAAGCTTTTTTTCAAGAAGCAGAACAAAAATACTGTGGTATTTTGTCATGTCCCTTTAAAGCCTTGGTCAACTTTGACTTTCTTATTCCACAAAAAAAAAATCCTTGAAAATAGTGCCCTACGATGACTAAACACACACTCTCTCTCTCTCTCTCTCCCTGAGAAACTACTCTAGCATGAATAAAACCAGTAAAAATACACACACACATAAATAGCTTGGCATGAAACAGAGATTTCAACTCTTATTTGCCTTAGATGCATTACACATAGGTGAAGTCTTGTGATGCTTCAACATCCTCATAGGTTACAGATCATTTTTTTTTTACCTTGTAAGTCACACTAGCCTACTCTTTATTCTTCTCTAAAATGTCATTCCTCTACAATAAGCCTCCCCACTCACCTGTATATGATTACCCGTTCCACTAACTTGAAACAATTTAAATAGAGACACCATCACTTTATCCACCCTACCAGCACCAAACATTACACCTGTCAATCTAAAGAAAGAACGTTTACAGGCGCAGGTATGGCTGTGTGATAAGAAGAAAACCTTTTGAGTATATTTGGTAAGCAGAAACTGAAAGAAACCCATAGTATACATGTATATACATGTGTGTGTCTTAGTGTGTGTTTGTCCCCCACCACCGCTTGACAACCGGTGTTGGTGTGTTTACATCCCCGCAACATAACGATGCAGCAAAAGAGACCGATAGAATAAGTACAAGGCTTTAAAATAATCCTTGGGTTGATTTGTTCGGCTAAAAAAATCCTTCAAGGTGGTGTCCCAGCATAGCCGCACTCAAATGACTGAAACAAGTTAAAGATAAAAGATAAACCAACAAAGGACCCTCTAATAGTTGTTAGAAATAGCAACCAAACACTCTTCAAATAACACCCTACTATTTTTTTTAAAAAAAAGGAAAGACATTGTTCTGGAAAGAAAAGACAAACTAGTCATGGTTAGAATGTCTTTGGTCATAGGTCTGCTGAATCAGATCAAACTTGGAGCTGAACAACAGCTAGTGTTGAGGTTGTATTAATAATGCATTCTTTCGCACAAAATTTCAAACGTACGACCAACCAAACACAAAATAATAATTTTAAAATACCCTAAAAAAATTATATGTACATATATTTAATATACAGGCACTATGGCTTGCCATCAACTATACAAGAAACATGCCAAAACTGCAAAGATGCACTCCCATCCAACGAAACTTATGAAGTGTTGTAGTGTGGCTCTGAAATCAGGCCAAAACATGGTTTTGTTTAGATTTACAAGTCAACCTCAAACAGATTTCGGATTTCCTTCGTCAAAGATGTCGTGACAGGATAGTCAACAACAACAGTTGAAGACATGCAAGGTATCTGAACTAGACAACAACAAATAAGATTTAAGAATAAATATAAAGGAGTTTATTGTTATTGTGCCTGTTCAACACCACCACGTAGCCCTTGAGCACCTTAGCAGAATCCACTCTGTTAAAAACATTCTGACCTAAGTCTTTGATCTGAGGATCATCAAGATGTTCCTCCATTTCTCCACCAGTTCTGGAAGTGCTGTAAAAGGGCAATGGGCAATGCCCTTCCTTTTATAAATCGTAATTTCTAAATCTAGCAATAAATCCATAATATTTATAAAGAAAACAGTTTCAGTCGTCTGTTATAATTCTATTCATATCTTGGCTGCTTTACAGAAATATTAAATCAGTTTTCATGTTTGACTGGTACTTATTTAATCATTCCTTGAAGGACAGGAGGCAAAGTAGACTTTGGTGGGGTTTGAACTCAGAATATAGGGTAAACAAAACTAAATAGTATTGTCATGTAGTCTGTCCCTTTACTAGTTCTACCAATAATAAAGTTTAGAGGAAGTTTGCCGGGAAAACATTAAAAAACGTGTCTTTTGATTTTGAGTAATAGGAATGAACTTACATTGGATTCAATGGTATATCTTCCATTAGTTAAACAAATATAAGTTGTTTTTTTAACTATTGATTACACACACGCATGCAAGTGGTGGCATTTTGAACAGATATACTACTTCCTTGTGAAAGGAACAACTGGAGAAATTTTCAGGGCAGTCCAATCAGTATTTTTCAAAAATACACCGTCTGGCTGAGCCGTGTCTATAATAAACATCAAAGACAGAAAGAGTAGCGAATGTAACGGTAACAGCAACAGCAGCAGCTGTAGCGAGTGGGGTGTATTACAGAGGTTGAAATAACAAACTTGATAGAAGCAGTTAAATAAAGTGAACAGCTACGGCCAAAATAAGATTAATGAAACACCAATGTAGAGAAATCTAACAACCTGATGCTGGGCCAATTAAATTAAAAAAAAACATACTCAATGACTGGTTTAAGTACACTGGTTTAAATACCTCCTCCCAATTCATTCAATATATTGAATTATATTATAGCCGTCAATGTTTGCTTATCTTTCTCTTTTTGTCTTTTCCCCCAAAGAGAGAAGGGGAGGAAAGAGAACGCAGCTTGTATTATTGTTTTATGTATGGAAGTGTCAAATTGTCTAACACTCTTACTACCACCTAAGATTACATTTTAAAGTATGCACATATACATTGTATTAACTCTTTATCCAAATATAGTTGTCAGTCAATTCAGCTTAAATCTATTAACCATAAATAAGACCTTCCAAATTATGGAGGCTACAAAAAGATTTTACATCTAACTGGTCTTTGCTTTTTCCCCTCTTTATTTATCATCAGTTTCTTATATACAAGTGATGTCAGATACGTTTTTTCGGCTTCTTTTTTTTTTTTTTTGGGTCTCCAGAGGCTTTCCAGCTTCATATGGACGCTTAAAATGGATAAATAAATAATGGCATGTCAATTCATCTGAAGATGGATATATTTTAAGATGAACATGTCTGAAAATGAAAATGCTGAATAGAAAAGAGGAGAGAAAAAAACAGATTAACTGTTCAACATTTTTATCAATTAATAATTGCTTGGCTAATCTTACTTGATTAAAGTTCTATCAGCTCACTATATAACAAATTATTATGTATGAAACACTCTGCTGCATTTGTATTTAGTATACAGAGTGCTCCCTTGAATTATTTTCTCTCGGCCATTTTGTTTATTTTCATAATTAGCGTCGGTTACAAATTGTTTTCCGTCGTAAAAAAGTGAAAGTAAATTGTCCTAAAAATGAAAATAAATTGCGATAGAAACCATAAAAGACGACTGTGATATACAGAATTTCATTAAAAAAAGGACAAACAGAACTCCCACATTATGACACGCCTGTATATATGTTAACTTCAAGCATTTCACTCGATTTTGCTGATCCAAATGAAAACAGACAAGCAAAGGGCGATGGATGCTCGCCAAGAAACTTAGGTGACAATGTGGGACTAGCGATGATTTACTTACATGTCTCCCTGAGCATGTGTAGCAACACAAATTTGGGAGATCGTGGTAAAATATTCACGAATCTCGCTTCGTGCATCAATGACAGATATGTTTTTCCATAAGTGAAAATGTTTCCATCCTAAATAAAATATATGTACAGTTTTCATGTTATATTAAATATATGTACTTTCTATGCATTGGAATGCCACTCGCCACTTCCAGCTTCCATCACAATTTCCTTCCATTATTTTTAGGACAATTTAGTTTCCTTTTTTATGACGGTAAACTGCATGTTAACCATTAGTGTTATCTCATTCTCTCTACAGCTAAAGCCAACTAAGAATAACACACTTCACTGAGGTGTGTATTTTACAGAGCAAAAATAAGGCAAAAATGTCCATTGCTCTCACCCGCTGGCTTCAAAGAACAGATCCACTCCAATCTAAACTGACCATACTGTACAAAAATTTCAGTCAACTGATCTTATTGGTATAATCTCCCTTGCTTTTTTTTTTTTTTTTTAGAGCTTAAATATTCTTAGAGGAAGTTTTGGTCTATTAATTGCTTAGATAAACTCAGGTGATATAAGTTTTCCATTTCATATTATGTATGAGATATGCTCCATATTTGTACTATTACATCAAACAAATATAAATTAAATTTCAATGAGAATAATGATTTCTAACAAGAGCACAAGTTCACAAATATGGAGGTAGAGTAACGGATTTGTTGATTAAATTATCTTCAATTTCAGTTCAGTATTTTATCAGCCCCTAAAAAATTAAAGGTAAAGTTGACCCAGATAGGAATTCAACTTAAAGCATAAAGGGACATAAGTAAGAACAGCAAAGTATAGGCACAATGCTACACATGAGTCAGAGTGTAGTCAAATTGATTCCAGTATTTTTTCAGTACTTATTTTATTGCTGGCAGAAGAATGAAAACCAAAGCTGGCATCAGCAGGAATTAAATCCAAGACAAAACATAACTAAATAACACACCACAAGGCATTAAGACCAATTCACTACCAAATACTAATGAAATACTAAAAATATTTTTGAAGGGAGAATGGGATAGGATTTCAATCGAAAAAGCTTGAGAAATGATTTAAAAAATAAAATGATAAATACAGTAGTGATTCTTGCTTAATTCATCTGCCCATCAATTATGTTCAAAGGCATTCCAGCCATGACTATTACATTTATTTTCTTCACATATAGAATATATTCTTGTCTACATTATTCAATATGTCGATTTTTAGGAGAATGGGGAGCAGTTAGAAAGAGATTTCACTACTATTTCTATAATGTTGAGAATCATCACTGTTAGGTATGTAATTCACTTTGCAACCACACTGATCACACTTCTCAGTACTTTGGGTAGGTATCTTCTACCATTGTCTTACTTCAAGCAAAGCCTTGTAAGCAAAATTTGGTAGATACTTAATCTGGGAAAGCTCTCCATAAATCAAATTTATGGACAGAATATACAATAAGCTAATGAGGATGGATGCTAAATTCATTATTGTCTGTCATAGTTAATTTCTATTATATTGTGACAAGTGATTAGTTATATTAGAAACAAACAACATGACATGGTCACAGTATACATAGGTGGCTTACTCTCAAATGCATATAAGGAAGCTAACAACCTCTCAAATCCTGTTCCACCCCAAACTAGCAGCCTGCTGAGTGGTATAACAGTGGATGTCAATTACAGTGTTTGTGAGATTAAATTACTGGTCTACTGTAGACAAGTTTATATGTTCAAATCTTCACTGCTATTGTTGTGACCGTGAAGCAAAGCTCAGGAAGCACACACCTCTACACTGACTGCAATCTAGCAAAAGGGCAATTCACATTTCAGTAGTTAGTATTCTTCTGGAAAAACAAGTACTCAATTTTTGCAAAATTATATCCAAAAAGACTTATATAGACTCTAGGTGAGAACCACTTCCTAGACCAATGTGAACCATATCATAGACCAAGATTGGTGTCACTTCAGTGTGCAGTCAAGCCCTAACCTAACCCAAAGTGTAAACTATGGATGCTATGGTAGACTGCTTGCTAAAGTAGTGCCCCTAAATCTTAGTTCTGATTGTGAGCTGTATGTATTGAATTTTGAACAAGTAGCTATCAGTGAATGGATTTTTCAACTGAATACAAAACTGCAAACTAGACAGAATGGTAGAAGCATTTCCTTGTAACTTTTAGCCTGTTGTGAAGCCTAACAAAGCTCCAGCCTTTGGTATGTCATCCTCGCTGTATGTGATCAAGCATTATCCTGACAAAAGAGCACCTTTCATCTTGAAACCAAAGATGGTCATTTTTCTTCAAGTGCTGACTTAAGCTGCTTGCAGTAGATCACCTGTTATCATTTGGTTTGGGTTTAAAAGTTCAAAGTGGACTAAACCTTTCATATCCCACCAAACAAATAAGAAAAAACTTATGTGGGTGAAGACCTTCTTTAGCCTGGGGTGCTGGTGTTTCTCTTCTCCCTACCCACTGTCTTCAGCACTTGACATTTTTATAGAGAACCCATTTCTTGTCATCAGTCATTATTTGGTCCAAAAAAGGTTCATTTGTGAGACGTGATAGCAAAGAAGAGCACACGTTCACCCTTAGGAAGACGATCCAAAATATTGATCCTGGTCTCCAAAGAAATTGATGCTCTTATTTTTCTTAGATGTATCAGCCGGCATTTTGGAGTAGGTTATCACTATCACGATCGCAAATAAAAAATATAGCGGAGAATAAAACTTGTGACATGTCTTTCGTATTAGACCCAATGCTAACAACTGCCACTGCATGCCATCTGATGGAGCCATTACACACATCCAGAGGTATGTACAGTGCATAGGTCCTGCCCACACTAGAGAGTGAGGGATCACAATATGGGAAAAAATAGATTGGATTCTATTTTACTTCACTAAATTGTTGCTTAATCATGTTATGTAGAGTTTCACGCAAGGACAGAGGTTTAAATCGTGTTAAAGTAAAAAAAATAGTGCAAAAAATTAATCAGCTCTTTTTGTTGGACAGTGTTATTTCAAAACTGTACAAAAAGAGAATTGTGTGTGTGTGTGTGTGTGTGTGTATGTATATATATATATATATATATATTAAGAACAATCTTACTTAGAAATGGATGCGTGCATTCCGTCATATAATAAATTAATAAATAAAATAAAACATATGCATATATACATACATATATGTACGTACCTACCTCTACATGTATATATACATGCATATATGGATACAGGACACCAAAAAAACGTCGAACACAATGAGAAACGAAAACATAAACACAAAACCAAGGAAATGGACATTTTTCTTAAACAACGAAAAAATAGAGTACAGGATATACAATACAAGGAAAATTCCCCTTCTTCAGTCGCCTTTGCTTCATCTACTCCACGTTTCGAAGGTCAAGGCGAGACACGACTTATGTTTTATTTTATTTATCAATTTATTATATTCTCTTTACTCTTTTACTTGTTTCAGTCATTTGACTGCGGCCATGCTGGAGCACCGCCTTTAATCGAGCAACTCAACCCCGGGACTTATTCTTTTGTAAGCCCAGTACTTATTCTATCGGTCTCTTTTGCCGAACTGCTAAGTAATGGGGACATAAACACACCAGCATCGGTTGTCAAGCAATGCTAGGGGGACAAACACAGACACACAAACACACACATGCATATATATACATATACATATAAACGATGGGCTTCTTTTCAGTTTCCGTCTACCAAATCCACTCACAAGGCTTTGGTCGGCCCAAGGCTATAGCAGAAGACACTTGCCCAAGGTACCACGCAGTAGGACTGAACCCAGAACCATGTGGTTGGTAAGCAAGCTACTTACCACACAGCCACTCCTGCGCCTATAACAAAAATTTAACGACGAGGATGATATTATGTAAATATTCTTATGTATGTTTCATACATATGTATGTAAAAATGTGCTTGTGTTTGTATGCATATAAACATACTTATATTAGAAAAAAAGCTTGCTACAAACTTCAAGTAAACCTATGCCTTCTAAATAAATTGGTTAAACAGAAACTATGTAGACGTTTCCTTGTTGCATAGTAATTGTACTCCAAAGATCTGGCCTAGCCACATACAGAATAATGCTGATCTTTGGTGTTTGGCTGTACCAATGGAAATTTTAAAATTTGGTGTATTGATGTAATTTTCCATGCTGAATCTCAGAGACTAATTCATTTTTTCCAGAAAATATTTTGAAAAAAGTTAGAGGTTTAAAGTTTGATCATTTTTACCCGGTCAGAAAAAAAAGTGTTAGGAAGCTGTTGTTTTGTGCATGACAGCTCGTGTTGTCAACTATAAGCAAATGAAATATTGGCAGAATTCTACTTTATGCACGTTATATAACACCTCATAACTTTTTAATTCATTGGAATGTTCTGATAATTTTTGCGAATTTGTATTCTACACATGAGAATTCATACAATTATGCAAACCGCCCCCACCTTCCAAAAATATTTTGGTGCGTGATTTAAGGCCTATTTAGTTATTACTTTTAGCACATCTCACGACAGTCATTTAATAAGCGAAAAATGACCGTGTAAGTAAGCAACTTGATAACAGTTTGGTTTGTTACTATGGAAACATGCCCTTACATGTCTGTGACTTTCGATTGGCTAGAATTACCCAAACTTAGCAAATTTTAAAAGTAATCAACTCTTTATATATTGATTTATGGCGAAAATTAATTTCATGTCAATGATTACCTTACAAAACTACACCAATATGCCACATATGAAATCAATTGGAACAGAAATTTAAAAAATTGAAAAGTGGCAGTCAAGCAGAAAATATTCTGCATGCGAATTATGTTAACAAGTGTCAGTGGAATGTTTCCACTGAATGCTCATTAAAAAAAAATACATCATATTTATGTATGAATTTAAATGTAGTTTGCGGTTTTATAATAGTGAATACTGGAAACAGGTTGTTTTTTTTTTATATATAGATATTAAAATAATTTATACCTTATTCGATATTTTCATGAATGTATCTATTTTGTAAGGGACTTAATGAAGAAGAGGTGAGGGAGAAATAAAAGAAAAACAACAAAAAGAGAAAGGATTGAAAATAAAGAAAATAGAAATGAGAAATTAAACGGAATGAAAACTAAATAGTAAAAAAAAAAATAGTATGGAAAAGAAAGACGACAAAAGGAGGATACAACAAATAAACAGAAGTGATTCATTTTACTATTTGAATTTGAACAAGAAGCTATATCGAAGTGTTGTACCACACATGATAAATTAATTGTACTAGTGGAAAAGGACCTGTGAACAAGCTCCTAGAAGCTTCAACACGGAAACCATCCAGTATCCAGTATATCAAAAGTGGATACAAAGAGAAAATAAAACGGCATTCTTTCGCTACTAGCAGCAAACTTTAGAATACCAATGAAACAAAACATTCACATGACTAAACTACTACTGCTACTCGGCACAAGTTTTTTACCCTCTACGCACTCGTTTGAGCAGCTAGAAATAGCAACCAAATCTTCCTCAAATTCAACCCTAGCATCTTAACAAAAAGAAAGACACAGTGGATAATATAGTGCATGATATCGATCAAGGATAAATAAAACAATGGGGATACATTAGATATTTAGGAGGCAGTCAAGTTAACAACAAAGTATACTTCACAAAGAAACAAATTAGACAGCAATTATACGAGAACGGATGTTATTAGCTACATTGACTTTACAGTGAGCTTTAAGCGGTAATTATTTTCGACAAAGCACAAAGACTTTTTCCTTATTTTGTTTTTATAAGAATCGAGGATACAACACTGATTTCTATTAACAAGGCTGATTTTGTGTGTGTGGCAGATGGGATATAGTTGATTATATCGACCCAAAAGTTTTGAAATGATGTCCATCGAAGCTCATGCCGAAGTGAGGGCAAAAAATATTTTTTAAATTGGAAATTTTTAGAATAAATTTTATTTCAGAACCATTACTGAAATACTAAAATATACGGGTGGGGGAATATCCTTTTCCTTCACCATTGGGTACGAGTCTTCGGGAGACAGTTACTCCAAACCCCCCGCCAAAGAATCAATGGCATAGCTAATACTTTTAATGAAGGCTGCCCATGGTTTTAAGTCCGTAGTGCCAAAAACGTGGCCAAAAAAAAATCATAAATTTTCCAAAATCTTTTAATAAAAAGATAACCTTCATTTTCAAGGCCATGCTGGAAAAAATGGGAAAATCCCCGTCAAAACGGAGAAAATCCGACTGATGTGGCCGTCCTCATCCGAAACTTGCTGAGTAAATTATTCTTGAAAAGTTTTAAAGGCTTAACGAGCTAACACGGTCATCCAAATCTGCTAGAAATAGCAGCCAAATCTGCCACAAATTACTTCTGCAATTAGATTGCTCAACCTGCTAGAAAACGTAGCCATATCTCTCCAAAATCACACCCAATCGTCTTAAATAAAGCGGAATATATTAGACATTATAGTCCACGATTAACGAAAAGACAGGTTTGTCACAGCTGGATCAGAAGTTTACTAAACAACGACCACCGAATACATAAATTCATTACTGACTGTCAACTTTTAAAATATAAAACCCATAAAAATAAAAGTCGTGACAAAATGACAAAAACTTAAACAAACAAACGAAAACAAACTTCCTCCCAGTTGAACGTTTATGGAGAAAACTTTCTGGTCTTACCTCATGTTTGTTTAAAAGAAGGTCAATAGGATAGTATAGATGTGTGTGTAAGTTTTAAAACGATCCAAATACCATAATGATATCAAAACTGTAATGGTAAGATGGTTGTGATTATTAAAATCCAACCTCGAAAACAAACAAAAAAAAGTTTGAAACAAAGTCCGGGAAGTTTTATAACAAGGGGTGGGGGTAGAGCCAAGTGGAGATAACCTACAGTGCGCTTAAATTAAAGAATTGCTTCAACTCACGTCATTTTGGGTTACGTCTTTTTCGACTTACCCCTTCGATTTATCCGACTTTACGTTGGTCTCAGTAAGCGCATAAAAATTCAAGAAGAAAAACTAATACGGAAGTAGAAAATTACACGTGAATATACGTACAAACCATTTATTGAAACGTATGAACTACTAAATTTTTTTGAATGATTTTTCAAGTCATGTCGTTTTCGAATTAAGTCGCATATATTCGAACCAACTACCGATGTTAGTTGAGGTATGCTGCTCTCTCCCTCCCTCTCTCTCTTGTGGGTGTGTGAGAGTGAGAGAGAGTTTTCCATTCCTTCATGCTAGCATGGGTTAGAGAAAATGCTATTTGAGGTAGGATTTCATAGCAAGACGCTCTTCCTATCAACAATCCTTACCTATTTTCCAAGTACTCTCTTTACTCTTTTACTTGTTTCAGTCATTTGACTGCGACCATGCTGGAGCACCGCCTTTAATCGAGCAACTCGACCCCGGGACTTTAATCTTTTGTAAGCTTAGTACTTATTCTATCGGTCTCTTTTGCCGAACCACTAAGTAACGGGGACATAAACACACCAACATCGGTTGTCAAGCAATGCTAGGGGGACAAACACACACGCATATATATATATATATATATATATATATACATATATACGACGGGCTTCTTTCAGTTTCCGTCTACCAAATCCACTCACAAGGCTTTGGTCGGCCCGAGGCTATGGTAGAAGACACTTGCCCAAGGTGCCACGCATGGTCTTCAAAAGTACAGAGCAACCTGTCAATTCTATCAACTGTAGGTACAAGGCCTGAAATTTTAGGGGAGGGAGCGAGACGATTACATCGATCCCAGTACTCAACTGGTACTTATTTCATCAACCCCTGAAAAGAGAGCAGCATGTCTTAATGCCCACAAGGAATGTAAACATCACTACTGCTTCATTCATGCAGTAACATGCATGGAATATTAACATTCATGCACACAAGTCTCATTTTGTTTGTCATCATACAAGAGCTCCTTTTCTCCCGTACATCTTGGTTCTGATATCATTCTGTTTCCTGGATCATAGTGTCTTCTATCATTGCCCTCTCTTCTTAGCCATATCGTCTTGAATATACATCTCAGAATACTGAGTACTACTATCGCTCATCTCCCTATCATGTATCCCTGTTGTACACTTATCACAGTGATTCACACCCCTACCTTTCTCTCTATCACTCACTTTGAAAAGAGATTTTTGAACAATTATTACTTACTACATATAATAATTCAATTGTTATTATTATTTTTATTGTTAAAGTGAAAGTATCTGACATAAAATAGAGAAACATTTTTGTTTCACTTTTAACACGTAATACTAAAATAGTGAAGAAGATATGATATTGCTATGGGCTCGCTCTAGGCAAGAAGTTGAACATTTTTTTGCCCATGAAACTACATGAACCCTAAGTAAGGCATGTGTAAAATTTGAATGGAATTGGTTGTGTAGTTCTCAAGTTTTAGGGAATCGTAGTGGAGAAGATATGATATTGCTGTGGGCTCGCCCTAGGCAAAAAGTTAAAAACTTTTTTGCCAATGACACTCCCCGGACCCTAAGTAAGGCATGTGTAAAATTTGAATGAAATTGGTTGTGTAGTTCTCAAGTTTTAGGGAAACACACAGACAGACACACATTCTCAGTTTTATATATATAAAGATATATGTCAGCTTTGGTATGGTTTCTATGACTGGATACCCTTCCTAACATTGACCACTTTACATTTGTACTGGGTGTTTTTTCATGCCACTGGTACTAGTAAGATTAGCAGGTAACTTGCAAAACAGGAAAAGATCAAGAAAAGAAAAAAGTCCCCCTCAACTAAGTGGGGGAAGCATTTAAGAGGGGGAGAGTGGCTTTATGCCATGTATTTTAGGAGGTTGAAGTATGATAAAGGGACAAGCATATATGTCTTGAAATAAAGAAGATACACAGCTACTCCACATTATATACAGGTGGAGAAGAAGATAAGATGATAGTGAGTGTGTCACAATTAACTCTGAAGAAACAAGAGAGGATACAGACAGTGGATCAGGAAAGAGGAATGAAAGGTGCAGATTATTAGGGTGTAAGAGGAGGGTAACAGATGGTTAGAGATGAGGGTAGAGGTGAATATAATGAGTGATGAACGGGAGTGGAGGTGCATCTTGATGAGACCTATCAATATGGAGCTGTAAAGAGAGACAGAAGTGGCTAAGTAAGTAGGAGCAGTGGGAAGAGAGAGATGTAAAGGTACATAAGGGTGGCTATAGTGAGTGGACATGGTAGTAGATATGAGAGAGCACTGAGAATGATAGCAGATATAAGAGGTTTGAAGATGATGCATGCCAGAAGAGAGGGGGGGATAAATGGAAGTAAGAAACAAGGTAGTCAGTGAAAATAATGTGGGAAGAGATAATAATAAGAAAGATGATTGGAAGCAGAGAGGAAGGCAGAAACAGGGAATATAAGGAATTGGGGGATGTAATATGTATCAAGGAAGATACAGTGTGAGAATGCTTGACTGAGAGAAATAGGGTCCAGCCTGTACAGACATAGACAAAATGTTTTTAGAACATCATATTTGCTGTGTTGGATGGGTTTTCTCAAGCAGAGCAAACTGTCAAATATCTTGGTCCTCTGTCATCCCCATGAGACTTAGCATCTTGAGATCAGCCTTCACTGTTTTGTCATATCTTTCTGGGTCCCCTTCTCCCATAAGTTGCATCCAATTTAAACATCCAGTGCTTTTTTATACACCTGTTGTTATCTATACACATCACATGACAAAACTAAGTCTTCTTGCTTGCACACTATATGTGATACACCGTCTGCCTAATGTTCCTCTCAATACATTTACACATGCACTCAAATATTGCACATCCAATAGGGCACATTAGCTTCATTCCTTCCTAATTTTTGCAAGCCCTCTACATTCAAGACCCACATCTCACCATCATGTAGCATTGCTGTTCATACATAACCATCATACAATCTACCTTTCACTTAGAGTCAGTAACCTTTTGTTGCCAACAGAGATAATAGCTCTGAACTTACCCCATCCTGTTCTTATTCTAGCATCTATACTTTCAGAACATTCCTCTGCTATTGCTAATTAGATCACCTAGGCCATCATCATCATCATTTAACATCCGTTTTCCATGGTGGCATGGGTTGGATGGATTGACAGAAATATGTATCTGAAGGACAGAAATAAGTATCTTACTGTAGATATATGGATACCCCAGTTGGAAAAGAAAGGAGAGGAAAGATAGGATAAGGAGAGAGATGATGGTGAAAATGTGCAAAGACATGCCCCTGAATGACATTGGGGATGGTGAAAATAGGTGAAGTGATACAGAGATTTGCATAGAGTGAGTGAGCAGGATAGAAGTCACTGTAGCACATGATGGAGAGAAACCTAGGAGAGGCTCGAGGGCAGGAGTTGCAGTAGGTATGTGAGGGCATTGAGGTTGATAGCAGATAGGCAAGGTATTAACGATGGAGAACAGCACAGGGATAGAAGGCTGAGAAAGGAGATGATTAATGGAGACAGCAGGCAGAAGATAATAGGAAACGGAAGTGGTTTGAGGTGAAAAAGGAAAGTAACTGAGAAAGCCAAAGCATGTACTACATGCCTGTTCTAGTTTTAGGTGATTGAGAAGTGATTGGTGTCAGAGAGATGAAATGCAAGGGGGAAAAAGGTTGATGGGGCAGAGAGCATTACCAAGATGGTTTTAGGATATCGATTCTGCTTTGGTGGGTGGGTCTTCTTGAGTACAGCATGCTGCACGATATCTTGATCCTTTATCACTTCCCTGAAAAGGCTCAGCATCTCAAGATCATCTTTCATGTCTTCCTGGGTTTGCCTCTTCCACAAGTTCCATCCACTTTAAGTGATCAGCACTTCTTTATGCAAATGTCCTCATCCATACACATCACATGACTAAACTCATGCAACCCCCTCTCTTATACACTGCATTTAATTTCCTTTATACCTAGCTTTTCTCTCAACACACTAGCACTCTGTTGTACATGTACACTGGAATTGTACATGCAGCAGAGCATACTAACTTCATTCCTCTCTAGTATTCATATTTCAACTGCATTCAGGGCCCATGTCTCACAATCATGTAGCACTGCTGTTCATACACATGCATCATACAACCTTCCCTTCAATCAGAAAGAATGATCTTTGGTTGCCAACAGAGGTAAAAGCTCTTTGAACTTACTCCATTCTATTCTTATTCTAGCAATTACACATTCAGTACATCCTCCTCCACTGATAATCAGGTTGCCTAGATAGCAGAAATTATCCACTATCTCAAGAGAGTCACTGAGGCATATAAGTAAAATCATTTTCCTGTGTGTCAGTAGACTTTATAGCTCTTGTGCACTTTCTACATGGAAACACTACATTCTCTGTTAACCGTCCTATTATTCCAATGCACCTCTTGTGTGTGTATTTGGTGCACCAAATGAAATTCCTGCCCACACCTTTCCTACATACTGAACAGGGCCATCTCCAGGGCATTTCAGAGAATCTATTTCCCATGTATCCTTAGTGTCTTATTAGTCTTCCCGTGATTCTGAGCAGACCATTTACCTGAAGGGCATAGAGTCCTGTCTGTTTTCCTTTTTACTAGAAGGCTGGTCTTTGCAAAGCTAACTTTAAAACTCTGATTCCAAATTCCACACCTGGAATTTCTTTTCCAATTCTATTACAGATTTTGCTATGACAAGAGATCATCATCATATAGTAGCTCCCAGAGGTACCAATACATAAAATTCCTGAGGTATCAAGTTACTAGACCAAGTCATGAAAGTTATGGAAAGAATTATAGCCCAATTAATTAGGAAAATAATTAAGATGAGATACAGTTTAGTTCTGTGCTAGGAAAAAATACTTCTGACGCCCCCTTTCAAGTAAGACAACTGCAGAAATATCTACCTAAAAGCAAGCCATTGTACTTGGCTTTTGCTGACCTGGAGAAAGCCTTCAACAGGGTCCCACACTCTATGATTTGGTGGTCTGAGAAAGCTAGGAGTAGATGAATGGTTTGTGAGAACCATACAAGCCATGCTCAGGAATGCTGTCCAATAAGGTGAGTCTCTCAGCACTGAATCCCTTTTTTCCAACCCAGGCAATTCAGGACTTACTTTTACTTAGATATCCAATGCCTCCTACATTTCTAAAACATTAAGGTGTGATATGAGATAGATTAGACTGCTATTTCCAACAGATTAGCAGCCAAATAGAGGCTGCCTTGTTGGCTTAAATTACAAAAACAGTTGATAAAACAGGCACAATGCAAGTTCCCAGCCTGATTCATTTCACTACAGCTCTCTAAAAATTTGTGACCTTTGAACAATTTAAAAAACATTAGAATAACAGTCATCACTGGTCACTTGACATAAATGAACTACAGCATTAAGCATTGCACCTCTATGTCCAAATTCAAATTTCATTGTTGTTGACTTAGTCTTTTATTCTACTGGGAAATATATGTACAAGGATCAGTTCAACTGACTACACTCCACCTTTCAAATGCTTGGCCTTATACAAATGTAAGAAATCTCTGTTATTATTATTATTATCATTTTAAGAGTAAATGATTGGCAGAGAACCAAAAACAAAATATCTATGAAACATTTAGTTACATCTCTCTATTTTAAGAGTTCAAGTGTCATTAAGTTAAATTTGTCTTTAATCACTTTGTAACTGATAAAATAAGTGCTAGTAAAATACTGGGGGTCAATCATCTAATTATACTCTCCCCAAAGTATATGGCCTTGTTCCAAAGTTACAATAAATATTAATTAAGTTTACAATCTCATTTGAAGTCATCCTCCTGGAGTAGATAAAATAAGTACCAATCAAGAATCCTTATCCATATAATGAATTAACCCCTCTGAAATGTGTGTTTTTGTACCTGTGTTAGAACAGTGTAGATGACTTAGACAGTAGAATAATATGCAAAATGCATTGCACTATTTAGTTTTATCCTTCATGGTTCCAATTTTAAACGTTATTGTTCTTGACTTGGCCTTTAATTCTTCTAGAGTAATAAATTACGTACCAATAATAACTGAAAGAAACAAACTAAAGAAAAACCATCCCAGGAAACATTAGAGTAAATGAAGAGAGAAATGACAAATAAAAAGCAGTGCCCAGAAGGTGGAAATATGGGGCAACTTGTAAAACCATTAGGGAAAGATGGAATACAAAATTTTTAATCTGCACAAAATTAAGTAGGCAATTTAGAGAAATAAGATCTTCAAAAAAGATAAAGGAACTATTGCTTTATGAAAATCACAAACTATTACTTTGAAGTTAAGTAATGATCAAGTTATAAATGAAGAAATCATTCATAGATTAGAAGAATTCTATCAACAAGGATCAGTTCAATTGACTACACTCCACTTTTCAAATGCTTGGCCTTATACAAATTTAAAAGTTCATAAATACTGATGATGTAGTTGTAGTATCAGATATATTAAGTGACAAAATTAGGAAAGATATGACACTAGATGAAGATAAAATACTTATTGGGTTCTTCAAAGAAGGAAGTCTCTTGAGTTTGTACATAGCCAGCAGCTGAAATAATCCTTTCTACCATAGGCACAAGGCTTGAAATTTTAGCGGGGTGGACTAGTCGATTACATCAACCCCAGAGACTCACTGGTACTTAATTTATCAACCCTAAAAGGATGAAAGGCAAAGTTGACTTCAACGGAATTTGAACTCAGAACATAGTGGCAGATGAAATACCGCTAAGCATTTCACTCAGCATACTAACAATTCTGCCAGCTCACCACCTTCAGCTGCTGAAATAATGCCATCATCATACTTTTATCTAAGGTGACATTAAAGATCTTGAAAGCGACAAATCAATCAGCCTATTACCTGACTTGTATAAACTACTCGGCAAAGTGTTCACAAATTACATGACTAATATCTTAAACTTCAATCAACCAAGCTTAGTTCAGAAACATATTTTCAACAACTGATCACCAATAGATCATGAACCAAGCTTTTCAGGAAACATTAAGCTTACAAGTAGATTATTAAAACAATATACATTAGGTTAAGAGAACTTTATTTCCATGAGATTTAGCAGCAAAAGAATCAAGATAAATTTTATTGAAAGAGAAGATAAGCAGATATATCACCCAAATTATATACACACACACACACCGTCGTCATCTAACGTCCGTTTCCCATGCTGGCAATCCAGAGAGCTGCACCAGGCTCCAACAGTCTGTCTTGGTATGCTTTCTATGGCTGGATGCCCTTAGTTACACAAACCACTTTACAGAGTATACTGGGTGCTTTTTACGTGGAACCAGCACCCATGGGGTCACCAAACTACCTAACAAGACAAAGACTTCTTAGATGAGACAGGGAGTAGAACCAAGGGGAGTGGCTGTGTGCCAAGCGAGAGGTTAGAGTATAGAGGGACAGAGATAATTGTCTTACTATAAAGGAGATACATGGCGAACCAAGTAGGACAAGGAATAGAGAGAAATAGATGATGATGTATTGGGACCAGAGAGAGAGAATGTGTGTGAGGTGGGGAAGCACATGAACGTAAAGTACATGCCTGAAGCGAGTCGACCTCTATGCCAAAAGTGGGAAATCCTTCGCTAGCATCCCAATCTGAAATTATCTGCTGACGAAGTTCTCAACAAAACTATTATAAAAGAACAAATTTAAGCTGTACCAAATTAGTAATTTTTATATAAGTTAGATATCCATAAATTTGTAAAATTAAAAGTTCATTATTTTTCTTAATACAAATACATCCGGCAAAAGTACTGATACACAAGCAATTCGCTTCTGGTATTAAAATGATTCACCATCCCTCATCAATAAGATTGGTCGACCGGCAAGAAATACTAACCAAATCTTTCTCAGATCAGCTAACCATTTTCAACAACATATATTATCTTCATCCTGCGGTATTTTTTTCGGTTGGTAAGAAATGACTAAGCATTTGTCACAGATGAATTTGACCAAACACTGTCAGATATGACAAGTTTTATTACAAACTAATAAAGAGTTATAAAATATATTTATGGTATTTTGGTAATCAAATTAACGAAATACAATTATAAACAAGGGAGAAAACTGTTTTTGTTTCTTAAATAATACAAATAACAATAATGATTTATTATATTAGCATAAGGCCACAAGTTTGTAGAAAAATAGTAGTCCATTGATCGATCATTATACATATTTGGTGCTTTTGTATCGATCTTTAAAGGAATGAAAAGTCAAGTCGACCCCCACCCCGTGGGATTTGACCCTACATCGTACAAGAACTAGCCTTAATACTGTATGACGTTTCGTTCGGTTCCTTTCTATTTGTTCAGCTCTAGGTTCTAATAATTACCATTTTAAAGTTCGCAGAATAAACAAAAAATATCCTATTGAAAGCTGACAAACAAGGAAATGTAAGGGTGTGTGTGTATATATATATGTGTGTGTACACACACAAGAGTGTGCTTAAACTGTTTACCAAGAAAATGCTTTAAATGTCAACGTATGTAAAAATGGTTTTACTCTTAAAGCAAAGTCGTGATTTCGAGGAGTTGAACTGAATAAAAGTGTATATGAAATAATTAAATAAGGAAACAGGGGCAAGAAAGAAAAACCAAAACAAAAATATTTGTATTACTCACTTATATTCTTTCTTTCAGAAGCGATTTCATGACAATCGAGGAATTCTGATGTCATATCCGGTTAATAACCGGTGTAGTATTATTTATTGTATCTAAATATTTAAAAGACCCGCATATCTAGCCGACCTATGCCGTCGGTAATTTGTTTGTTCTTTAACGTTGGTCTAAAAGCACAGGTGGGTTTCGGAAACATTCTGAGTTCACATGTTGCCGGGACCGGTCGGTTTTATTTTTCATCCATCTTTGATCGATAGTACAAAAAATATCAATAATATATAAAGGGAATTCGATCGACAATGCACCACTCCCCAAATATGAAACCTTGTGCAAAATCGATTCTCGTGGAGGTAATACTCTCAATAACACAGGAGTGGATATTCGACGATACTTTCTCGCTTGTTACCTCTTGCTTCTGAGCTCAATTTAACTCAACAATTAACTCTCTTGTTAAGCAGAGATCTATAAATTAAGTTTTTAATATTTCCTTTAGGTAATCTTGCTCGAAACACCTGTAATCAACTTTAGGTGCAAAATAAAAGTGACGTAATGTATTAAACAACTAATCTAAGAGAAATAAATTAACACATTACAAAAAAAATCTTAACAGCAGATCTTGGTCCAAAATATTGACGTTTAATCATCTGTTATCATTTGGTTTTTTATAGCTCTCAATGAGAAATCTATAACTTTTCTGTAGATATTACAGTATTTGTTGATTGTAATAAAACAGCAACAATACGATTTAAATTTGAAAACAAAACAAAAATAGTAATGACTAACAGCTATTTCAATGTAGTATTATAGCTCTTGAGTTAGTAACTTTGGATGGATTTTTAGCGTCATGTGAACAGACGTAACATAGATTTATTAACCTTTAGCTCAATTTTGCTAAATGTTTCTTGCTTTCGTTTTGTTCTGAAGGTCAATGACATTTTAGTTACGAACGTAATAAGTAAGATTACACTCTTGTTCTCTTCAGAACTGTCATTACCACCTCGAAAACAAGCACTTATTTTCGCTTACAGTGGAGAATAAGCTAGACTGCTTTCGGATTTCTACGTGTCTATGCTCAAATCTGACTTGAGTCATTTGTTCTTCATTTCTTTTCTTAATGGGAATAATTTTATTCGCATTCATGATTATGAGGATGGTGGTGATGTGTGTGTGTGTGTGTGAAAACATAAACATTATGAGAGAGACAATCTGAGAGCAATTCTCAGCTGCACAAAGACATAGAATTTAATTCAATTAAAACAGATGGGCACATTAGTATAATTTTACTTAAAATCTCCAAGAATTTAAAGAGAAAGACAAAGAACTTGCTACCTTCACTTCAGCTTAGAAGTTTGGTAGCTTCTAAGCTGAAGTGAAGGCAGCATGTTCTTTGTCTTTCTCTTTAACTTCTTGGAGATTTTAAGTAAAATTATACTAATGTGCCCATCTGTTTTAATTTAATTAAATTCTATGTCTTTGTGCAGCTGAGAATTGCTCTGCATTTAGATTGATGTAATAGTTGCATTGTTCAATTAAATGGAGTTGCGTGAAACGATCGTACTGCATTATCTATGGATATCCTTGTTGCTTATTTTGATTACATATATATATGTATGTATGTAAATATACATACATATATATACGGTTAAGTAATTGAGATTCAAGTGAATTCTAATGAATTCACATGAATATGGTCCTTAACTAGGATGCACCGGAAATCTATATGGTGTTAACCATACGACAAGTGGGGTGATTACAAATAGGAAATTTTTTCCTATTTGTTACATATATATATACATGCACTAAGGATTTGTTCAAAAATCAAACCATGACACTAAATTTTACTTATCTAAGTTCATGTTGTTATTGAGAATAGTTATCTGAACTTCTGGAAAAGCTAATTGTACTAGACTGGCATCCTATCTGAGAACAGTGTGGAGAGTATTATTTAATTAACAAAACAGGATTCTGGTTTAAATTCTAACCTAGATGATCAGTGTGATTTGTTATAGGATTAAGTCATCTTATAATAATTCTGCCTGTCATTGCCTTACTTAGCCCATTGGTAATGCTTTCAAATGATTAGTGAAAGAGATGGAGAAAGAAAAAGAGAGGAAGAAGTGTCCATGATGTGAGGTAGAGGGAATTTAATTGTAACGCTTTCACATGATTAGTTAAAGGGAAAGGGAGAAGAAAGGAAAAGGAGAGAGAAAAAGAGGATAAGGTGAAGAGTGAGACTGAAAGAGGGCAAAAGAAAATGAGGGAGAGAGAAGCATTCATGACATGAGATATGGGGAACATAATATTTATTATGTGGTTAAAAAAGTTAGTTGAAGGTAGAGGAGAAGAGTTAAAAATATAACAGTTGAAGGTAAAAGGAGAGTTAAAAATATAATCTTAGAAGAGAGGTGATGTTCTGATGGTGAAGTTAAAGAAAAGCAAAGAGGGAGGAGAGGGGAGAAAGAGAGAGAGAGATGATGATGATGGTAGAGATGGTGGTGGTGCTGGTGATTGGATGGTGAAAAGTGTATTTTTTTAAATTGAACCAAATTTTTTTATATCACCTATCACTTAACACATTTGCACAAGTGCAATTCCATGAAATATTCATGTTTATTTACATGGCAGATATATGAAGTTTAACTAAAGGTTGTATCATATGTATGGGATTTTTTTTTTGTTTATGGGAAAACTGGAAAAATAAGAGTGAATATTTATTTTATGAGTGCTGTGTTATTAAGTCTATAAAATTGTGCATAAATTATATAAAGTGCATTAAGTAATCGTTGTATTCCAATTCCTCTTACTTTGCAATGAGAAGCAGATTAGTGATTATCTTTCCATACAGGCACAACACAGGCTACGCTTTCAAGTTTATTTGATAAAATTTTTAGAAATAACCCAATAGGTTTACCATTAATTTCGTGAAATATTCACAGGTCGCACTAGTATTAAATAATTTAATATGAGTGTATTATAGAAGATTATAGCAATACATGATGAACATTCAGTATAAAAAATAACAATAACAAAGACATAGAAATGTTAACTCAGAAATATTTAACTATATATTTGATATTTTGGGTTAAATTCTCCTTTTCAAAAGTGTTAAGGAACAAGAGAGAAATGCATCTGTTGGTGTGATATGCTAGTTCTGTTGTTTGTAATAGGATTAACTAATATTGAACAAATATGTGAATAATTAATATTTATGTGTATTATAAAACTAGATGTATTTCTTTGTTCTTAAATGCTTTTTAAAAAAGAGAAGCTATACTTGAAATAGCAAATGTAATTAAATATTTCTGATGTGATATTTCAATATCTTTGTTATTGTTATTATTGATACTTAATGTCCAACCTGCATTACTAAATAGCTTTGTACAGCACACCGATATTCCACCCATTCTACTACACCTCATAAAAAGGAACCATAATTCTATTAATAAATTAATGTGAGAGTTCAAATTTTGCAGAGGTTAACTTTGACACTTATCTTTCAATAAAATAAATCCCGGTTTTTAAATCTGAATAGGTTCATATGTTGGGAAATGAAAATTCTGAAGTTTCAAATCAAAACCTTCATCTGCCTGTCTGTCTGTCTGCCTGACGACCTGTCTGTCTGTTGCGCTCTCTCTCTCTGAGAGGAAGGGTTTCACCTAAGATATAAGGATAATATTCTTGCCCTGATATATAATATTATTCAAATTTAGGATCTTACTCAGATAATTTTTGTCACAGCACGCCACTGAGGGAGCCTCCTTGTGATCAACAGATCTGCTTAAAATAGTAATGACATTTCTCTCAGATCATACTCTACCATCTTAAACAGTACACATCACATAATGTGGTTATATGGCCTTGACTCATGGGAAAAAGATAGGACGATCATGTCAAGTCTGTTTGATCAAGCTGACTGGGGCTAAACAATAAGTTTGTCTTTCTTTCTATCACTCCCTCTCCCTCTCTCTCTTAAGTTTATTAAAATAACTGCCTGCCTTGTACTGCAGTCGATTTAATTAACTACTTCTTTTCTACAAAATATGCAATAAATATATAACCTTGTCCCTTACACTGTCTATTATTCTATTATACAACACTGTTACAAATGCAAATTAAAATCTCTCACCGTAATTTCATGTAAAAAAAAAAACTTTTGTTAACCCTTTCATTCCAAACCGGCTGAAACCGGCTCTAGCTCTGAGTACAAATGTCTTGTTTTCATAAGTTTTGAATTAAAATCTTCCACCAAACCTTAGTCACAATTTATGTACCTATCACTAGCTTAATGATAACTAAGTTATTTTATTAAATTCTTTGTTATATTTAAAGTAATTGAAAGAAACACAGAGCATCTCAAAATAAATACAGTAATGAAAGGGTTAAAGTATTTTTCAACTGCCAACCCAATAATGACAAAATTATTCATCTTACTAAATATTTTCATATCCTAGATGATTTTCAAAAGTAACTGAAACACAAAAATATTAGAAAAACAAGTCCAGTTATAAGAAATTCAAAGAGCAGACGCCTGAATTGGAACTCTTCAGTAAAAAAAGCAAATATCTGTTCAATTAATAAAGCGTCCCTAGTCGCACTGCACGGTCATCTAGCAACAAGCTGCAACTTGTACACTGGAGAATATTCAAGAAATAAACAACGCTAAGTTTGCTATAACTTTCTCCCACTGGCAATGGATAAACCTCAGATAATTTGCCACGTACAGAAATCTCTCAATTATACGATATTTGATTGCAAATGGATTCCTTGTTCGGCAAAATTTGTTGTTCTTGGCAACCGTGCACGCGGTACGGGAATGCTTCAAACCTACGAAATATCTCATGGCGAACTCAATCTTGTTCACGAGGTAACTTGTGTTTGTTTGTATAGAGTGTGTGTGTGCGTGTGAAAATTTGTGTGTACATATACAAGCAACAGATAACCTGTGAAATCTATGCACTTAACGATGGACACAAGCGGTCACACTTTTATATAAATACAGTCTACAATATGTATATTTTTATCAGCCCCTTCCCCCCACATATGTCTTCGATGTTTGAACTCAGAAAATTGGGAGCTGTTAACTTAAATAACCAACGCTCTCAAAATTCTGCCTCTTCTACGCATTATATGAGGCTGATAATTAAACTAGTATTTTATGTCACTTGCCAAACAAGTACGACTTAATGAATTGTTTTAATATTTTTTGAAATTACGAACATCGTTAGTGATACTCGGAATTTCATGGACCCATTAATTGGTGTTCACACTAATTCGACTGAAAATGCTTTTAAATTAGTGGCGTACAAATAACAACTTGAATTCATAGTGTCAGCTACACAAAAAAAATATATATAGTTGGATCAGCTTATGCTAGCATTATCTAATTGGTATCCCTTAAACTGAATATATAAAGAAAACTTTCAACTAAATAAAAATTCATCTCTATTTATAAATAATTTTTTGTCAATGTTTTCGTAGCTGACTTTCATTTTCTTCCTGCTTAATCGTTCATTACTTCTTATTACCTCCTCCTAATGATGCATGCGTGTTCAATATGAAGGAAAGAGTAGGCTGTCCTTTCCAAAAAGGATAGTCGATAACCGAATCAGAAGTAGACTGATGCCTCTTCTAGAGAAAGAATTACTTAATGTCTTTCGGAACATTAAAGAAAATCTTTTTCCCAATTCACTGTATTAAACTGTCACACTACATTCTTCAGTGAATCGCTCTAAAACAATACAGTAGCTTAATGTTTCACTCCTATTTCCTCTATAAAAAAATTTCAACAATGGAGATAAGGTATTATTAAGAGGAAATTATTTGCTCTAGTCTCAGTGTCAAACTTGAGCTGGATACTAGTGCCACCTGAAGGTACAGGTACACTGGGCAGTTGCCCTGAAGTCCCATGGATCTAGGGAGCTCATTGTTAACTTAGGTGTACTGTGGTTATGTATGTTGGGTCCCAGTGCATTATCCAAGGACCTGTAATATTAACACAGCTCTGCTTGACACTTCTGTTTAAACTTCTTGGAGCTTTTAAAGATATACCTTGTATAAATCAGTAGCAGTAGATTGTCAAAAAATTATTTGAACTTCAGATAAAATGCCCTCAGCTATTGGAATCAAGGTGCACTGACTGAGCCCATCTGTCACCAAGGCCAACCATAGCTGATTTCTTTCATAAAGAACAAGAGAGAAGACACGGGTATAGTATTGAGCTGGTACATAATTCGACAACCCTGAAAGTATGAAGAAGGCTAAGTTAAACTCAAGAGTGTAGAGAGCCACAATAAATAATACAAGGCATTCTATCCAATGATATAATGACCTTCACTTCTAATGACTGCTTTAGTGTTTAGTTACAGTACTTTATCTTTTGAAAATCTTGATGTAGTTAAATTTGTCCTTCGTCTCTCCTATGTTGCTTAAATAAAGTATTTGATTTATATTCTATATAATGACTGCTTTAGTGTAGTTATGGCCCTTTACCTTTTGAATTCAAATTCAGATGAGCTCAACTATTCCTTCATGTCAAGTTCGGAATTGATTTATATTTCTATGATGCATGCCAGTTGTGAATGGAAGTATAATAGACTAAAACTCTTGAGTGTTTGGTCAATGAACAAACCTGAATTAATTTTTGTTTCTTTCTTTGTTTTGTCAAAGCTTTTGTGGTTGAAGGAAGCAATGGAGATAGAAGCCATGATTCAGCAGGGTGCAGCACATCACTCTATTAAGTTTTTAGACTTGAGACCTGCTTTAACACAGAATGAACTTTATTAAGATACCCAAAGGCCAAGCAGTGTGCAGCAGATTAAGTTTATCACTCAAAATGTGATAAACTTTAAAATTCTATTTCAAAATTACAGGAAATATTCAACTTGTCATTAAACTTTTTTTAATTATTAATCATACATCTTAAATTTTATGCTTGATTTACATAATAGAGTGTGTCTTTATTGTATTATCATAGTCTTCCCATCTACCATTAAAATATCAATTTCTGTTTTTAGACTGAAAAACCGAAGTCATTTCGGTGTTGTACATTTGCTGCTTCTGACATACAAGAAAGACATCTGGCAACTGGTAACTTTCATGGCAAAATGGAAATTTGGTGAGTTGGATATATAATTTGTTGGTAAAAAGAGTTTAGCTTACTATTTACTGACTTTCTTTTAATAAGTGTGAAATAAAAAAAAATTAAATGCTTTTTGTTTTGAAATGAATTTGCTTAGCAAGAATGTTTTGGCTCTAAGGAATAGGCCTGATATTTGTGATGTTCACAAATACAGACTTTTTCTTCTGAGCCAAAACTTGTTTCAGTTCTGAACAACGGCTAACTCCTTTACAAAACTGAAATATTTTTGTACTAGGGTTATTATTCATATCTAAGAATGTTATTTGCTTTACAGATATTCACATTCTAGAATGTGAAGGTACCTAGAAATGATATGTACCTCAACTCATACTAGCGACATAAGAAGATGCACATAGTTGGGATAATAGAAAATGAAGTCCAGGATACATAATGTCTGGAAAAAAATATTGACAGGATAGTCATGGTTGGAATGTTTTCAATCAAAGGTTTACTCAACAATGGTTTAACAACCCAGGGTGCTAAACAACAAATGATATAAACGTCTTCAAAAAATTTTAAGGAGTTTATTAAGATATGTTCTTTTTTCTAGTTTCATGGTGTTTAATGGATAAGAGTTTGATCTTCTTCTTGATACTTATTCTTAACAACTAGGTGAGCTGAGCTATGCACAGTTGAGTGTTTCACCTAGATGCACAAGTGCATGCAAAGTATTTACAACCAAAAACGATGACTAGGTAACTTAAAGTATAATCTACTCAGCTATCCTTTTATATTCTACATTGCAGCTGATTAAAACCCTTTCTCGTTGATTAGCAATAAACAAATATCCGCCGTTAGCAAGCTGTGTATGACCTCTGTTCTGAATTTTCTTCTCTGTAACAGTTCCATATAAACATTTCTCATACACTTATTTCTTTCTCTCTTCTTCTCTTTCTTCTTTTCCCATTGTATTTCACTTGCTAGACCTTTAACACCTTTATCACCATAATAAACATTTTGCCAAATTCTGTTTCTTCAAATTGTATCCCTCAGAAATCCCTCATTTCACTTGTGTTTTCTCTCAGTCCATTACTTGTATCTATTCTGTGATTGTCTCCAATTGATTATACTAAGGATTAAAATGTTGTGGCATGTATTATCAGTAGCATAGCATAGGTACTGAAATAAGGTATGCAAATCTTAAAGGTAAACTTGTTTTATAATACATATAGATATCATATATTTAATGGACATTTAGAAAAGTGTCTATAAGCGTAACCCTTTTCATACAATATTTCTTTTGAAATACACAGCTTTTGTTTCAATTTATTTTGGAAATAACAAAGAGTTTAGTAAAATAACTTTGCCATTATTAAGCTGGTGTTTGGAACATAAGTTAACTTAGGATTTTAATGGAAAGTATTAATTTAGATTACTTTAAAACAGGAAGTTTGTATCATAGAACTAGCGCAAGTTGTTATCAAAATATGGTTTTACAATATAGATGTTATATGTAGAGGACATTAGATATAATATCTATAAACTGCAGAAAATCATGTGGATATTAACCCTTTGGAGACAGTCTCATTTGGAGTTTCGGTGCGAAGAAGATAGAGCCCTTTTCTTGAGCCCCACGGAGGGCATGCACTTATTTTTCCAACACACACACCCACACACACACACATATATATATATATATATATATATATATAAAATAAAGTTATTACTTAACATATGTAAAACTATATATATTCTTGTAGGAAATTGAATGAACTAATACGATCTTCATCATTTAACTCTCTGGCTGATAGATCAGTCCTGTCGTCTCCTAAGGATTAACAAACAGAACTAGAAACAATTATTATTAACATGTTCAGAGAGAGAGAGAGAAGGTGAAGGGAGTGAAGGGAAAAAAAAGAATTAGTGTTTGTGTGTATGTAATAAAATAAATACAAAAAATTGTGAATGAACAATGAAATTAAATTGCACCAGTTTATATAATGTATTCCATATTTCAGGGACCTTGAACATTCTGATACTCCTGTCTACTCTGTAAATGGCCATACCCAAATTATCAACAGTATTGATGGTGTTGGAGGTTTAGGAATAGGAGAAGGTGCACCAGAAATTGTAACTGGCAGTAGAGATGGTAACATCTACATCATCTTTCATATTGTTTTCTTTAATTCTATCTCAAATTACAGCTGCTGGCAGTACTATTTAATAGCTCCAATCATATAAAAATTTTAAAGCTATTCATCCTGTGTTAGTTATCTCTTACTTGACCACAGCAATTAACAGCAGTAGCCATATATATAACTATATATAACTATTCAGATGGTTATTATATATGCAGTTATATATTTATATATAGCTATTCTAAGGGCTACTATAATAACACTTTGTAATAATTACCACTTGTTTTAAGGTGGCAAGCTGGCAGAATTGTTACCAAGCCAGGCAAAATGCTTAGCAGTATTTTGTCCATCTTTATGCTTTGAGTTAAAATTCTACTGAGGTTTCTTTTGACTTTCATCTTTTCAGGGTTGATAAAAGAAGTACCGGTTGAGCACTGGGGTTGATATTTTTTTTTTTTTTCTTTACTACCCACAAGGGGCTAAACACAGAGGGGATGAACAAGGACAGACAAACGGATTAAATTGATTACATCGACCCCAGTGCGTAACTGGTACTTAATTTATCGACCCCGAAAGGATGAAAGGCAAAGTCGACCTCGACGGAATTTGAACTCAGAACGTAATGGCAGACGAAATACAGCTACGCATTTCGCCCGGCATGCTAACGGTTCTGCCAGCTCGCCGCCTTTTGATATAATTGACTTAACCCCTCCCCTGAACTTACTGACCTTGTGCCAAAATTTGAAATCAATAATTACAACTTATGTCACTAACATAGCTATAAAAAGTGTTAATTATTTAGCCCTTTTGAAATTCAGATACATTAACAGTTGTATAATGGTTACTTTTTCATCAAGCTGTTTAACTGTAAATTTTTTTATTCAATGATTTAACTCTTTCACTATTAATTCTATATTACTGTCAGCTTTCATAATGCCCAAATAATGCTAACATCAAAACTCAGATAAAATGGTGACACATGGTGATAAAAATGTTAATTTTACAAATACAACCATCTCTTGTAGGTTTGGTGAAAGTCTGGGATCCAAGACAGAAAGATAAACCTGTGGCAATAATGGAGCCAAAAGAAGGGGAAGCTAAAAGAGATTGTTGGGCTGTAGCATTTGGTATGTATACTCTAGATCTTCTGTGTTGTTAGGAGCCAATAGTCTATGTTGTTGCTTCCTTCTTCTTTGTTGTATTAACATCTTTGTCTTTCTCTCTCTTCTACAATATGGATTAGATGAAGCTTCCTTCTTATTTATCCTTCACTCAGCCCAACAAGTCATGGATTCCTGTCACATCGCTTGGTGTTTAGAAAGTCTTACATTGTAGAATAGTGTTAGTATGGCATATTTATTGATGTATTGCAGTTATCATATTGATATATCAAGGACTCCATTCAACATCCTCCACACTTTCTATCCATTTTGGTCTACTGTAGAGCTCATTATTCTTTTAGAGTAGGAATGAACTGCTGTACTTCAAAATATTTTGGAATTCTCCTTGTAATGTATTTCCCTGTTTACCATTGTAGGTAATACTTTTACTGCGACTGATCGCTGTGTATGTTCTGGCTATGATAATGGCGACATTAAATTATTTGACCTGAAAACAATGTCTTTGCGTTGGGAAACCAACATTAAAAATGGAGTAAGTCTGTTGTATTAATTTTTTTTACATTAACATTGTTGACTCTTGAAATATGAGGGAAGGCATAGTTGATTGAAATGGAAGAAGAGTCGGAATGTGTTTAAAAAATGTAAAATGTCTTCAGTAGCTTTTTATGAAAATCTTATGGGTTAGTGCTTAGGTCTAATTTCATAGTATTATGTATCTCAGTGATAATATACCAATACAGCAGATAACATAGGACTCAGTTCATAAGGCTGTCAAGAAGAGATACTGTTTTGGCACCTCCTCCTGACAGCTATATGAACTGAGTTCAATAGACTGAAAAGTACTGTATAAATGCCCAGTGCAATGGCTGTGGCAGGATTGAACAGAATGTTTTTGAATTAGTAGTCTAGTACCATATACACTTTTCTTCAGAGAAACTATGAAATGGAACTTAAGTTAAGAAATGAATAAATTGTGGGAACAATAATTTCGAAGAGACTACATTATTTCTGTGATGTAAAACATCTCACTCATGATTATCTCCAAATATAATAGCACAAGTGATAAAAATTTAATCTCCCCACTTATAAAATGAGTGTTTGGTAAGGTATTTGACAAAATTCAGATTTGAGAAACATTGCTTTATATTTAGTATCACCTCAAACACTAGCAAATGTCAGATTCAGTTTATTCAAAATAAAATATGTTGAGCTATTATCAACACATATTTAATGTTATTACTACAGAATTTGCAAGGCTTCCTATTAGGGTGTCAACATCTAAGAAGTGTAATTCTATGAAGGTATCAACAGAGACATGCAGTGGTTTCTAAACTTTAAAATCTATTATTTTTGTGCTTATTTAACAGGTCTGTTCTTTGGAGTTTGATAGAAAAGATATCAACATGAACAAACTTGTTGCCACAACTCTTGAATCAAAGTTCCACGTTTATGATATGAGAACACAACATCCAACCAATGGGTTTGCATCAGTAGTAGAAAAAGTAAGACTAGTGAATAATACCATTGATTTCACCACCTCTCTACCTTGTTTTTTAATTATTATTATTCCACTTTATAAACTTTTATGTTGATTTATTTCGCATAAAGATAGGAAGACAGTTATAGAGTATTTCAGTGATGTTAAGGCTAATATCTACATATTGCACAGAAGACTTCTATGTAAGCACTCAAACTGATCAAAGCAACAGCCAAATCTTCCTGAAATTACAGGCTACTACCTTAAAGAAAGAGACATTGGACAGTATAATCCTAGATAACTGGAAACATGATGGCTATAGTCAAGATGCCTTTTGTTTTTGTAGGTCTGCTCAGACAAGGCTGACTTGTAACAAAGCAACATAGTAGACAGCCTCCATGAATTCACATTGTTATGTTTCTTGGTATGACTGACATTAGGTTTCACTGCTAGTTCATGACTGAGTGATTAACACTAAGTAAAGTATCAGATGTTAAACCTACAGTTGTGTATTTAATGGTAGGGTGGATACCCAACTATAAAAATCAATGGTTCCAGGATAATCCAAATTTGCTATTTATGTCATTCATATGAAAATTAATACAAAACAGTGAGAAAGCATTTTTAGATGTTGGACTAAAAAATTCCAAGTCAGGCCTAACTGAGTAGATCTATGATCATACAAGACTACATTATCTTGGATATACATGTTTCTTTTCGCTTTTTAAGGCAGTCAAGGGAGGAGATATTTGATTGCTATTTCTAGCAGATCAAGTGACCATGTGCAGCCCTTGAAAAATTACAATGCATATTTTTGCTTTCTTAGCTGATAAAAGTCATCCCAAGTCCTTTACCAGAAGTTAATAGCAATTATGCACAATTACTTAGACTTAGAAAACCTCACTCCTTGCCAGAAGAGTGGTATATTAATTTGGTAATAAATTTAGCCTCGAATTTTGTCTTTCCCTAATATTGCCATTTTGTTTCAATTCAAGTTTTATGTTAGGTTTTTAACAGTTCTTTTTATTTTTGTGTTCATTTATTAATCCACCCCATTCTTACAACATAATGAGTTCTTTGCTTTTTATGAGTATAATAATTTGCTTATGTAGTAAAACTTGATAGCTGTTTCAAAGTTCTTATAAAATTTTCAACTTTATCATAATTTCTTGGTCTGAAAAGATTAATTGGCACGAAATTCAAATTCTAATTACTTGTCATACGATAAATTATAGCAGAAATACTGCATAAGCAAATCTAGCACAAAATACAAGCATATGCACATATATATACTTCACTTAGGCATTGTGATATTAATAACCTGATGCAGAACACAATATACATATGCCTCAGAACAAGTCATTAGTCGAGTATAGAGCAGTAATAAGAAAAAAGATGGCAAAGGAATAAACGATTATCTTATGAACTTCATTAGCTTACAGCTGTTTCCACTATGAGATGTGGTGGATTCATAGTTGAGTGCCTGAGGAATGTCATACAATTTCATCAGAGCTTCAAATATCAAGTGCAAATATTTGGGAAAACAAATACATTTAAGTATATATACAGAGAAGCATTACCAATTAGATAGCTATATGTGGAAGATGGAAACTAAGGGCTCCTCCTACAATTAGGATGAGATTAATTCTATTAAAACTTCATCTCTTTCCAGAAGAGAGCTCCAAAGGCTCCTCTCACAATTAGGATAAGATTAATTCTATTAATCTTTTCCCAATTGTGCGAGGAGCCCTTGGTTTCCATCTTCCACATATATGCTATCACATTGGTAATGCTTTCCTGTATATTTGCTTAATTTTTTTTGCTTTTCCAAATATTTGGAGCTCTGATGAAATTGTAAGATGTTACTCAGGCACTCAACTATGAATCCACCACATCTTATAGTGAAAACAGCTGTAAGCTAATGAAGTTCATACGATAATCGTTTATTCCTTTGTCTTCTCTTTACTTATACAAGTATAAGCACAGGCATGATTGTTTGTTTAAGAGGTTAGCTGCTCAGCCATGTAATTTCAGGTTGTTCAATTGCACATGGCACCATTGACAAAAGCCTTCTATAATTTTGACCGAAGTTTTGTGTGTGTGTATGTATTTGTGTCCTTATCTTGACAACACAAGATAGTTGTAAGTGAGTGTCATCATCATACAAGTGGTATCCTTCATTTCCAAGCTTTCATGAGAAATGTTCAGCTGTAGAGAAGTATTAACTTGCTTGGAAACAGGTGAGGGTTGGCAACAGGAAGGGCACATTGCTGTAGAAAGTGTCTTAACAAATTTCACATCTCAGTTGTGTTATTTCATTTATGAAGTACTTGTGTTGTTGTCTAACTCTAATTAAGATCGAAGTCATTTCAGGCAAACATATATTCTAACACTACATTTTCAAATGTAATATTCTTTTGTTAAAGAACATGATGGGGGTTTGGCTGCTATTTCTTACAGTTTGAGGTCCTCTTGTGGGCTCAAGTAACTCTGCTAATACCTGATATAACTACCATTCTAACCTTTGCTATTCTGCTTCCAGTATGTATATGCTTTACTACAATCAGAGCCAAATCTATTTATGTGTCATTTTATGGACATGTTTGGTTCAACAAGTTTTTCAATGACATTTTACTTATTTAACAAATAATATATTTATAAAAATACTCAGGTGCTTTTAGCCTTATTACTTGTAATTTCAATGATCTGTTTTAATCACATTCTTAATACATGTATAAAAAAATTTGCCTTTCATAAGGAGAAAGAATCCATTTGTTGTTAATTGCTTATAAATTATTATAAAGTTATAATTCTCTCTTTCTAATATCTACATTATTTTGTGTTTTTGTTTTTCATTTCTCTAATGTATAGGCAGCACATAAATCAACAATTTGGTCAGTTCGCCATCTTCCCCAGAATCGAGATATTTTTATGACAATGGGAGGTAATGGCTCAGTAAATCTTTGGCAATAGTAAGTAAATTTATTTCTGAATATTTTATCTGACAACAAGCATTTAGTGTTAAGGATATATCAAAACTTTAAAACTTTAAAGTTTCATTTATTCCAGCTTCAGGTAGATGATAATCATATAATAACTGTTAGGCAGAGCAGAGAGAATGATATACATTTGGTTATATCCTAGAATGCAGTGCTCTAACATGACCACAGCCCAATGTCTAAGTCAGTAAAAGAATATTGTTGAAATAAAATTAATATATTTTGCTTATTTCCTACTAGTCTTAAAATATTTTATATTGTAACTTTTTTTTAAATCTCATAAGCTATTTATGTTGTTTTTAGTTATTACCCTGAAAAGCGTGTCACTAAAGATCCTGGAGGAATAGAGATGGGCGTTGCTGGTAAAGTGAATCTACTACAGAATATAACCATTTCCACGCAACCTATAGCTACTTTGGACTGGAATGCTGACAAAGCTGGCTTATGTGTGTGTGCATCCTTCGACCAAACTGTTCGGGTCCTCATTGTTACCAAGTTAAACAGACTTTAAAATTTCACTAATTTTTTTTATTTCCTATTTTGAATAAAATAATAATTTTTTATTTCTGTTGTTTATTATTATTATTATGACTATTATATCACATGGCTTGATGGCAGAATCTTTAAACCTTTTGTTACATTTCTGTTGAAACAACACTGCCTTTGTTTCAATTAATTTTGAAAATAATGAAGAATTTAGTAAAATAGCTTTGCCACTATTAAGCTGGTGCTTGGAACATAAAATAACAAACTTTCGATGGAATCACTTTAAAATGGGAAGTTTGTATCACTGAATCAGTAGTCTCAGGTAGGTTGGTATTAAAAGTTAAAGTGCTAGAAAAATTCCTGGCAGTATTTAATTACATCCCTCTAAATTCCAAATATAGAATTTAAATCCCATTGAATTTGACTTTGAATTTCATCCTTTCAAGGTTGACAAAATATACCAATTAAATACTGGTATTTAGTAGAATTAACTAATCTCTCCTGAAATATGTGAACTTGTCCCTGTAGCGGACTCATTACAAATAATGACTGAAACAAGTCAAAAACTATAAGAGCATTAACAGGTAGCAGAAGGAACATAATTAGTAGTACTGGATAAAAGGCCTTGAACTATTTTGTTACATTAGTTCAAATTCCACTGGATTTGACTTTACAATCATCTTTCCAGGTTGACAAAATAGTATACTGAGGAAATTCCTTTGAATATATTCTCCCACCAAAATTTAGCCTTGAATAAAAGTTAGAAATCCACATACACACACACATATATATATGTGCGTGTGTGTATATATATAAGGTAGTGGCGGAAATTTCAAGGTACCAACAAAATGCTTGATATTTTAATTGCATCCCTTTTACATTCTGAATTCAAATCCTACCAGTATTAACTTCACTTTTTCTTTCTCCTCTTGGGCTGATGAAATAAGCAGCAAATGTGCTGCTTTTATCAGGTATACAATTTGTGATGACAATAAATTCTAAATCATCATTACTATTCTATTAAGGGCAGTCAACTGACAAAAGCAATACAGTACCTAGACAAAATAATTGAAGTATTTCACCACTTAACTCCCTAAGTTCAAATCCTTTTGGGGAGAGTTTTTGAGGGAAGATGAAGGAATAGAAGAATAAAGGATAATAGAGCAACAAGAGTTAATTGAATCAATTATATATATCTTACATATTAAAACTGAAAATGTCTCTTCATGTGTCTATGGGTATGTCCTCATTTTGAGCCAAAATGGCTCAACCAATTTTCTTAAACTTCACACGTACATTGCTTATGTGTCTGGGGAGGTTATAAGTATAAATTGATTTCAAAACAATGTTCAGATAAATGGCGGGAGGAATAACATTTGGGAGTGGTTGAACGTAATTATTTTTAAACTTCCAAGGGAAATAACCTATTCTCTTGTTTGTAAATTATTTTTAAGCTTCCAAGGGAAATAACCCATTCCCTCCTTCGTAAATTATTTGGTAAAAATGAAATTGAATATACTTATTTCTTAGTATTTGAACTATTTTAGTTATTTTCTCAATTTATCTAGTACAAGGCTTAAACAAGTTAATACTATTCTCCTAAACAATAGATCTACTTATTTCAGTTAGTAACTTATTCACGGACATAACATTAGTGCTGCTGAGTGTAACATTCTCCAGGAACGCACAAAAGCTTTTTTCATAGTTAATTACTTTGAATTGTTATTATCTCATATCTGATTAGCTTGTTATTACATAACATGTTTCACGATTTTAGTATACATATCTTATTAGTATTTCCTCCTATGTTCTATATACTCTGGAAACATATTAAAGCCCTTTTTGGGGCTACTTTATTTGAATTGTTACTATAGGGTAATTTCATGTTATTACATAACTGACTTCACAATTTGGGTATTCATAACTTATTGGGAATTCCTAAAAACAAGATCCTTCGTAAGACAGTTCAGTATTCTCAATAAATACACAAAAACCGTTTTAAGGGCTACATACTTTGTATTTTTGTTACAGGATTAGCGAAGCAATTATGAGAATGGAACCAAGGGATAAGCCTGCTTTCCTGGGAATTACCAGGCATGTCACCTGATATACATATATATGCTTTCGGTGTAAATGGTTTTATTATATGACGCCGTATTTTACAATCCTGTAAATAATAATAATGGTATTTTTATATAAGCTTAAAGTTTATGGCGTTCACTGTGCAATGACTAAGGAAAATAGTCTAATAATGAGACATATAAGCCCTTGACAGAAAAATGTTGGTTTTCCCATCTGCGTGTAAAAGTAACACAGTCATGTAAACAAAGGGATGTGGGTTCACATCTATGTGGATGGGAAAGCCTCTTTTTTCTGTTGAGGGCTTATATGCCCCATTATTAGACTATTTTCCTTAGTCATTGTACAGTGAACGGCACAAGCTTTAACTTATATAAAAATACCATTATTATTATTCACTGGATTGTAAAATACGCCACTGTATAATAAAGCCATTCGCACCGAAAGCATATATATATATATATATATATATGTGTGTGCTTATTAAAGCCTCAGGCTGACCAAAACCTTGTGAGTGAATTTCATACTCACAAACTGAAAGAAGACTGTCATATATGTGTATGTGTGTGCATGTCTTGTATTTGTACCCCCACCATTGCTTGACAACTGATGTTGCTGTTTACATTCCTGCAACTTAGTGGTTTGGTAAAAGACACTGACAGAATGAGTACTAAGCTTACAAAGAATAAATCCTGTGGTTGATTTCTTCGACCAACGGTGGTGCTTCAGCATGGCCACAGTCACATGACTGAAACAAGTAAAGAAATAAAATTCTATGCCATTTAAATCCCGAGCAAGGCTGGGTATCTCTGCTAGTATATATAATTATATATATATATGAAATTAATACTGGTGGAAATTGAAAACAAAGCACAGGTATTTTCTTGCTTTAAAATGCATTCACCTTTACATACAAATACAATAAAATGATTGATATGAATTGTTTATTGAATTCTAATCCAAAATAAAAAGGAGAAAAATGTTTAGAAAAAAAAGGGTGGGAGAAAGTTTGTTCAGTTTCCATTATCTCATTAATTTGGGCTTCTTTTCTGGCGGAACTTTGGTTCCAGAAGAATTCTGTTTATCATCAGTTTTATCCATTCGATTTTCCACTTTCGTTTCAGGTCTTTCATCTGAAAAAGTAGAGTGGTTATTATTCAATAATTTGTGGTGGCAGTGGTAGATATATATTTTTTCACAAAAATTTTTTATGGTTTAGTCAGGAGGAAGAAGAAACGGGAAACTTGGTTTGGATGCTTGCAAGTGAGTGAGCTCCACTAATCAACAGAGAGAGTGCAAAGAGAGGATTATATACAAAGCAATGGTACAAGCTCAGGTTAACAGAATAATTAAAAAGACATACATACATAAATAAAGATGATGTTAAACATAAGTATTTCTTAAGGTCAAATGATGACCCAGGTGTCTGTTCAACTAAAACATTATCGTTTTTTGTTCCATTTTTATATATTATGAAGGAAGAGAATGAGTGTGTTTATTGTGACTATCACTGGAGAATTTTACCTTCCAAGAATTGAAGTCATTTCTATCTCATATCACTTTGACCAAACTGTGATAGATATAGAAAAGGCATGAGGCCATAAGTCATCAGCTGAAATAAAATATGCAGGATAAAAACCTGGAAAGATGGTCTACTCTAGACCAAACCAATGCATGCCAGCATGAGGGAACAGACATAAAGGCAATGTTGATGATGATATCCATCTTAGCAAGAGTGAGGTTACATTTTATAAATATATGTTTTGACAGAGATAGTAGTGCAGTTACAAAGTTCACTACACAATCAAATGGCATTTGGGCTTCATCCCATATCACACAGTGCATTGTCTACTACAGCGATGGTTTGATCAATACTTTTAGGTGAAATTTTGTACACTGAAAGGGTAGAAACTTCATGTGCGCGCGTGCATGCGTGTGTGAGTAAGTAAGTAACCAAATTCAGGAGCAGTAAGACGCAAAAAAATATTTTTCCCTTTCTCACATCTCCTGAATTTGATTAATTATTATATACTTTCCAACACTGTGAATCATAGATTTTCAGAACCATGGTAATGTTAATATTTATCTACACTCAACTACTGTTTCTATGGTAGCCAAACAACCTGCAGAGAGCTTACAGCAAGAACTGCTTGATTCTTTGAATCCCTATTTCCAGTTGTATACACATAAATAGATGTGTGTGTGTGTGAGAAAGAGAGAGAGAGAGAGAGAGAAGGGGGAGAGTAGGGTAAACAAAAACCAGTACAATTTCTGACCAATCCATAAGAAAGGTCAGGCAGGAAATGTCTAGTTTGAATGAGATTGATGCTTGTGTACAGTGAGGTACGAGGGATGTTCATTAAAGATTTTTCCTGACCCACTTCCCAAGGACTGGGATAATGAAACTTGGTATAATTATTAGTCCTTCTCTACAGCTGTGAAGACCTTATCTGTAGAAATCGGTAGGTTGCATCTGGAGCCAAGACTTTACCTCGGAAATAAGTTCATCATCATCTGAAAAGAGCTTCACCTTCAAAAAGGACTTTATGGTTGGAAAGAGGTGGAAGTCAGGAGAGTAAGGGAAATGAGGAAGCATTTCATAGCCACAGGAGTGTATTTTCATCTGGGCAACATGCACATTGTGAACTGGGGCGTTGTCTTGGAGGAGGTGAACTCCTTTGGTCAGCATGCCACACCTCACTGCAGCACAGAAGCATAATATGCCCCATTGATTGTGGTGCCTTTTGCCAGAAAATCCATCATCACTACTCCATGCTGGTCCCAAAAAACTGTGAGCATCACCTTGCCTGTTGAGAGTTGGACATGAGCCTTCGTTAGAGGTGGTGAGTTAACATGCTTCCATTGTTTTGATTGGACTTTAGTCTCAGGATCATAGTGATGGACCTATATTTCATCCTGTGTGAAAAGTCTACTGAAAAAGTCCTCCTCATTTTCTTGGCATATTGCCAAAAGAGCCTGGGAGCAATTGACTTGATACTGCTTCTGAAAAGGTGTGAGCATCCGGGGATCCATTGTGCAGACAACTTCTGCATGTGCAAATGGTAATGAATGATTTTTTTCCACGGACCCTACACTTATCTTCACTTCTTGGTCTAGTTACTAAATAGTTATGTGACATTCCTCAAAATGGAGGCTTCCACTTTATGGATGGTGTCATCATCAATGGCAGAATGTGGTCTTCCAGGAATAGAAGCAGTTTCCACCGATGTTCAACCACATTTGAACTGGTGATGCCAGTGATTGACTACATTGTATTATGGTGCATCGTCACCATAAACTTCTTTCATCTCATCAAAAGTCTCTTTTGGTGTATGACCTTTCAAGTATAAGAACCTGATCACAGATCTGCTTTCAACTGCCCCCATTATAACACCTTAGTCTACTTCAGCAGCTGTAAAAGACAAATGAATACTTGTAGAAAGCTGCAATTTACAATGTGACATGTAGAGACATGTATGATTATACCTGTACAAGTTCCGTTTCCTGCAATAACCGGAAGTGAATTGAGAAATTTTTATGAACACTCCTCATATCAATTGCATGAAGTGGTTAGAAGTAACAGCATATAGGCCATCAATGTACAAGAGGAAGCTCAAGCAGGGCTTAAATCTATGGCCATGTTTTACAATAAATCCTACTGCTATCTGTATCTGTGGTTGTGTTTGCATAACAAAGTTGAGACATTACCCTTCATTTAAAAAAAAAAAAAAAGCAGTTGAATCAGAAATGGGTTGCTCTACTGAACATCATTAGTTAGGATTGACAAAGAAGAATGAAATTTTTCAAGAAATTACCTTTTTGGTCTGGCTGTGCAGGAGCTGCAAACCGGGGAGGGAACTTTTTGCTCAGTTCAGAAAGTAGTAAATCAACTCGCTGTCGTTGGAATACTGAACTTGGTTCCTCTTTTTTCTTGGAATCTTTTACTTTACTCTTTTCTGTAAAAAGAAAAGTTACTGGATAACTAAGTAATTAAGCAAATTTATACAAAAACAAAAAAACTGTCAAATCAAAAATTATTTAAAAACTATAGATTATTGTAACTGACTTAGTTACGACACAAACAAGTAAAGCTGGGCAGCAATACAATGAAGAAAATAATTTTATGTATTAATTATATGTAATAACATAATCAAAGAAACAGCAACAAATGTGATTAATTCTGGAAGGTTCTTCAATAACGTTTGTAGCAGTTTAAAATATTTGACTCAGACTGGTGCTTATAATAGCTAATGTTTATTCAGCACTGAAAGTATAAACCATTAATTTATTCATAATCTAATAATGTTTTCTTCTCTTTACACGGGCACCAGAGCACACCTTTTAGCGGAGGAGCATAGTTGATTACTCAATTCCTGTTAGATATTTTATTAACCCGGTGCAAATTGCATATGTGTGTGTGTACACACACATATGGCATAGGCATAGCTGTGAGGTTAACTAGTTCACTTGCCAGCCACATGGATCTGGGTCAGTCCCACTATGAGTTATCTGAGGCAAGTTTTCTATTATAACCCCAGGTCAAACAGAGGTTTGTGAATGAATTTGGTGGGGAGAAACTGAAAGAGGCTTTGTGCATGTGTGAGCGACTGCACACGCACATGTCTTTCTCTCTCTCTGAGTTATGACATTGCATAATAGTTGTAAACAAGTTTCGCCATCGTTTGTAGCCAATCTTCTATAAGACATGTCCAACTCTGGGTAAGTATTAACTTGCTTGAAAACAAGTGAGTGTTGGTGATAAGAAAGACATCTAGCCATCTGCTTCAATGAATTCTGTTTGACCCTTTCAAGCATGGAAAAGTTGGCATTAAAATAGTAATGATGATATACATATCTATATGTGTGTGTGTGTGTGTGTGAATGTATGTATACATGTATACACACAAATAGATCCATAGACATATGTTCACAATTAAAGGCTTTAAAATTGAATGATATATACTAATAAGTGAATGCAGAAGAAATAATGTGTGAAACAAGGGAACTTTAAATAATATTTACATAAGTCATTGACAAAGTATGATCAGTAAAATAGAATCATATAAGTTACCTGTTTCTTCTTTATCTTTGAATTCCCACCAATATCCTTTTGATGGATGGTACCGAGCATAACTGAGAGCTGCAAAACGTTTGGGAATTAAACAGTTAAAGGATATTAACATTAGTCCAACAATATATATATATATATATATATAAGAAATATTGAATTTCTAAATCTCTTGTAGAGACATGTACGGTGGTGGGGCGATAGAATAGTTGTATACTGTCAATCTAACAAGAACGTGACAGTAGGGGGTACACCACCGCTGTATAACCCTAGGAAGCATCAAACGCCATCAGGAGGCGTTCGATGCTTCTTAGGGCTATACAGCGGTGGTGTACCCCCTACTGTCACATTCTTGTTAGATTGACAGTATACAACCATTCTATATATATATATATAGAGAGAGAGAGAGAATAAAGAAGCCTGACCTTTGGTCTGATTAACTTGAAAGCAAATGATTGGATGAGAAACCATGAACAGATAATTACAGTGGAATATATTACTAGAGAAGAACAATTTCACAAGGTGCTTAGTATTGGAGTTGATGTGGTGGTGGTAGGTGTTATTGAAAAGAGTAGTAAACACATCAAGCAGGTTTTAATTTAAATATCTTATTCTATAAATAAACAAATATTCAATAGATATATTATTCTTTAGCCAACAAGATATTTAAGAGGTTGCTAGTCAATGTTTGAAGACCTAATGAGTCAAGTAGAAAAGTATTGATTGAGCTCTGAAGAGTCTCAAAGAGACAGTGTTTAACTCTAGTTTTATTGCAGGATGAACCTAGGATATGTTTTCCTCAGGTAAGTCACTACTCTAATGCAGATAACATTACAAGATAATCTGGCACATACATCTGACAAACAAAATAAAGTGTCCCACATGAAACAAAATAAAATTTGATTTCATATGAGGAGTAGATAGTTCAATACCTTATCCACTCAGCCATTTCACTTCTACAAATTAACAATAACTTTACTGCAATTCACATATCTTGGAATGAGATCATTACTATCAATGTTCCAATCTTTACTTGCTTTTGAATGACTACTGTATTCCATGTCTCCACTACTGAACTTTTATGGAGAACATGAACAATGTCAACACCAGCCAAGCAATATCAATAAGAGGACACATGAAGACTAAAATATATTCGCCCACCACAGGTATATGTATATACTGTAAGAGAAGGCATATTTCAACCATAATTGCACAACACCTTGTGCATCTTATTTTATAGCCTTGGGCTCAACAATGCATTGCAAGGGAATTTAGTACACAGAAAAGCAACAAGTTAGTCACACACACACACACATTTGACAGTTACTGTTGATAGTACACTAACTGTGCTTTCAAATTCCTTAGGGATTAAAAAATTTTATTACTTGGGAAAAAAGGGTAAAGGTTGGTGACAGGAAAAGTATTTAGCTATAAAAATCCTGCCTCAAGTACTTCCTCACATAACATTTGCTAGCATAGAAACAAAACAATATGGTGAGCTTCCATAGTTTCTGTCAAGCACACTGCACTCCCAAAATGTCAACTATAACCTCAACCCAAGGCTATAGTAGAAGTCACTTACCCAAAATTCTACTCAGTGGAGCCAAACCTGAAATTATGTGATTGTGAACTGAGCATCTTCACCACGTAGGTATGTCTGTGCCTTAGGCTAAAAAATTCATATAACTGCCAAGTACCATATTGATGAAAAGTACTATTTATTAATGAACTCCAAAAGTCAACAGTTTATTTGTCTCAGATTTTCACATTGGGGATAATAAATCTTATAACTCAATAACTCAAATACTACATCTTCCTGAAATTTATCTCAAGCAGCCCAACCTAGCAGAACCCATCTTTATCTCCATAACAGGAGTTAAATTCAGCACTACAAGCTAGAGATACTCATACATTATACAATATTATATTTATGTGGGAGATAACATCCTTAATGTAGAGGCCTCACTCCTAAGTTTTTTAAGCAGATAAAATTACACTCAATGAAAGGAAGTATCATTAATCATCACCATTGTTTAACATCCATCTTCCATGCTGGCATGGGTTGGACAGTTTGACAGGAGCTGCCCAGGCAAGAGCCTGCACTAGACTTTTCTGTCTACTTTGGCAGGGATTTTATGGCTGAATGCCCTTCCTAATACCAATCACCCATCAGAATGGACTGAGTGCTTTTTACGTGGCACAAGCACAGGCGAGATCAGTTTTGGAAAGGTTTTTATAGCTGGATGCCCTTCCAAATGCCAACCACTTTACAGAGTAAACTGGACGCTTTTTACGTGGCATCAGAACTCTTAGTAATATTAATAGAACACATCTCTCCGAACTTAGAGAATGAGATGTGTGTTCTATTAATATTAATGATAATTTTTGTCAACATAGGTAAGGAAGACAACACTGAGATCCAAATTGATTAAAAATTTTATACAGTAGTTATATAGTTAAGAGCAGGAAAAGGTAGCTATCCCTGGTACAAGATGCTTTCAATGAGAGGTTAGTTTTGGATTAATCATACATAAAGCCTTACCTTCTGTAAATGCTGACTGCAAACTGTGAACAGTGTTTAACTGAAAAAGAAACACAGTCATTGGAGCAAAGTATGCTTTAAATGTTTGATAGAGGGAAAGAGAGAAGGGACAAAAGGACAATAAAAACAGAAGACACATAATAAGCATGATATTAAAGTAAGCAAGAAAATAAAATGCTTTGTAACAGCTGTAAGTAATGGTTGTATTGGTAGCATGTAATAGTAGTATTAGTAACAAGAGCACTAAAAACGACAAATAAAGGTCTCTTTATTCTGTAGACTAATGAGCAGGAATGAAAGTTTCCTAACTTGTCTTAAAAACTTGTGATACATACATTTAACCGATGAAAACGCAGTTTATTATTTGTACCCATGGTTAGTCAGTGGAAATGGACTAGTACCCAGACTTTTTTTTAACCCCCCACTCTTAGGCTGGGGGATGAATATAACTAGAAGAGATTAATATAGTTAACTTTCTGTTTCAATTATTAAAGGTCCTTTTTGGTGGTAAACATGGTTAAGGGGTTACTTCCAGAAGTATGTTGCTTTTAGAAGAAACATTGGTTCAACTCTTTAGCATTCAGATTACTCACTCAAATGCAATGCTTATTTATTCACATTGTTTTGAATTCATCATGCATTATCTCATACTCTTGAAATTTCAATGTTGTGATTGATTGTTTTTAAAATGACATTGTAGATAGATGTGAGAAGTCATATCTGACATGTTTAAATGCAAAATGATTAAAATTCTTAGTATGGCACAAGGAAAATGAGAAACAATAAATAAGACAAGAAGTGATAAGGGTACGTTGAGAGAATTTAGGTGATGATGGTATATATTCAGTTCTAAAAAAAAGAAAGCCTAAATTGTATAATTAAGTAATAATTACCATTCTGGAGTTGACTACTGAACCTAAATCTGGTGCCTGGTAGACAATACCAGCACTGATGTAATAGTCAGCAAGAGGTGTAACTGGAAAAGAAAACAAAAGGAGTCAATAATTTTAGACTAAAAGGGGAACAAAACAAAATTGCAACATGATTTTGGTGCTTAGGAATGTGGATCCTTTGTAAACACAGATCTAGCAGTAAATGTAATGTGTAAAATCCTTCTCATAAGAGGAGAAATTTTTAAAGAGTCCAGAGCTTAATTCCCATTTAATCATGTGAAACAATGAAATATAAGTCTACCCTTAGATATGATGCTTGTCAATATTATACCTGTCAAAAAAACAGTGAACTGGCAGAATGCTTAACAGTATTTTTTTGTTGTTACATTCTAAGTTCAAATTCTGCCAAGGTCAACTTTGCCTTTCATCCTTTTGGGGTTGATAAAATAAGTACCAGTTGAATGCTGGGGTCAATGTAATTGACTTACTCCTCCCTCAAAATTGCTGGCCTTGTGCCAAAATTTGAAATCAATATGATACCTGTCAAAGATAACACTCCCAAATGTCCTGATATCTATTCTCAACAGTTAGGTAAACTAAATGATGTAGACAAATGTGACTTGTTCAGAAGCAGGTAAGAACATCAGTAGAAGATCTGAACTCCCTCTGTGCAGGTATCCACAGTCAACTCATCACTACTAGATTTAGCAGTGAACTGATATGCTGACAATGAATAATGTCATAGACACAGCTGACACTGACACACTTGAAACAGCTGATGTTGATGCAGTAGGCTGTTTGTTTGTATGCATAAATGCAGGTAAATACACACTCACACATGCATGGAAGAGAGGAGGAAAGAAGGTAGTTGGAAGGGAGGGGATGTAATATTTGCTAATTCTGCTCTCAGCAGCCAAGATAGGGAGCAGGGGCAAGGCCCTACATGTGGACAAGCATAACTAAGTTGTTTTAGGATATCATTTTTGCTGTAATGGACAGGTCTTCTCAAGCACAGCAAAACACCAATCATTTTGGTCCTTTGTCATCTCCTCTGTAAAGTTCAGTATCTTGAGATCAGCCCGTAATACTTTGTCTTATGGTCTTCCTGGGTCTCCAAAAGTTTCATCACATTAGTACACAAAGTACCCTTCTTTGACAATTCACAAAAACAATGAAATAGCAACAGAATATGGAAGAGGAATTTACCTTGGGTTGGTGAATGCCGGTGTTGTTTCCGTATGACATAGAGAATAGGTTCTTGGACATGGAGCAACTCATATTCCAACCCAGTCATTGAGCTGCAATGGAAAAAAATTACAGAAATTGGTGGGTAAAATCCTTACAAAAAAAAAAAAATTTGAAGGGCAACTAAAACCCCAGATTTAACAATTTAAATTATAAATTGACACAAAATGCAATATACACATATACACACATACTCACAAATATTCTAGGCTACATCTAAAAGGTCATTTGAATGATTAGCAAAGAATATTGGATGTTCTTCCAGTGTACCATCTATATTAATTGGTGTAGTGGGAGTGACAGCATCTCAGTTATGGCCGTTCTATCAAATGATACAAATACCATTAGAAGTTACCAAACAACCATAAAAAAAACCCCTCAATCCTCAATAAAATAGGGTTAGTATATAGAGAAGAAAGGTAATACAGCTGTTTAAAGTTCTATGAGAATAATGAAAACATGTTTCAGCAAGGGATATTGAATGAAAGGGTCTCCTCATGGTTATTTAAACTGCAAGAGCTAGCAGTCAAATCTGCCTAAAATTACACTATCCTCTTAAAGAATAACACACTGGGTAATGTCTAAATACAGTGAGACCAAATAGAAAGAAGACAAAATGGTCTCAGATGAAACATTTTTGGCATAAATTTGCTTAAGGCTGACCTGAGATATCTAAACAACAGCAAAACTTGTCAACAGACCTTGTGAGAGATTCATAATTCATTTTCCATGCTCACATGGGTTATATAAGTATATTATTTGAGGTGTTGTTTTGCAGCTGGATGCCTTTCCTGTTGCTAACCTCACATGTTTTTCAACATCACTCACCACACTTTCATACAAACGACCACAGATGTAGACAAATACACAGACATGCGCATGCACATACACAAAAACTTAAAATGAGTCTTCTCTCAGTTTTTGTCAAACAAATTCACTCACCAGGCTTTGGCTAGTCTGTGACGATAGAAGATATTTGCCTCATGTGCATACTACCATTATGGTTTCTTATTATTCACTTTTATAGCAAGGCAAACTGGACAGATATGTTAGGAACAATATAATATGAACTTTGGCAAAAAGCCTAGTACTTACCAATGTAGTCAATTGAGTGTTTAAAAAGGTAATGCCTTTGAAAAATACAGGCTAGTTATATGGATAGCTAGAGAAGGTGATGTTTTCTCTCTCTCTCTCTCTCTCTCTCACACACACACACACAGAAAAGTATAAAATCCATCTATAATGATAATCTAGGTTACAACTCACCTCAATTGCTCTGGGTTTAAGTGCTGCATTTTCACATTCTCATTGTTGCATGTTCTATCATAGAATGGATTAGTTCGTTCAGAAAAATAATCCAATACATTGGAGGAGTTTAACATGGGTATCCATGCACTATTTTGCCAGGAGATTCCAAGAGATTCTGAGGAAATTGAAAAAGTAAAGTTCTCATAAGTTTAAGAGAGTGGAATTTATAACATGTCTTTGTATGTGTGTGTGTATTAGTTTGATTGCTATTAAAGCTAGAGAAGTTTGAGTTTTTCCTTCTTTCTCTATGTTTATTCTATAATGCTTTCAACATCAATTTAAAACAGACTATTCTATACATATACTTCATTTGATTAGATTTGAATTAAGAACCATTATTTATAAAGTTTCAGTACTATTTATCCGCTATGGTACAGCTGATAAGGAATAAGAGAGTCAATAAGTAGTAGACAACCAGCCTGTGGTCACTAGTACTTCATTGTCTATTGTAACTTAACTCTCAAATGGCTAACTATAAATAAACACTTCAGCATACAGACAAGTATTTTGTTAACACTAAAATTAAGGCATCTATATCAAACTGGTGAGCAAGGGTTTCATAACACATCAGCTTGTCATTCACATATAATAGTAAACTGAATCCATGAATTAAGCTTTGACACTACTGTCTAAAGAATGTAACCTTAAAGTAGTGTCAATAATAGCTGTTTATATTTCTGGAATAATGAAAGACTCCAGCTACTCTAGAATAAAATGCTATATTTGGAAACAGCAGTTCCACAAGACAGTGCCTTGGATTACAGATAAAGGAAGCCAGTATTTACAATCCAAATGCTACAGGAAGACACTGAACTGGAACCTATTTCACATTCTTAGTATCATCTCATACCAATTTATTTTCTATTGAGCACCCCTTTCTCCTAAACACCTCATATCTGCCTTCAAAGTCTCCTCCATCTTAATTCATCACAATTTCCACCTCTAAATTCCTCTGATCAATGGCCTCTATCTCTGTCACTGTGCAGCCCTCTCTCACCCACTGCCCCACACTTCACAGCATCTCCTTAATTTCTCATGTTACTCCACTTCCTACCTTTTTTTTGTAGTGTTACTCATCTCCTCCTCGACCCATTCCTATTTCTTTCACCTTAACTGCAGAGTCATCATTGACTGCATTCACCTGTATCCCCATCTCTAACTATTTATTATTCTCCTTTCACATTCGGATCCTCTGTCTATATCCTTTCTTATACTCACCTTGTACATTAAGGGTGTGCTCTAAATATATCATCATCTCGTTTCTCTCTCTTCACTGGGATAGCCATGTATCTCCTCTACAGCAAGACACTTGTTTTTGTCCCTCTATCATACTTCACAAGACTTCTTCTAAGTTACTAGGTAACCTCACCAATGCCAGTCTTGCTTGGCTCTCATTCTTTATTTCACTAAATTCTGCCATGTCTATTACTTCTATTAATGAACCACGCTATTCAAAGAGAATGATCAAGCCACTGACTTGATCTGTGATTCATAATTTTGCCATTTCATAGTTCTTTGTTGCTAAAAGGAAGATGAATGTTCTGATAGTGTTAACAACTGATGTATCATGGTATGTTCTTTCCCCTTACCTAAGCTGAAAGTTAAGCTATATCTAATTGTTGAATGAAGTCTTTAGTGAGATTCAAGGGCCCACAGCGATTTAACGCATTGCCAAAACATGTGAGGGATCTTTATGGAGTTAGGGTAGATGTTTTCGAGAAACAACTTGACCTCCTGCTATCGAAGGTCCCAGATGAACCAATATCGAGGAAAGAGACTCAAAAGAGTGCAGCAGTGTTGAACTCCTTCCTTCGCTAAAAGCTGATCACATAAGATTGGCCATTGAAAAGGTGATTACACTCGCAGTGCCCCAGCATGACCACAGCCTTAGGGCTGAAACGCGTAAAAGAATATATATATATATATATACACACACTCTAATGAGGGAGCTTCTATATGGTCGTGCAAAATGCTACAAATAGTAACCAAAATCTCCCTTGAATACCACCTTATCTTAAAGGGCGGATACATTACATAATACAGTCTTATCTACCCAACAAATACAAAATGGTAAAGGCTGGAATGCCTCTAATCACAAATTTAATTCACTATATATATTTAGGCTTGGTTGTGTGCTTAAGTTTGCAATCACATAATTTTAGGTTCAGTCTCAACTTACATCATACCACATTGGGCAAATGTCCTGTTTTGTGAGTGAATTCAGACTGAAATTGCGTGGAAGCCAACCGTGCGTGCATTTGTTTTTCACCGCTTCACAAACGGTCTCGGTCTGTGTTCCCGTAACTTAGCAGTTCGACAAAAAGGACAATAAAATAAGTACCGAGGCCCATTTGATCAACTAAAACATTCCAAGTAGTGCCCCAGCATAGCAGCAGTCAAAGGACTGTGATGATATATATATATCTCTTATTATAAAAGGCAGATTTTATCTGCCTCCCTTTGTAACTTATAGAAATCTACAATATAGGATTTCTTCAATTACAATTTACCTAGCATTTTTAAGAGTAGAATGCATCGGGTCATGCCAGGTCCAGTTTTTAAAATTTAAACTCCAATTAAGCAAAATTTACAGAAAACTCACATTCTGGTGTGTATGTCAAATGCTTTTCTTAGTCTGGTTTACAGCACACGCAAACGCACACACACAGTGTGCAACGAATAAAGTGAAACTAGATGTAATATTTAAAAAGAAAGCAGCAAACAGAAACAAATAAATACATAATGATTTACTCCTCACACAATTTCTTCAATTAGACTTTACCTATGATTTTTCAAAGAACTTTCATTGGTTCATGCCATACAAAATTTCTTTCAATTTCACCCCCAATTAAGACAAAATTCGAGAAAACTCAATATTTTAACATTTCACTTTGAAGCCTTTACTCTGCCTATTACTCCCACTTCCTCTTTAGACACATAGACACGCTAATATATACGACAGTGTCAATTGTTGACAGACATTGTAAGCTAACGTGTGTGTGTGTGTGTGTGTGTGCGTGTGTGTCTGCATGTGTGTGAGGGTGCGTGTGTATGTGCGTGTGTGTGTGATAGGGACGACCCATTCAGACTGGTCATCCTTTTTGCTAGAAGATCACCTATGCTACACCACTGGTTTTCAGTTCATATTAATCAAATTAATATTCACAAGAAGAAGGACTATTCATTATAATACATCAGTTCCATCGGACAACTGCACAAACATTTGCCATTTTACACATGTATGTAAACAAATTCCTTTCTTTTAGAATTTCAATTCATTTACTTTTTCAATTCATACAAAGTTATTTAGGACGAATATAACATCTAAAGTTATCTCTAAGAAGCAGAAAGATCGCCCAAAAGTGTATATAGATATTTAAATGTATTCATATATTCATCTATACACACATGTATGTATAACGTGTGTGTATATATTTCCATAGAGGTAACCATTCACTCCGCACAAAGTTTTTTAGGACGAAAATAACATCTAAAGTTATCTTTAAGTAGCAGTCACCCAAAAGTGTATATAGACACACACATGTATGTATAATGTGTGTGTATATATTTCCATAGAGGTAACCATTCACTCCATACAAAGTTATTTAGGACGAATATAAGATCTAAAGTTATCTCTAAGAAACAGAAAGATCGCCCAAAAGTGTATATAGATATTTAAATGTATTTATATATTCATCTATACACACAAGTATGTATAATGTGTGTGTATATATTTCCATACACGTAACCATTCACACCATACAAAGTTTTTTAGGACGAAAATAACATCTAAAGTTATTTCTAAGAAGCAGAAAGATCGTCCAAAAGTGTATATAGATATTTAAATGTATTTATATATTCATCTATGCACACATGTATGTATAATGTGTGTGTATATATTTCCATACACGTAACCATTCACTCCGCACAAAGTTTTTTAGGACGAAAATAACATCTAAAGTTATCTCTAAGAAGCAGAAAGATCGTCCAAAAGTGTATATAGATATTTAAATGTATTTATATATTCATCTATGCACACATGTATGTATAATGTGTGTGTATATATTTCCATAGAGGTAACCATTCACTCCGCACAAAGTTTTTTAGGACGAAAATAACATCTAAAGTTATCTCTAAGAAGCAGAAAGATCGTCCAAAAGTGTATATAGATATTTAAATGTATTTATATATTCATCTATACACACATGTATGTATAATGTGTGTGTATATATTTCCATAGAGGTAACCATTCACTCCATACAAAGTTTTTTAGGACGAAAATCTTTATATATAAAAGAAAGGTTGTGTGTCTGTCTACTCCGATTTAGATTCCTAACAACTCCCACATTTTGCGATGCAGTTTAACCAAAACCGAGTATCTTATAGTCGTGATTCATATCGAGCCCTTCTGGGTATTAGCGCGCGTCTACGATGAGTCTACGATTTTAAAAATGATTTATCATCATTTTTTCCCATTTTAATGCATTTTTTAAAATAAAGGGAAGTAACTCTCAAACTTCACACCAATATGCGTGCTCATATGCGACGTAATATCACATCAGCAGCAGTTCCTCACACCCTCATTGCACTTGGCGAAGGCAAAATACCAGGGGATGAAAATGGTAATATTGCCATCGATTCCATTTGTACCATTGTTAAGACGCCTTCTGATGCAGTGTTCCAAGATCTACAAGCTAATTATCAGAATATGGATTGGATTGGCAAAAAGGCTATACTGGCCCCGAGGAATAAAACTGTTCACCATATTAATGATGAAATGCTAAAACTCATTCCTGGGGAAGTCTATGTATATCAGTCTATCGATACAACTCCTGACCCAGAGGACGTCATCAACTATCCAATAGAGGTACTCAATTCCTTTGAGCACCCCGGACTACCACCACACATTCTCAAACTTAAAGTTGGTGCCCCTATAATGCTCATCAGAAATTTGGTTCCCCCAAAACAATGCAATGGCACACGTTTGATCGTTAAGTCCTTATCTCCCAGCGTAAACTTATATCAATATTTGCCTGAATAATCATCATCATTCAGTGCAATCATTAACAGTACTTTCAAGTAATTCAGCCCCGAGCAACGCCGGGCAATTCTGCTAGTCTTATTATAAAAGGCAGATTTTATCTGCCTCCCTTTGGGAGTTATACAAATCTACAATATAGGATTTCTTCAATTACAATTTACCTAGCATTTTTAAGAGTACAATGCATCGCGTCATGCCAGGTCCAGTTTTTAAAATTTAAACTCCAATTAAGCAAAATTTACAGAAAACTCACATTCTGGTGTGTGTGTCAAATGCTTTTCTTAGTCTGGTTTACACCACACGCAAACGCACACACACAGTGTGCGACGAATAAAATGAAAGTAAATAGCGACAGAGTGATTTGAGGAAGACTAAAGTGAAAGTATTTAAACCACTACTCAAAAAAAAAAAAAAACACAGCAAACAGAAACAAATAAATACACAATTTCTTCAATTAGAGTTTACCTAAGATTTTTCAGAGTACTTCAGTGGGTGATGCCATAAAAATTTCTTTCAATTTTACCACCAATTAAGACAAAATTCGAGAAAACTCAATATTTTAACATATCACTCCGAAAGCATTGATGTACATGTGTGCGTGCGTGAGTGTGTGTGTGTCATTCCTCACACACACGCATACACATACATATACAACTACATATAACTACATACAAACACGTGTGCGTTTGTTATTAGTAAAAAAGGCGCCAAATCACAACTCACTTATCATTCCAATACATTTGCAAAGACACACGGACGGACAGAAAAGGTAAGTTGGTTTTTATTTTACTCATTTCCTATTGTGTTTTCAAAATTTGTAATTCTGACAAAAAATGGATACGAATTTCATTATATCAAGCAGCTAGTCAGAATTCGAAGGATTTTCTACTGAAGACCTTCATAAATCTAACTCTATGACTGAAAAAAAAAAGCATCTTTATATAAGAGTGAAGTTGTGTGTCTGTCTCCTACGATTTAGATTCCTAACTACTCCCACATTTTGCGGTGCAGTTTAACCAAAAGCGGGTATCTTATAGTCGTGATTCATATCGAGCCCTTCTGGGTATTAGCGTGCGTCTACGATGAGTCTCCGATTTAAAAAAAATTTACCATCATATTTTTCCATTTTAATGCATTTTTTCGCTTTTATATAAGGGAAGTAACTCTCTAAAAATATCTACGATGTGTCAACGATTTAAAAAAAATTTACCTTAATTTTTTTTCAATTTTTAATGCATTTTTTTGCTATATTTTGGCTATAACTCTCTAAAAATGCTTATATAGTTATTTCCCTTACAACCCGAGCAACGCCGGGCGATAATGCTAGTATATATATATATATATTCATTCTAAGCTACTGGTGAACAATATTTGCTTCAATTTTTTCATAGCAGTTTATTAATATCATGTCGAGCACTAATGTCACATTGTGCCATAAGAACATTAAATGCGATATTCTGATAAGTCGACCAAATATGACTCGCTGTAGCACAAGACCGTCAGATTTGAAACTGTCAGACAAGAATGTAAATAATGATAAATTGAGACATTGGAAGAGATGCTGCGATGTTTCCAACTGAATGGTTTGAAACCGGGTTGCAAAATCAGTTTTTTAATTCCTTTTGTAAGAGAAGGGTATGATGTGCTGATATTTATGTTTTTGACAAGGCAATTTCTTTTCTTTTTTTTTTTCTTTGACTTAGGTGAAACAGTTCAAACAAACGACCGAAACATTCAGACTCCGTGATAGTAAATATTTCCGGTATGTTTACATCTCTTTTTCATATATATTAATTCAGAAATTAGAATTAATTAAACGTACGATATTAAAAGTGCAATATCGTAGATACACTGAAAAACAAATGGTGGCGAAATTAAAGCAACTAACACAAAAATAGAGTTAAACAAGATAACTAACCTTTCTCAGCCATTCTTCTCTTCGTTCGGGACACACCGTCGAAGTAGTCGGCACTAAATGTAGTTGTTTGTTATTTTCTCATATTATTTCTTTTTATTCATAATTTCCAGTTTTTACAATTAAAAAACACTATTCAAATTATTTATATAGTTTCATATTCTTATTCACACTTTAATATTTTGTATTGGGAACATAATAATTGTACTAATTTGTATATAATACTCGTTTTATTCCATCTAATTGGATATGTACGGTGACAATTTACTTTCAAAATTGAACAAAATAATTTAAGTCTTTGAAACGTAAAAGAATATGGCAATTTCTTTTTTTTATTTCATCCTCTTCCTTTCAATAAGGTTACCTTGTGAAAAATATTAACTGCAGAACTAGTCTCTTGTCTCAACTTCCGGCTTCAATTTTATTTCTAGGAATTTTTGTTTTGCACTGAAATTGGATTACAAGACAATTTTAAGATGGTTTGTTCATTTTCGTCATTACGTAGTTTAATAGCTATTTGTTTTATTGTATTATCCTTCAAAATTTAAGAACTAAATGGTTGTTTATCCTTATAGGCCTTTGTAGTTTTAAGCATTATACTTACAAGGTATACACTGGTCTGAGGAAGAGAGGGTTTTTTTCAGCATAATTTACAATTTAATTTTAAAGGATGATTCTTCTTGTTTTAGCTGTTGTTCGGAGGTCAAAAATTATATACGAAGCTAAAAGTACAAAGAAGCAATAACTTTTTCTACATTCTCTATTTAATGAATAACGATATATATATTATATATATATATATATATAATATATATATATATATATATATATATGTGTGTAAATGTGGAGGGCTTTTCTTCTCTCTTAGAAACCACACTAGAAATTGAATTGGATCGCAGCCTATGGAGCTAAGCATCTAAATCGACTTTTGCTTTCTCAATTATATATTAAACAATTACTATCCACATTTTGTTGCTAGTAACTAAATTATTTAAAATGTATTTCGGCCTTATTTGAAAGAGCTTGTGCCATAGGAAATTATGTAAGAATTCTTTCGTTTTGCCACTGAGGGTAAAGGGGTGTTTGTGAGCTAAAAAGGAGGTTCTGTGCGATTGTTTCACCTATTAAAAATATCAACTAAATCATAACCTACTTATATTGGATGATGTGGCCTTAGGTACATTACTGGGAAAGAAAAGACAATACCTTCTTAACCAGGGCTGCCTTGGATTAACCAACAACTGTGAGGTTTGTGCTTGAGTGACTTGTCGGTCGTATGTGACCAAAACACTTTACTGCTGTTCTACTTTTGTTTCTCAACCTGGGTTCATATGACCCCGATGGGGGGGGGGTCCATGCAAGCAAAATAGTAAATTGGGGATCCACAGTAGTATTTTATGGGTTCATGAAAACGTTTTGCTTTACATGTATTTATTGGAAGAAACAGCTAGATTTCTTTCTCTCTAACATTTTACAGCGTTCAGCCTACACAAGTTAGTGTGTGAAAAACAAAATAGAAATTTTGAAAGATGTATTTATGAAGCTAGTTTTTAAACATTGAATGGCTTTGTGGGTCCACCAGAATAAAATAGGTAAAAAAAAAAAAAAAAAAAGAACCTCTGTCCTAGACTTCATATTTTAAATTTTCATGATCAGGGCATTAAGCTTCCAGTTGCTGAAGATACATTGCAAACCAAACTGTGATCTAGTTTCTTTTTTATGCTCTATGCATTAAAAGTTAGTATTCAATGTTAACTGTGTTACTTCTAGACCTACTAGAAATGGCAGCGAAATATTCGTAATACACTCTACAGTTGTAAACAGATTCAGTGTCCAATAAAAAAAAGACAGGATGGATCTGGCTGGCTCAGCAAGTCCTGATCTGGGGGGCTAAACTTCGATATTTCATTATAACCCCACCGTTACCGCTTCAGTTTCTCAATCAAATTGAACTTTTGTTCTTTTACTTGTTTCATTTGATTGCAATCATGCTGGAGCACCGCCTTTAATCGAGCAAATCGTCCCCAGGACTTATTCTTTGTAAGCCTAGTACTTGTTCTATCGGTCTCTTGTCGAACCGCTAAGTTACAGGGACGTAAACACACCAACAATGGTGTCAAGCGATGATGGGGTGACAAACAGACACAAATAACATGTGTATATATATATATATATATATACATATATATACACACACACACACATAGATACATACGACGGGCTTCTTTCAGTTTCCGTCTACCAAATCCACTTACAAGACTTTAATCGGCCCGACATTTGCCCAAAGTGCCACGCAGTGGGACTGAACCCAAAACCATGTGGTTGGGAAGCAAGCTTCTTACCACACTACCTATGCGAATTCCTTTTTCTTGAGATTTTAAAAATTGTCGAGTAAATTAAATTTTTTTTTTTTTTTTTCAGAAAGTCTAATTTATCATGCGTAAACATTTTTTATATATATATTGTAAGTTTTGTACTGCGTAATCAATTTCTTTTCACTCTCATTTTAAACATCTAAAACTTTGGACCAACTTGTAAACCTCGTTTCAAGGCGGTAGCGCCATGAGAAAAACGAGGTACACATTTAATAGTGTAGATGGATTGTCATGGCTTTTGATCGAAGGTCTCTTCGTACAGGACTACACATCATCTAAAACTTCTTGCTCTCTCGCATTGCTTACTCATCCCTCCCTATTCTGATTTGACTTAATTTTTGTTCTTTTGATGTTTTCATGTCAGGTATTTTATTCTTCCGAAAATGAACGTCGCAAATATATGTTGCTAGGCCACCGAACGCCCGTCCCTCTTCTGGGAGCTCCTGGTCAGTTCTAACAGCACAGTAGAAAACTGATTTGTGTTAGACAATCTTTAGTGCTGCTGGTCATCATAGTATTTATTTATTTTTATGGTGTGCAGTACCACTTTCGCTAGGGAAGCCTTTAATAGGACCATTCAACATGCGAGAAATAACAACCAAATCCTCCTCAAATCAATTTACTGCATTTTAGAAACGAATGGGAAGGCTTGAAGTGTCGTCGTACACGTTTGATTATCAGACGTACTCAATCAGTGTTGACCTGATGCTAAAATAACAATTCTACTAATTGGGTCGTAGTTGTTTTTAATATGGTTCCCTCTGTTGCAAACATTCAAACCAGCTTCCTCTACCTTCCAGTTTGAAGTTTAATCTTGACTTTCCCTTGTAGAGTAGCCATTGTTTCTGTGAAGGTACAAGTGTTAACGATTTCCATATGAAAGTCCCCTGTGAGATAAACCCAAGGCATAGAACCCTTGGGAGGCTTCTATATCAACTGTTGCATCCCATTCTGTAACTGGTGCCCATCTGCTGTCACTGAATTTCAGCTAAGCTTCTTACAAAGATTCATGTGGAGAGAGATGCTTTTCTCTTACCCTTCTTCCACCAAAGTCTATAAAAGATCAGTGTCAGCCTGCTGGACACTGCCCTTTTCTACAGCATCTGAAGACTTATTATACCCGTTTGGCTCTTTACATACATCATATTGCTGATCTTAACAACCTACTATTACCATATATCATATTCTGCTCTGAAACACAGTTCTCATCTTCAGTATTTAACTTTCCACTGTCTTGACTACACTATATTTTGACTTCATTGGTTACTCTGGTTCAAAACCTCTCTTCACTCCTGCTGGTACTACTGCTCTCTGAAAGTGTTCCAGCCATCAGCACCAATTAATTGACTTTCTCATCCTGCATTGAGAACATCTGTATTATTTTACCTTTCTCTGAAGTCATCCTTTTTACTAACTTCAATAACACAATTCAGCACTGACACTGCTGACATAGAGACTAAATCACTTGCTATTCTAAACTTATTATCATTTATTAGTATCCTTTGACAACATTCCAAATGCCCATGACCTCTTTTTTCAATTGCAAACTTAGCCAGTACTGCACCCATCATATCATTTGACCATTTGTAATCAAAGCAACAAAGGTCAAGTCTTCCTCCTTCACAGTGCTTTTCTGCTTCCCAGTTCTGGTAATTGAAGTTAACAAACTGGTCAGAGCCCTACCAGTTTTAGGCTGACCACTTGTAATGCAAAATGTAATTAATCTCTGATTCTTTTGTAAGAGATAAGCAGGTTACTAAATACTTCTACGTAGGTGCTTCCTTTCCACATTCCTACACTGCACTGTAGCAGTACAGTCAAAGAATACTAAGTACAAGATCTACAAAATATCACTCACAACAGGGATTGTTTACCTGCTACTGCAATACCACCAAATGACCATCAAGAGATTAAAAGAGACTTTTGTGTATTTTACACCTGAGTCTTTTGGCCTTTTGCTAAGTGAGTTTCTACTAAATCTGCACAACCTTCCATCTCCTTCCCAACCAAGATATCTCTAAGCAGCTCTCCTGCTGATAAAACCCACCAAATCTGTTTTCCATTTTGCTGTTTCTATAATATACCACCCACACATAACGAAATTTTTCACGCTATTTTTTTTTCTCACTCTGCCTATCTCATCACCATATTCATACGGTTTCCATGTTTCTCTGTTTGTTCCAAAACAATACTGGTCCTGACATTTGTCTCTTTCAAACTCTCTAACAGTGCACTTATCATTAGACAGAAGCTCCTGTCATTAGACTCTTCAGTCTTTTTCTCTGCAGGGATATATCACTAAACCTGTTAGATGTAGCAGCCAAATTTCTCAAATCATACCGTACTGTTTTTCATAACCAGAAGGATACATTAGCACATTAAATAATGCCTTGTACCCCCCCCCCACCCCTTGAAAAAAAAATGTGCCAATCAAAACTGGGAAGCCTTTGCTCATAGATAGGTGTTCTCAGTCAGTGTTGATCTGGGGTTAAACAATAACATATTTTGACCATTATATTGTGTTAACACTCCATCATGCTCAAAATGTGTTCTGATTTAAAAAATTGAACTACTAAATACTATTTTTTTCCCATCCTTTCCTTCATTTCACTGTCTGCTACCTGTTCAGTGTGATGACTATTTCTCTCTCTCTCCCCATTCTTTTTCTTTCTCTCCCTCTCTCCCTTATTCTCAGTATGGCTAATGCATGATAAGGAGAGGTAATCCAGCAAAGGAAGAACACATGATATGGCACCTTAAATAGTTATTGTTTTGTTCCATGTTAGCTCTGATCAAGTAGTGCTATGATCAAGGTATTTCAGCCAAGACCTTCCCATTTTATTTTCAGACAGTATCCAAGGTTACTTCATTTAATGTGTTCTTTCCTAAGATGGTAGAAACGATTTGGTTACTATTTCTAGCTGGTTGAGCAGTCATGCACAGATTCCCTGAAATTATTAAAAATATTATTTTCTTATTGCAGACTTTGCTATTTAACTTGTATTTTATGATATAGACTTTGCTGTTTAACATTGTACACTGTCAGTAGAGATTTTATTTCTGAATTTGCACATTACACAGCTAACAGCAGTAATATCATATATTCTCTCTCTGTTTATTTTCTCTTATTCCTTTCTGTTGAAGAGTATAGGCTTGAAATGTAAAAAACTTTTTCATTTTCCTGAGCGTCAAACTAATACACCTGCTTGTTGTTCATATACCTGTCTTCATCTTTTGTTTTTTCTATAAATTTCAACTATATATATATATTATTATGTATATTATTTAACATTAAGGTTTTAATATAAATTACTTAATGAGTATAAGATTTTATTTAGATGTTTATTAAATATATAAATTAATTAATTAATAATTTGATTTAATGTATATAGATTAAATTATAGTATTTAGTATTCACTTAATGTATATTTTGTATTTAATATATATATATATATATATATATATATATATATATAATATGAGGGAATATTATTCCAAACTTACTGGGAAAAATTCAATTTAGAAATACTAAATCAAATTTCACAAAATATATATATATAAATTAGAAAAAACCCACCTTTTATTAATTCAGTAATGAAATATTAAATTATACCATCTCGAAAAATTACATCTTGTAGAAAGATTAAATATAAGATAAAACATATAACAATGATTAAAAATTGTGCAAAAAAATAAACAAAACATAAATAAATATTTACGTTTTATTTATTTTTTTGCAGAATTTTTAATCATTGTTATGTTTTATCTTATATTTAATCTTTCTATAATATGTAATTTTTCTAAATGGTATAATTTACTTTTTCATTATTGAATTGATAAAAGGTGTTTTTTTTTCTAATTTATATATATATATATATAAATTGGCACGTAAAAAGCACCCACTACACTCACGGAGTGGTTGGCGTTAGGAAGGGCATCCAGCTGTAGAAACATTGCCAGATTAGACTGGAGCCTGGTGCAGCCTTCTGGCTTCCCAGAACCCCGGTCGAACCGTCCAACCCATGCTAGCATGGAGAACGGACGTTAAACGACGATGATGATGATGATATATGAATGAAGCTATTTCAAAAGTACATATATCAGGTCATCCCATAAGTTCTGTCTGATTTTACTTTTTTTTAAATTGAATGAAATTTAATAGTATTTTAGAATGTCTAATGGAATTAAAAATTATTTTTATGCATTTGTGTACATTTAAACTAATTAAATATTATTTTACAGAATAATAGAATTAAAATATCTTTGATTAAAACGCTTTCTAACATGAAAATATCCAAAGAGTATTTGAGGCATATAATGCTTTATGAGTACAAAAAAGGAAACTCTGCAGCTGAAACGACTCGAAACATACACTCAGTTTATGGAAAAGAATGTTTGAATGAAAGAACTTGCAGAAGATGGTTTGCAAAATTCAGAAGTGGAGATTTCAGCCTTGAAGATGAAGATCGAACAGGACATCCAGTTGAGTTTGATAAGCTCCTTGAGGCATTACTTGAAGAAAATCCTGCATTGTCAGTTGAAGAATTGGCAATAAAGCTTAGTTCAAACCATACAACTGTTCATCATCATCTAAACAACTTGGAATGGTTTCTAAACTTGGAAAATGGGTGCCTCATGAATTGTCTGAAAGCAACTGCAAATCCTGAGTTGACATCTGCTCTTCTCTCCATTCTCACAAACTCATTTCACCCTTTTTGGATAGGCTAGTGACTGGTGACGAAAAATGGATTTTCTATCGAAATGTTAAACATCATGAACAGTGGCTTGGTAAAAGGGAAAAAGTTCAACCACAACAGAGAAGGAACTTCATGGAAAAAAGGTTCTTCTCTCTATCTGGTGGGATTGCAAAGGAGTAATTCACTTTGAATTGTTACCACCTAATGCAACAATTAATGCTCAAGTCTACTGTCAGCAATTAGAGCGTTTGAACCAAGCTTTGAAGAAAAAAAGACCCGCTTTAGTGAATCGAAAAGGAGTGATGTTTCATCAGAACAATGCGCGACCCCACACTGCAAAGATCACATCACAGAAGATCGAAGAGCTTGGCTGGGAAAAAATTTCTCATCCACCTTACTCTTCTGAGCTTGTTCTTTCAGACTATCATTTGTTTCGTAGTTTACAGAATTATTTGGGGGACATAACTTTCACAAGCCAGGAGGTGGTCGAAACTGACATTTCAGAGTTCTTCGCTATAGATAATCAGGGAAAGTACATTGATGATTAAATTTCAATTAACTATAACATTCGATCACTTGTTTTCTTTATTCAAAATTCGGACAGAACTTATGGGATGACCTGATACAAACTAATGTGTTGTCAATGGTCTTTAAACATTATATGGGATATTTTCATCACATCAAGAGTTGCAAGCCTAGTTTGACAGTTGAGTTTTAATCATTAAGTGAGAAGTACTGGCTGCAATTGAACAGAAAACATTTAGAATGTATGCAAATGCTATACTCCTTGTGGATGTAGCTATTAAGCAAAGCCTATAATTTAGCTAATGGTCACCAGACAAGCCAAAACAGTATGGTTTAGTCAAGTGCTGACTATTTGTAAAAAAATGTTAACAAAGCACTTACAGCACAAACAATTGCCATTTGACTTACTGAACTGTGACAAAAGCTGTAAGTGTTTTTGTAACTTGAATGCTATTTTATGGAAGTAATGTGTTGTCAAACCAGGTCTGCAACACAGGTATGATGGAAGTACTCCATACATAATGTCCTTATGCACTGTGTATGTGTATCCATGTGTGTATGTATATAGATGTGTGTGTATTGTAAATAGTTTGCATATCTTGTAAGCTGTATACAGTAATATACTGGAATTTTTGCTGTTTATATAAGAAACGTTTTTCACTGCCATGAAGAATATAAAATCTTACCCAAACAGTATCTACAATAGATTTAGTGATAGTGATCCAAGAATCAGTTGTATTTATCTTCCCTTTAGTTTCCTGAGCATTAGCATCACGCCTTAAGAAAAAGCCATACAGCTGCACCCACTCCACTATACTCTGAACCAGTGTGGAAGCACATACATGATCACTTGACCTGTTAGAAATAGCAACCAAATTTTCATGAACACTTTATTACTAAATTTAATAAAGGAAGGGTACATAATGTCTATATAAAAGACAAGATGGTCATGGTTGAAATACCTTTGATCATAGATTGGCTTGGTCAATACAAACATGAGTTAAAGTAAAGAACAACAACCATACTTCTTACGAGGGGTGTATGAAAAATTTTGAGCCTAACCTAGAAACGGGGCTGCTATATAGCTGAAACAATTTTTTTTGGTAAGTACAGTCTTTTCGGAGTATTCTTGCTCATTTTCATGATTCTGATATTTTAATTTTTTTTGTTACAGATTTTTGAATAAACAAGCTTCAAGTTTACAAGGAAAATGGAGAAAACTGAGTATTGAAAGTACCGTCATTTGAAAGGCATGGCTCCATCAGAAATCCATGAAGATATGGTGAGAACCTTAACAGACAATGCTCCTTCATATGCAACAGTCAAACGCTGGGTAAATGAATTCAAGCGTGGCAGGGAGAGTGTGGAAGTTGATCCCAGACCAGGGAGACCTCCAACTGCAACCACCAAGGACCTTGCTCTTAGTATGATAATGCAAGATCGTTGAATATCATATCGTCAGATAGCCGAGAGACTGAGCATTTCAACTGAAAGTGCAGACAACATTGTGACAAAAGAACTTGGTTTCTGCAAGGTGGGTCCCTCGCCTTTTGACTCCTGAACAGAAACGCACCAGACGCACTTTGTCCACGAGCAATCTGGAACTGTTTGAAGCCGATGAAGAGAATTTTCTTGCTCATTTCATTACTATGGACGAAAGTTGGGTTCATCACTACCAGCCTGAAACCAAAGAACAGTCAAAGCAGTGGAAGCACACATCTTCTCCTACCCCAAAGAAGGCCAGGTTCATTCCTTCAGCTGGCAAGGTCATGGCGTCCGTTTTTTTTGGATTCTCAAAGTGTCTTGTTGATCGATTACCTCGAAAAGGGTCACACCACGACAGGGCTGTATTCTCAGCTACCGAAGCGCCTCCGAGAAGCAATCAAAGAAAAAAGGCCAGGAATGCTCACCAGAGGAGTCCTTTTTCATCACGACAATGCTCCAGCACAAACCTCAGTGGTTGCCATGGCAACAATTCGTGATTGTGGATACGAACTTGTTCCCCATCCGCCTTATTCGCCAGACTTAGCCCCCTCTGACTTTCATCTATTTCCAAAAATTAAAAAAGCCCTGGCTGGTTGCCATTTTGCCAGTGACAATGATGTCACAAACGCTGTAGGATGTTTCTTGGAGTCTCAAACAAAAGAGTTCTTCTGCGCCGGGATAATGGCACTTCAGCACCGCTGGAGAAAGTGTTCAGTCATCGAGAGGTGACTATGTTGAAAAATAAATCATCAGAAGTCTTCTGATGATTTATTTTTATACCATGTCTTATACCATGTTTTGTTTTTTTGAGGCTCAAGACTTTTCATACACCCCTCGTACATTGACTGTTTTTTAAATTTTATACACATATGTACAATGTGATATATGTATTATATACACACACTGTTCTCATCCTCATATGTAAATGTGTTTTTTTTTTCTCTCATTGTAGTCTCACACCATCATGTTAATTCAACCTAATCCTAAACCAGAAACTCGAACTTATTCAGACTATGAATCCCTGACTGATTGCCTTGAAGGTTTGTATATTGCAATATTTTCTCTTTATGTTCCAAATTTGAATCCTACCAACGTAGATTTTGTTCTTCATCCTTCTTGGGTTGATAAAATAAGTACCAGTGAAGTACTGAGTTCAATTTAATCAACTGTTTTTCTCCTTCGTCCTCAAATTGTGGTCTTGTGTTAGAATTTAGTATTGATTTCAAATTTTGGCACAAGACCAGCAATTCCAGGGGTTGGAGTTTAGTCAGTTACATTGATTCCAGTGCTCAACTGGTACTTATTTTATCCACCCTGAAAGGATGAAAGGCAATATTAGCCTCAGAATTTGAACTCAGAACATATGGACAGATGAAATGCTGCTAAGCATTTTGCCCAGCATGCTAATGATTCGGCTTGCTCACCGCTTTACTTTGGAATTTAAATATGATATAACTATATTTTTATTCATCCATTTATTTTTATGTTCATGTTATCCATACCAGCATAGGGTACATGTGTATTTTATTGAGGCATTTACAACTAGATGCCCTTCTTTAATCCTCAGCTGTTTTACATGAAAGGGACATCTTATTCCATGTGTTTATGAAGGTGCAAAGCCAGCAGATGACTTGTGGAGGAGGAAAATAATAACATCATCATTATATACAGCTTCCCCTTTTTGGAGAAGCATATATGTAAATAAACACACCAACTTACATATTCGATAGGCTTTTTACAGTTTCCTTCTGTTAAATCCATTCACAAAGCTTTTGTCAGCCTAAGGCTCTATTAGAAATCACTTGCCCTAAGTGCTACGAAGTGAGGCTTGAATCCAAAACCAGTTGATTGGGAAGTGAACTTTTTAACATACAACCATGCCCGTATCCATATTCCTCTCTAAATGGTGTTAGGAAGGACGTCCAACCATAAAAACCATGCCGAAAATGACAGATGTTTGGTGTAGTGTTCTGCATGGCCAGCTCCTGACAAACTACCCAACCCATGCCAGCATGGAAGGTGTTGTGTTCTTGAGCAAAGCACTTCATTTTTACATTGCTCTGCATCATTTCGACATGTGGCACCCATTACACCTGTAGAGGTAATCTTGATCTGATGGCAGGAGTGAGCTAATGTCTTCACTAACATTTGATCACTATAAACAAATCATCTGTGTGATTGTTCAGTAAGAAATTGTCGAACTCTCACACATCATCTAACAAGGGAGATTCCTTTATATGTGTGTGTGTGTATCATCATCATCATCGTTTAACGTCCGTTTTCCACGCTAGCACGGGTTGGACAGTTTGACCGGGGTCTGGGAAGCCAGAGGCCTCTCCAGGCTCCAGTCTGATCTGGCAGAGTTTCTACGGCTGGATGCCCTTCCTAACGCCAACCACTCCGCGAGTGGATTGGGTGCTTTTTACGTGCCACCTGCACAGGGGCCGGGGGTTCCGGCATCGGTCACGATTGGTTCGAGCTTTTTCTAGAGTTGAGTTGGGGGGGGGTCTAGCTGAGAAAGGTTCCACCAGTGGAAAGAGAGGGAGAGATAGTGGGGGGGTGCAGGTAATAAAGGGAAGCACCAGTGGGGAAGGTTGGGTAAGGAGGAACGATGACAAGGAAAGGGTTGGTGCAGAAGAAATAAAAACGTAGGATATCACGAGACGGGGAGGGGGACTGGAAGGAGATGGTCGGATTGAGGCAGTGCCAGATTCTAAACAGGAGGTAACATAAGATCAGTGGGGCAGTTAATGAGCTGCGGTGCTAGCAGCTTGACTTGGTGGGGGGAAGGGGTAGTACACAGTGAAAGCATATGTGAAGGAGGGGTAGGAGGGAGAGACACACGCAATGGTGGTGGGGGAGGAGGAGGGCATATCCGGTGTAGATGGTGAGAAGTGTTTACCGGTATTGGTGGTGAGAAGTGTTCACCGGTATTGGTGGTGAGAAGTGTTCACCGGTATTGGTGGTGGGGGTGAGAAGTGTTCACCGGTATTGGGGGTGAGAAGTGTTCACCGGTATTGGTGGTGGGGGTGAGAAGTGTTCACCGGTATTGGTGGGAGGGCGGGGGCACCGCCGAATGGCGGAAAAGATGCAAATTAAGGATTGAAGGATTAAAGGGTTAAATTTCATAGAGAAAAGATAGGAAAAACGAAGCAGTTATTGTATGAGTACAGACGTTTAACAATAGTAACGAATGAGGTACGAAAGATAATGGGATAAAATGTTTTTGCAACTTGCTGCGAATATGAAAGCCGGAAGCCGCTGTTGGAGAAGAAAGGAAGTCTAAAAATTGGGAACCGTAAATCGTAATGGCGACTAAGAAGAAGAAGAAGAAGAAGAAAAGAAGAAGACGAATGGCGGAAAAGATGGAAATTAAGGATTGAAGGATTAAAGGGTTAAATTTCGTAGAGAAAAGATAGGAAAAACGAAGCAGTTATTGTATGAGTACAGACGTTTAACAATAGTAACGAATGAGGTACGAAAGATAATGGGATAAAATGTTTTTGCAACTTGCTGCGAATATGAAAGCCGGAAGCCGCTGTTGGAGAAGAAAGGAAGTCTAAAAATTGGGAACCGTAAATTGTATATATATATATATATATATATATATATATATATATATATATATATATATATTATATATATAAACGGCAGTTTGTCTGTCTGTGTGGTTGTACCCTCCCCCTGACCACGGCTTTCAACTGATTCTGATGAAACTTGACACACACATAGCCCAATGTCATAATTCAAAACTAAGGCAGTGAAAATTTTGAAAAGTTCCCCCAGTTCTGAAAAAAATCGATAAATTCGACATTGGCTTGAGAACCTAAGCTTTTTATATGCAACACATTTTCTGTCTAAGGGACACAACTCGACCATTTTATCGCCCAAAGGGACAGCTAGGAACATCGTATACACATGCGCCATCGTTCCCTAGAGGGAAAGGACTAGATTGGGATTAGTCGTTGCCTACTAGGGGGCTCTTACATACCCGGGCAACGCCGGGCTATGCTGCTAGCATATATATATATATATATATATATTAACACACTGACTACTTAATAAAGTTATTATTATTATTATTATTATTAAAATTATAAGTCATATATCAGCAAAGTTATGGAATGGATAGTTAGAGGGAAACTAATTGCATTCCTTGAAGAAAATAACTTGTTGAGTGATACCCAGCATGGCTTTCAACCAGGTAGGAGCTGCCTGACCCAGCTCTTACAACATTATGACTGAGTGTTGAAGCAGTTACTCAACAACTCAAATGTGAATGTAATATACCTTGATTTTACAAAAGCTTTTTGACAAAGTGGATCATGGTATGATATGCCACAAACTGTGTGATCTTGGCATAGCTGGAAAACTTGGAAAGTGGTTACATGGCTTTCTGAAAGATAGGAGTCAGGCAGTAGTGACTAATGTAGCCACCTCTATGAACACACAAATAGTGAGTGGTGTTCCATTGGGCACTGTCTTGGGACCACTGCTTTTTATAGTGGCCCTCAAGTGCCCGGATAGCCACCCTTGCAAGCTATATAGATGATACGAAAGTCTCGCAGAAAATACAGAACCCCAGCGATGTTGCACACCTGCTACAGGAGTTGGACTCAATTTACAGATGGGCTGAGGATAATAATATGCAGTTTAATGCTGAAAAATTCCAAGGCCTGCACTACCAGTATCCAAAACTGAATATGAAACTTACAGAGTACACTGGTCCACAGGGAATTTCAATCCCATAGCCTAAATCAGTGAGGGACCTAGGTATAGACATGAGTGATGATACCTCTTTCCAAGTGCACATTACCAGGTTGTTGGGGCAAGTGAAATCGAAATCAAATTCGATAACTGGCATCTGTGCTAGTGGAGCGCTAAGAGCACCATCTGAGCTTGTTAGTTGCCAGGGCTGCTGACTGGCTGTGGTGCTGGTGGCACATAAAAAGCACCATTTGAGCGAGATTATTACCAGCATTGCTTTACTGACATGTGAGAAACAACATTTGAGTGAGGAGGTTGCCAGTGCCGCTGGACTGACTCTTGTGCAGGTGGTACGTAAGAAACACCATTTGAGCATGGCCATTGCCAGTACCATCTGACTGGCTTTCGTACCGGTGGCACATAAAGTACCTAGCTGTAGAAATTCTGCCAGATCAGATTGGAGCCTGGTGCAACCATCTGGCTCGCCAGTCCTCAGTCAAACCGTCCAACCCATGCCAGCATGCAAAGCGGACATTAAACGATGATGATATAGATGTGTGTGTGTGTATATATATATATATATATATATATATATATATATATATATATATATATGCATATAAATATATATATGCATATAAATATTTATATATATATACATATATATATATATATATTGTTTCCCATGCCCATTTGGAGTGTTGGGCTATCACAGCAGCTGCCTTATACTGCATATATTGAGCTCGGCATCAAGGGGTAGGTTGTAGGTGATGGTAGAGCCAAGATAGGTAAACTTCTCCACCTCCTGTAGTCTGTGGTCTCCAATATGTATGTTTGGGATGTCCGATGTAGCCTGACCCATGATATTGGTCTTCTTGAGGCTGATAACTAAGCCAAAGTTGCTACATGCTTGCTCAAAACAGTTGATGAGCCTTTGCAGGGCTTCTTCTGTGTGATACCAGAGCAGCATCATCAGCAAATAGCATCTCCTTGATCAGGATGCTTCTGATTTTGGTCTTGGCATGCAGACGCAAGAGATTGAACAGTTTCCCATCACTTCTACTGTGCAGAAACACTCCATCATCTGATGTCTAAAGGCATGTGACAGCAACAGCAAGAAGAAGATGCCAAATAATGTAGGAGCAAGGACACAACCTTGCTTTACCCCGTTTTTTATTTTGAAGGCATGTAACAACAATAAGCTGACCAAGACCACAAAAATGAAGATTTACCAGGCATGTGTACTTAGCACTCTACTGTATGGAAGTGAGACTTGGACGCCATACACATGCCAAGAGCGTCACCTACACTGCCTCCGGAAAATCCTTGGCATCAAATGGCAGAATCATGTCCTCAAGCAATCAGGAATACCATGTATGTCTGCACTCCTCACACAATGACATATGAGATGGCTTAGACATGTTAGCCGTATGGAAGATGGCAGAATCTCCAAGGACATACTTTCCGGAGAGCTTGCTGGGGGCACTAGGTCTGTGGGAAGACCATTCTTACGATACAAGGATATTTGCAAAAGGGACAGGAAGGCCTGCGACATCAACAGGGAAGCAGTTGCCGGCAACAGTGGAGATAGGCGATATACCGTAAAAGAGGGAACACAAAGGAGGGAGAGAGGAGAAATGGAAAGACAAGAAACTATGTCATTACAACCAGTCAGGCAAAGTCTTCGCTACATTTGCGGCACTTGCCAGAGGGAGTGTTTGTCCAGGATAGGACTACACTGCCACAGCAGGAGATATATTAGGACATGAAATGTAAAAGCCAGACTAGATTATTTTAACCGCAACTCCATTGTCTCCCAAGACAAAAAGGATGCCAACAACAACATATATATAAATATATACATATATATAAATGCATATATATATATATATACACATACATATATATAGCTATATATATACACATACATATGTATGTATATTATTTATATTATTATATGATTGAGCGCTATGCATCCTTTTCCAAGTAAGTTTTATCTTAATAATTCTGATGCACACTCTATCTTTTTACTCTTTCATTTTTCTTTCTCTCTCTTATTCTTTTACCTCCTCTTCTCCCAGTACTCTTTCCTATTTTTTCTCTCTTCCTTTCTCCCCATCTGGTTTTTTTTTTCTCACTTATCCTATCTCCAATTTTTTCCTCTCCCCTTCACAGTTCTCTGACTGTCACACTCTCTCCCTCAATCTTTCCCCGTTGCTCACGTGACTCCCACATGACCATCAGCCATTTGTCTTCTCCTAACTTGTGCTTCTTTCTTTCTCTCCATTGTACCTCGAGCCTAGGAAGACATGTTCTTATCTGTTTTCTGTCCAAGCTTGATTTACGCATTCGCCACCACAAACTCGTTTAGGCGTAGCAGCCCTTCCTGTTTCTGTTGCCAATTTTGACTCTCTGCAGAATCCCAAATTTTATTTAATTTGCTTTGCGGGAGTAACTGTTTTATTGCAAGCGTATCTTGTTGTTAAATGCTCGAAATACAAGAGTAGATAAACAGCCAACAACTGATGAAGTGTCGTTTTTTTGTGTTGTTTGTTTGGTTTTCCATTTGTGTCTTTCGTTGTTCCAAAAAATAGTTCATATTCCATGTACTCGTACTTCGTATTTTTTGATGTACATGTATTGTGACATCCTGTGCCTACATTTGCACATATATATATGTATGTATATATGCATATATATATATATAATATATATATATATATATATATATATATTAGTTGTAAAGTCAATGAACAGGTTGTGGTCTCAAAGCGAGGAAAATATTTTGGCAAATAAAATTTAAATGTTGAAGTGAATCTAACGGATTTTGTATGCTTCTTAACTGGCTTATAAACACCTTTCATGCTGCAATTGTTTTTGTTCCAGCACACAATCTGAGATCAGATCACTTGCTATGCAAGTACATCTCAGTTATATTATTATTATTATATATATATACTTCTATAACAGATATAATGGGATACTTGGTAGATCTGTTCGGTCTTACTGTCATGGAAAAACTGACAGTAACCTCATGATGGCAGTAGTAGTACAATCCATATATTGTTTCACTGAATTGTAATTTTTTTTTAATGGCTTAATGAGGAGTCTCAGTGATTAAAGAGGGAAGTTATCTTCACACTGGAGGCCTGGCCTGAATGCTTGCAGCAAAGAGGATTTTGCTAAAGGCACCCAAGAGCCTTGTGAAGGACTTCCACACAGCTAAATTTCATTCCCGGCCAAAGCTATGATAGTAAACACTTGTCCAAGCTGTTGTGAAGTGAACTTAAGTACAAAACCATATCTATAGCTAGACAACATGAAAAGAACATCACTTTTTATTACCTCAATGATGGACATTATTGTCTTGAGCCCGAGTTTTGAAAGAACTTTTACATTACATGCTGTGCTCAGTGTTTTACATTTTCAAGCAGTGATGATATTTAAAATGTGCAATTTACAGAAACAAAAGCATACACTGTTAGACAATGTGAATAAAAAAGCAGTACATTTAACAGAATAATGTGAATGCTAAAGGGTTAAGTATTTTTCTTTTTTGTTATCTTTCAATTCTTAGCATGAAATTATATTGGGTCATCCCATAAATAATGCAGTTTTTTCAATTGCATGGACCAAAAGTCAGAGGGGCACAGGATAAACTACCTGCATCAACTTGTTATAAAAGCAGGTAGTTTTACCTTGTCCTTACTCTTAGTGCAAATTTTGAAAAGTGTAGTTCGATTTTAAGTTTTTTTTTTTTCAAAGCTATAATGAAAGTGACAAAGGAGCATATTTTGCTTTATGAGCTCAATAAAGGCAACAATGTAATGGAAAGTGCAAGGAATATTAATGCAGTATATGGGGATCGAACAGTAAGCATAAGCCAGTGTCAACAGTGAAGCCAGAAACTACAGCCTAGAAGATGAGCCTCGTCTTGGAAGGTCTGTAGAATTTGACGAGGACATCCTGCAAACCCTGATGGAACAAAATCCCATTGAAACTGTTGAGGAACTAACAGAGAAGCTTGGATCTGGTCATTTAAGTCAATGCTAAAAGAAAATTGACTATCTTTGGTTTCAAGACGAAAGGTGTTCTTCCATCAGGATAATGCTTGGCTACTTAAGCAAGGATGATATTCCAAAGGCTGAGGCAGTTTGAATGGGTAACTATGCCCCACCCACCATATTTGCCGGACTCTGCAGTCTTCAAAGTCATTTGGATGGAAAAAATATGAATTCTGTAGATGAAGTCAGAGCAGTACTTGGAGTATTTTTCATGACGGATAAATGAATTTTGAAAGAAGTGTCTTGCAAGTCTACCAGGGAGATGAAAGAGCTTTGTAGAAAATGGAGAGTATATTTTAGATTAGAAAAGAAGCTTATCTTAATTTTGAAAAATAAAAGAAAAACTGCATTATTTACGGGATGACCCAATATTATTGCTATAGAGCCATTTGGAATCAGTTCACTCCTATGGCTAACAGTTTCAAGATTGTTTTTTACTTCTCTGAGGAAGATTGACTAAATATATTGTTTGTTTGTAGGAATTTGCAAAATCTATGAAGAACATCTGAAGAGGATGAACCCAGCTTGTCCTTCCATCACATATGATATTAGTCAGTTGTTTGATTTTATTGATGAACTCACTGATCTGTCATGTCTTGTGTAAGTACTTCCAAACTTCATATTGCTTTATATATATAATTACACACGCACAAACCTACAGCCTCTGCCCTACAGTTTTTAAACTGCCTTTGGATAATGTAGTGCAAGATACACTGACCCAGAGGTAAAAAAATAGTAACAGCTGTATGCCCTTCTCAATCAGGACTTAACTGGAGTTAAATAAGCATATTCATTGCAAATTCTTTAAAACAATTATGAAGTTTTTATTAACATGTCTTTTTTATGTCTGACTATTATCACACTTTGTTTAATTGCAAAGGATTTTGACTACAGGTGATTCTTTTAAAGAAATAGTGAATTTTGTTTTATAAAATAGAAAATTTTATTTGGGATTTTAAAAATAAAGTTAACAAAATTTTCTTCTTACAAAACCTAAAAGGTTAAATTTTTTTTCTTTCATCAGATTCCAAAAATCTACTGGGACTTATGTTCCACACAACAAAGAGTGGATGAAGGAGAAAATCTATATAATGCTGCGGAAACAAGCTGGATCAGGTTAAAGCAAGCAGAACCACACTATCTCTCTTCATTTTTATTTCATCATTTTTTTTTTTAAACAAATGAAAAAATTTATTCTGCAGTTAGGCAACTATTTAACATTTAGATACCTTTGTCATATTGACCATTTTTCATATCTTAGCTATGTCATATTTTTATGATAACTAACATCTCAAATATCATGTTAATTCATGGCTTTGATTGGTTCTATGAAAGTCAGGCCTCATATAAAAGAAAACTTTGATATTGAGAGATATTTGCCTCTTTTGGAATTAAATAGCAAATAAATATTTTTTAATAAGACTAAAATGTATTGCTATGGTGAAGCTGTCCAGCAGAAATCTCAGCAATGCATGGCAAATATCCTTAATATTGTTATAAGGTGTGTATCAGTTTGTGGAATTTTTGACATCCATCTGGAAATATTTTGTAAACAGTCTGTTCCCATCTCTTACATTTCATGTTTCCATAACAATGGATGATTATTTTAAATTTACAAAAAACTCCATGTTTAAAAAATATCTGAATAAAAGTATTTCTAAAATATTTTGTGATCACTTGACTCATTAAATACTTTCCCATATAACAGAACTGCAATTGTACACCGAATCATTTTAGTACCCCAAAAATCATGTAGTAGCTATGAAAGAAAGCAAAACTAGCATGGTATGTATTGAGCAAAAACAAAAGATGGAATAGAGGAAGGTTAAATATTAAGATTTTGGGTCAACTTAAATTTGATGACAACTTCAAAAGTTAGAACTTTGGTAAGGAGTATACCAGAAGATACTATCTCACTCCAAGTCTTCACTTGGAGTGAGATGGTTTACTAAAGCTTGCTTTGAGGTCCACTTGTGCAACAATATAGAATAATTTGCATGAAAGTGTAGCAATAGTGGAAAATTAATATTAGTCTATTTTGGTAAAGCAATGTTGGAATGTTTAGAAAGATGCTTTATTTGCAGACTTGTTTGAACAGTAGAGGAGAGTAACACTGGTAGAGAATCATACTTAAAAACAAAACTCATCAACTTCATTTCGAAAGTGTATTACACTTGTATAGTTAAAACAGCTTTTCTGTCTGACATGCAAAACTCAGTGAACCCTTGAATGTGTTTTAATAAAAAAAAACATTTTATTTATGCTTGCAAATAAAAGGAAACAATCAAGTTTGTGACATTTCAAAAAAGCATTTAACTTCCAATAGAAAATACCAGAACATTTTAAAACTAATGGATGAAATAAATATTTAAAAAAATTAACATTTAACAATTTTAAGTTTAGGAAAGTATTTAAAAGAAAAACAATTATTAGAATTGTAAGTTAAAAATTGTCAAAGAACAATTATATAGTTAATAATGTTGCATATTTAAAAATTCTTTATTTCATCAAATAACTTAATTCTGTTAACCAGAGGTTAATAACATAAGAAAGACAAATCAGGGGAAATACAGTGTACAGATCAGATTGTTTGTTAATATCATAAGAAACCCCTTAATGATAGTGTTCTATGGAAAGAGGGGTAAATTTCAACTCTTTTGTCACCATATTTCTGTTAGCATATACTTCCTTTGCTTCAATTAATTTTTTTGACAGAAAGTTTTAATTTAGATCACATTAAAATAGGAAGTTCATACTTTTACAACTACAAGCGATGTCATGAGAGTAGGTATCAAAAGAGTTAATCTTAAATTTTCAGCAAAAATGCCAATAGGTATCAAAAGGGCTAAACAATCTTAAGTTTTCAGCAAAAATGCTAGTACTCTGAGTTTCATGTTGCTCCTCCTTCAGCTGACAATCTAAGCTTGTTTGCTTCTCAAATCATCAGATTTTTTAAAAAATAAATTTTCATTTATGAAAGCATACCAGAAAAATGATTATCATCATATTTTACAGAACTGTGTATGTATATGTATATATATATATATATATATGTATTTATAAATACTTTTCTGGCAGAGAAATAGACTGAGGTTGTGAGAGTATGTAACAATTATGAAGCTAAGGCTAGTTACAGCCAATATACTAGCAAATAACTTCTGCCTGTGTACTACAGCAAGGACTGGCAGATAAACCATTTCTATGAGGTACTCTTGAAGATGACCTATTAATAGTGGCTTGGGATTTCAATAGCCATGTTGAACAACACAAGGATGGGTATGAAAGTGTACATGAGAGCTATGGCTGTAGCAAAAGGAAAAAAAGAAGGGTTCAAATTGGTTTAGCTTTTGAGAAGTGCTTTAACATTTGCATCACAAATTTTAAAAGGCCAGCCTACCACTCAAGCAAATATGCAAGCTAGAAAGACTTTATACTTAACAGAAAACAAGACGGGCAATTGGCTGTGAATACTTTTTTCCTAAGTGAAGACTGTACTATATAGCACAGAATAATAACCTCAACATAAGGACTACATGAACTTAAAGATAGAAAACCCAACAAGAAAAAGGTGTTGAAACTGAAAGATTCTTTTGCCATATGTAAGTTCAAAGTAGTACCAAGCAATGCCTATGATGAGGAGATACAGGATTGACATAGAGACAAGACAACCTGCTAAGCGCAACAATCTGAGAGTGACATAATGGTGGAATTGTATACTGTCATCAGGTAAAAAAACAGGTCTGGAAAAGTGAGCAGTTGGTATTGGAGTTGAGGTCAATGTCAGATACACCTAGCAAGGAAAAAAGCTGGAAGAAGTTTGCCTATGTTGTAGATTACAAAATAATGTATCATATACCATCTCTGTTTACAGTTTTTATTTGTTTGCATTGGCTGTGTGGTTAAGAAGCTAACTATACAACCACATGGCTTCATGTTCAGTCTTTATTGCATGTCCCCTTGGGAAAATGTCTACTACTACAGACCTGAGCTAACCAATGCCTTGTGAATGAATTTGGTTCCCCAATTCATCTCTTGACAACCAGTATTGGTTTATTTACACACCTATAACTTAGTGGTTTGGTAAAAGAGACCAATAGAATAGGTACCAAACTTAGTACTGGGGTTTATTTGTTCAACTAAACTCGTTAAGGCAATGCCCCAGTGCAATGACTGAAACAATAAAAAATAGAGATAACTATTTATCATCTTGTGTTGTAAGAAGTCTGCATTTGCTCATATTGCAGTATAAAATATGCTTTTATATATGTAGTTCTTGCAGTTAGTGTACTTGCTTACTATTCTATTTTTAAAACCTCCAGCTCCCCATCACCTCTAAAAATTAGCCTAACGTACTTGTTTACATCCTTTCTGTAGACTTGTTTTTTTTAATAAATATTCTAACCACTCCTTTAAAACCGGAAGACTTTTCCTTCACATTCTTTAGTTCTGACAGCTCACTGGCTCTTTCTCTCCTCTTCCTGCCCAGCTTGTTGGTCTGTATTTGCCTCTTTTGTCCTGCTTTCCTAGTTATCTCCCACTTAACTGACATAGTTCATACTCTGAAATTTGACCTCTCTCCCTCTCATTTTACTTCCATCCTTGTCAGCCAGCTCACACTGACTTTTACCCCTCTTTCCCTACATCTACACTTCCATCACTTATTTCCATTTCTCATTCAACAATTTTGTCTTTGGAATTAAAACAGTCACTTTCTAAAGGACAAGTGTCTGAAATGCTGGATTTAAAAAATTTCTAACAAATCAATGCACTATAATTTATTTTTCTTCTACAAAGAACAGAAGTTCTTAGCTAAGTGCTAGCCACTATACCTACCATACATTAACATGGAGGCCTTTAACAAAGTACCTCACTTTGTAGTCTGGTGATCACTAACTCAGTGTAGATAAAAGGTTTGCAAAAGCTGTGGAAGACAAGTAGTGTTGCTGTTAGCAAGGTAAGAATTGGCAATGAATTCAATAAGGGATTTAGTGTGCAAATTGGGGTTCTCCAAAGCTTGGTTCTCATCTTTCTTGTTTATTATTGTTCCCTCTGCTGTAATAAAGGAGTATAGGACCAGCTGTACCTGGAAACTAAACTCCTGCTTGCTAACAACCTAGTTTTAATAGCCTTATCATTAAAAAAATTAGAGGAAAAGTTCCAAACATGGAAGCAGGGCTTAGAATCAAGGGGTTTAAATATAAACCTAGGAAAGACAACATTTCAGTTAACAAGATAGAACATGTAACTCATCTGGAAAATGGCCATGCTCAATATACACCGAAAGAACAGGTAGAAATTCTATATACTGACAATCAATGTAAACTATAGATACAAAAGTCACAGCAAGTTCACAGAGAATTAATATGCAGCAGATGTACAGCAGTAAGATCACTCATGACATGAATTATTTCAACTGTATAGGTTTGCAAGAAGTAGTTGACAGCTTCTTTTACCTATGTAGTGAAGATATGTAAAGCAAACATGTAACAGCCAGAGTAAGGATGAGAGGAAAAAAAATATTAAGGAAACTATTATCCCTGTAGACAATAAAGGTTTCTTTTTAAAGGAACAGGTTTTATAGTGACTGTCTGTGAAATGTGGTAGTAAAACATGAGCACTAGATGCAAAGGATGTGCGGAGATTAGAAAGAAATGAGATGAGCATGCTCCACTGAATACATTGTTGGCATATATGAATGATAGAGTACAAATGAGCAATGTCCAAGAGAGAAAGAAGATTGCAGTAGTATGGAGATGCAATGTATATGAAGAATGTGAGTTTAATGATGTCCCTAATGATCTAAGTAGAGAGAGCCTGCAGGAGATAAAGGTGACAGAAAATGTAGGAAGACATGTTGAAAGCTAATCTCAGAATGTTAACTCACATAGAGATGACAGGAATTACAAGTAATGGATTGCTGGAGACTATCTGTCCAAATGATGCCAGTATAAGAAAATGAATGTAAAATAATGATTGTCATCATCATCTTCATTGTAATATCCACTTCTCCATGTTTGCATGGGTCAGATGGAATTCATTGAGGCAGATGTCTTTCTTATTGCCAACCCATATTTGTTTTCAAGCAGGGTAATTTTGATCCCACAACTAGATATGTTTTCATGAAAGTTGGGAAACAAGTAACACTGCTTGTATGACAGTGACACTTGCTTACAACTATTCCATGATATCAAGGCAAAGAGGCACAAACATATACATACATTCATATATGACAGGATTCTTTCAATCAAATCCACTTGCAAAGCTATGGTTGGCCTAGGGTTATGGTAAAAGACACTTACCCAAGGTACCATACAGCATACGACTGGATTCAGTTCCACTACACTTGATTTATACGTGTAAAAAGAAAAATTAACTTGTGTGCTCAGTTTTTTAACTGTCATGTACTAAGGGATGGGTGATACCAAGCAAGCAATAGTATAGACACTGCAAAATGAAATCTTCAATTGGTGCTCCTCTAACAAGCTAAAGGGCATAGAAACATTTACTTCTGTTTACAGTAGTACTGAGTAAATGTGAGAGAGAGAGAGAGAGAGAGAGCAATCTCCTTACACTCACAATAAGGTTTCAAATTACCACCCCTTAGGTCAGGAGTTCATATCAACTGATGGATGTTTCTGTGTGTGTCTGTTTAGACAATTTTACATAACTCACTTTATATGACTGTAATGAAGAGCCACAGAAACTCGACAGAAATGTTATGAAATACTCATCTCATATAGGAGTTGACTAATCTTCCATCTGGTCAATGAATTATGAGATGAATTTGGTTACATGTGTGCTTGTAACTTATGTGAGAAATATTTTGTATCCTTTCAAGTGCACCCCCCCCCCCCGCAAAAAAAAACCGTAATTTGGTATTTCAAAATGTCCTTTTAAAACATTGCCTCAAATTTATGTGAAGATTTTAAGACATATTCTCATGGCTTTTCATGGGTAAAAAAGTAACATATTGATAGAGTACTTTCACTTCCCTCTTAGTTAACATTAATTTAACACAAGTAAATGTGACAGGCTTCAAATGGGGACTGAAACAATATAACATACGTTTGTGCTTACTTCTTGCTCTACAATATTTTCCACTGTTTTTTAATGGGAATTTTATGATCATTTTATGAAGTCACTATAAAATACAACTCTCACCTTGCAATAATTGAAAAATGAATAAAAAATAAATGCATCAAAGACCATGACTAGATGAATACCATTCTGTTATAATGAAGAACCAATAAATCATGGAAGAAAGTTGATTGCAAAGGAAATCAAATTGAGCTTTTGTGTGTGTTGTCCATATTTCAATTGGTATATTCCCTATTGTCTTCAGATACCTTGTTTTTATATATACACATTTCCTTTGACTGGTTTTGAACTCATTTAAAATCTAGTCAGAAGGTATACACATGTGCAGGGGAGGACAATAAGAGAATAGACTATGATGCTAATAACAGATACACAAAATGTTTAGTTAAATAGAATGGTAAAGTCTAGCAACAACACACACACATCAGAAGTATACATTCTTATAGTCTTTTACTGTTTTCAGTCTTTGGGCACATCAACTCCAGTACTTATTTCAGTCTGATACTTATTTTATCAATCTCTATTTATTGAAAGGTTAAATTACTGATGCATAAGTAATCTTTTTCATCTTCGTAATATTTGTAACTTCTTTATTGAAGTGAAAAGGAAAACTCAATACAGATGGTATAAAAAAGAAAAAGAAAAAGAAAAACAATTGAAGTGAAAAGGAAAACTCAATACAGATGGTATAAAAACAAACAAAAAGAAAACAATGTCAATGTTCCTGAGAGATTTACTAGAGTCTTGACTCTAGATGTTAACAGAGAAGGCAATAGTGGTGATTGATTACTTTCAGTTGTTCATTATGCGCCAAGGTTTGGAAATTTCGAATGAACAGTTTTACACAATGTTTGAAGGATGCAGAGCTTGGGCCATGAATGCTGTTGCAATAATAAAGAGATAATAAAGTTAGGCTTTAGAAAGCTGAAACTAATGAAGAGATTAGGCATAATGGTAAAAAAAAATTGTTATCCTCCATCACCTAGTTCTTTTGGTTGACTTCTATCTTAGCTACCCTCTCTCTACTACGTACACAAACTAAGGTTTAAAATAAATAATCTAGCCTAGAATTTTACTTAACTTATGTGTATTGTATCTATCCCCCATAACTAACCCAAATGTTTTAATACATTTTACTGGGTTTTTGTATGTGACATGTCATTATGTCTCAGTTCAAATTCCACCAGAATTATGGTTGTGCCAAAATTAGAAGCAATCTGTGATAGATCCCTTTCTACAAACAAATTGAAAACAAAGCCATCCAGTATCTACTTGGACCCATTTGACATGCTAGAAATAGCACCCAAATCTCCCTCAGATCATAGCCTTCTATTTTAAAATCATTTGATGTGTAATGCAGGGAAACATTCATTCCCATGTACCTATCCTGTCACTGATATGGAGCTTTTTATAGGTTCTGTGTAATACTCCTTTGTTAAGATGTGTGACACACACAAACATATACACCAATAAAAAGGTTCAGTACACTAATATATTTTTCTAATATTCTAAATCTCAGTCAACTCTACACTACATCCAGTCTTCTCACTCAGTTCTGCATTACATTCAACCATCATCTCTTACTGCATGCAACTTTCTCAGCCTCAAATTAGACTCAATCTAACATTCCTAGCTTTTATTTAAGTTTTACATTATACATCCAGCAGAGCAAATTCAGTTTGTTTTATTCATTTTTTTACATAAACATAAAAAATCTGATCAAAACTTAATTAAAATCTGTCTTTGATTAGACACATACTAAAGTTCTTGATTATAATTAGATACTGATTGACTTATTGTCTGATGATTACCATCATGTCAGTATTGTGTTCATAATGAAGGCAATTTAGTTCACAGTGGCTCATTCTATTCAGCTGTATATAGGTGTTTCCATGAAGTACAGTTTACTGCTGAAATATGAGAACTGTATTACTTGATAATTTGCATCACTAAATAAGCCCATGGAGGTAAGGATGTCCATGGGCTTCAAGAGGTCAGAAGATCAAAGAGAATTGTTCCATTTTCTACTGAATCATTATACAAAGTGATATCTAAACAACTACTTAATGCTCTAACAGAATACCATGCTATGTATTCTAGTATTAAAATTACCAAAGGTTAGATTACTTACTGTGAACAGGGGTAGTATGCCACTCCATACCTTGTTTGGCTTCTGAAGTAACAAAGCTAAATAAAAGATGATGTGGTGCTAGAAAAGAAACCAGTTGAAAATTAAGTAAAACCTACATTAGAGTGAGATCTTGAAACATAGTAACTCATTAGCGTTTCTACTTTTACATATTAATTGTGATGATAGAGGTTGTGGTGATAATGATGATACTAACGATAATGCTGGGAAGAAATTTAACCAACCAACCCATCAAGTCTTTTAGATATTAACCCTAACAAGACCACCTCTGGTTCTATATAAAAACCTCTTGTTTTCAAGCATTATTTCATACTTAAATACCTTCTACCATAATTTCATATTAAGTTTAATAGTGAAAAAATGATTTTACTGAATTCCCCTAAATACTTGATAATTATAAGAATTAATTGAAACAAATAATGTATGTTAAAAATATGGTCATAAAAGTGTTAATATGATCAGCCACATCAAATTTTGGCAAGTTCTTTATGAGAAACGCTTATTTACTCATCATCATCATCCTATTGTTACTGGGTTAATATTCTGACTGGCATAAGTGGATCAGAGTGCAGTCTCTCATCAACTCTATATGAAATTATGCTGATCACTAACTACATAATGCCAATGGTATACACTGATGAACAGAATAGGTAATACTGAACATAGCTAATGCTTGTGCATGTTCATGTGGAATGATACCCAGCACCAGATAATGTAAATAGTGCTAAACTGTGGCAGACAATGTGGAAATGTACTAACAATATATGCACTATTGCCACCACTACCACAAATACGAACCTTTCCAGGTAGCATAATATCATTTGATAACCCTCTTTTCTGGCATCATGTAGTGATATGGCATTTCAACACAAAGGAGCTGTGGACTCCATAAAACCTCGGCCATGACAGTTCATCAAGGAGAGTAGCAACTCTGGATTAAAACTGATAGAGTAGCAGGGGCAGACAACCTACCTACTGCTGATGGTACAATAAAATGCAGCCAGTCTTTGCAGTAAAGTTTAACAAAAAAACATAATAGCATACACAACAGCAAAGATTCACCAGACACTGTGCTGGAAAAGACCCATCCCTTCTATACCAGCATAAAAAAATGATGATAGTGATGACAATAGTATAGGTTAAGGGTTCAATTTCCAGTAGAATTAATGGTATTTTAATATTGTAAGGATAGAACATTTCTCCAACAGGATTTGAATTCAGAATCACAAAATTATAAACAAGAATAAGGGTACCATAGAATATTCATTACAGCTCTTCATACTTAACATCAAATTTCCAGTTCTCTGTCATGCAATAAAACAAAAGAGATATCATCTTGCAACATCCAAATTTTCAGACTGCATAGGTAGAGTAGTTCTTCAAATTCAGTAATTTATATGTGAATTATTGAAGCAAGATACTTTTACAATTGAACACCATTACAGTACAATAGTATATAGTAGAAGCAACGATATTACTTGCTGTTAGGCAGGCATATGTGGCAAACAGAGTAAGTAATGTGTCTTGTTAACCCCTTAATGGATTATCCCGAGTTTACTGGTGCATTGCAAATGTATCTTTTTAGAAGCGGACAAGTAAACTTGGTCAAAATTAACTTTTAATTTTAGTACTTAAACAAGTTTGTTTTGTGTCGTTTCACTTTTGAGCAATCACGAATTGACTTGCGTTGCCGTACGCCTGGCAGCACATATTCTGGTGCCATTTTAAAGAATTTATGCTTCTGAGTTTTGAACTTTTACTTCAGTGCATGCACAGATTCAGAAGGAGGTTGATGTCATTTTAGAACCGTCTTGTTTTGATTTTCTATTATTTATACAAGTAAGGGAATTATTTATGCATTTTTTTTTCTCAAAACAGATGAAGATTTAGATATATTCAGCAATCATGAAAGTGATTTTTCATTTCACAATCTGGAAAGCTCTGGGGATGAATTAGACATGTGTAGTTCAGACTCTGACAATTTTTCAGAAGATGACAAAGAAGATAATCAGATAGATGCAAGTGCATGGCATGAAATCAATTGCTTGACCGATTCGAAGAGAAAACAGGTACATGTGTGATGTTTGCAAGATAACTTTGTGTGTAACTCCTTGTTTTAAAAATTATCATTCTAAATAAACTGTCTATCTCATTTAAAAAAAATTTTCCTTTGATTTAAAAACAATACATCTTATAAAAAATCGAAGGTAGTTAAGTTATATGTATTTTTTCAATGTCCGAGTTAACTCGTTTAAATCCAAATGAGTAAAAGTACATTTTAATTTCTATAATAAAAAATAAAGGAAACAAGATAAAAAAAACACTTCTTTTTGTAATTAACACAGTGTATACAATTAAAAAAGGAAATAAAAAAATATGCTCTGAAATGAAACACCATGTCAAAATAATTGATCCATTAAGGGGTTAATAACATCAACCACAATAGACAGCTCAATATTTGAATTTCATCTAGATCTAATAAATAAAACCATGAAGCTGAAACTGATTCTGGTCAATAGTTAGGCCGTGTTAAAGAAGCAAATTAAATCCTCCTGTTAAACAAAAATGCATAATTTCTTAATTGATTTCTTCTGTTGTAAGCATCAAAGATAGGTTTCCGATATGAAGATAACTTTCTCCCTTCCTTGTTCTAGTCATGGAGGCCCTCAAAGCAGTCATAAGCACTACCATTCCTCCTCAAATGAAGGCATTAAAACAAATTGTAGGCTATAAACTTTAGATTTTTAGGTTGAATTTCTTATACCTTATGATTTGACTATTTACACACTGACTTTCTATACACCCTATCATGCCTATTGTCTGAAAACAAATGTGCTACATTGAATATAGTGGGACATGAACTGAACAGGTGATAAAGTTCCATGGCATTCCTGAAAATGTTGAACCAATAGATCTTTCTCAAATATTAACCACCTGGGCCATTGTCAACTTGAAAAGAGCTGACTGGAACTACTTAATAACAGTAGCAACAATGAACCAACAAGAAAAAAGCTTCTACGTAGTTGTTCAACCTACCAGAGTGGCTACTAAATCACGCCCTATCATCTTAAAAAGAAATGACATTGGTTAATGTAATCCTAAATACACAATAAGAGAGAATGCTTTTGCTCAATCAAGGGAGACTTGGGGCAAAACAACACTATAATGACTGCTCTAAGGCTGATATCATGACAGCCTTTGATGAAATGAAACTCAACTGTGAAGTATAAAAAGTAATTATGCAAGTAGCAGTATATGATTTGCTTATAATTTGACAGCCAATAAAACAAGGGAGCTAATTTGCAGTCACAGTCTGATAGAAGTACAGCCAAATCTCCCTCAAATTAGATTTTATTGTCTTGAGAATGAAATGACACAATGTATAACATAGTTCTAAAGACACAATACCTGAGAGACAGCATAATCATGGAAAGAATACCCTTGGTTATAGCTCTGCTCAGTTAGAAGCAACTTGGGGTTGGAGCTAAACAACAACAACAACAATACAGATAATGTCAAAAAGAAAAACAAGATAAATGTAAAAGAGTGAACATACCATTTTGACCCCTTCAAGAATGACTATATCTTTGATGTGGGTCATGTCAATAAATTTGGTGGTGCAATGACCAAACAGGAACTTTGTTTCAATCTGGACACCAATGGCAGTCAGAAACAAAACTGATTCTGTGTAGAAAGGAAGAAAATAAGAGATAGTTTGTAGTTATTATAATTCATGATATCATACAGTCAATGTTTATTTGATGGTTCACTCATCAATCTTGCATTGCAGAGTAACACTTAAATAATCATTTGATATATGTACAAGGTCAGATAATATGGAAGAAGGGGAAGGGAATCTAACTGATTGAAATCAACACCAGTAATTATTCTATAGTCCTTCGAAGGATGAAAGATAAAGGAAATCACAGCATAACTACATACTGTAAGTTAACTTGTCTGCCATTTGATTACACTAATATCAATAATAATGATTCCTAACATTAATATGATTCTGAGATCAATATGCTACCCTCTGAGGTTGATGTTATAATAATAATTGTTTCTAATGTAGACATAAGGCCAGAAATTTGGGTGGAGATGAAAATCAAATATATGACTTCAGTGTTTGCTACTTTATTTTATTGATGTTTAAGAGATGAAAGGAGAAGGTGACCTTGACAGGACTGGAATTCAGAATGATTCTGTTGATTCACCACCACTTTAATTTCTAATATAAGCACAAATCAAATATAGACCAAGGAGCACTTGATCACATTGATTCCAGTATTTGAGTGGTACTTAATTTTATTAATCCTAGAAGGCTGCAAAGCAAAGTTGATCTCAGTAGGATTTGAACTCAGAATGTAAAGAACCTGAACTAAAAACTGTTAGATATTTTGTCCAACAATTCCACCCTAATAATAATTTGTTACATAGACAAAAGACCAGAAATTTGTGAGGAAGGTATGGTCAATTATATCACAGTACTTGACTGCCACTAATCTTATCAATCATAGAAAGAGGAAATGCTAAGTTGACACTGGTATTATTTGAACTTAGAAAAAAATAACTAAATGCAATGATTTCTTATGTTGATACAAGGCCACATATTATAGGAGAGAAACACAATTAAATTAATCAATTCTAGTATCTTACTGGCACTCAATGCATTTTACTTGACAATTTCTAGCATTGACATAAAGCCATATACATTTAAGGATGATCAAATTAAACCTCATAATTGATTAAGATTTACTTTAACATCTCCTGAAGAACAAAAGGCAAAGTCATCACCATAATACAAACAATTGTTTCTAACAAAACCATAAGGTTAGAAATTTGAGAGAAGGAAGGAAACAGTTGAATATATTGACTCTAGTACATGATTGTTACTTAACATTACTGATGCTAGAGGAATGAAAGGCAAAGTTGACATTGGTGGATTTGAACTCAGAATATAAAGAACTAGAACAGCTACTGCAAAAACATTTCCCCAAATATGCAGGCAATACTGCCAATTCACCATCCTAATATTATGATTCCTTTCATTAATACAAAGTCATCTTTTATCAATTGTAAAGCAATTAAACTTGAATATGCCAATTCTAAAATAATGACAGTAATAATCATTTCTAACAGCAGCACAAGGTCACAAATATTATTTAAGGGTATGGTGAGGAGGGGTTGATAGTGTCAATTTAATCAATTCATTACTTCACTTGCATTTATTTTATCTGACTCAGAAGGTAAAAAAAAGGCAACACCATAAGGCTGAAAGTCAGTTCTAGTGTGATTTGAACTCAAAGTATAAAGTACCAATGATCTTTCAATAAGATCCTTTTGTTAGCCAGTTTGCTAAACACCAAAGAGTCATCAAATTTATCTAGAATCAATGAATATATACTGGACGTCAATGAGAAAACTTTGTTTGCCCATTAGCATCAAACCATGATCATTATCATTCTAATGCCCACTTTTTCATTGCTTCTATGGATCAGATAAAGTTTAATGAGGCAGAGTTCTATGGCTGGATGCCCTTCAAGCAAGGTAATATTTTCCCATGGCCAGACATGTTTTTGTAGAACAGAAATTAAATGACACTTCTTATAAGACAGTGACATTTATTTACAACTATCACACTATGTCAAGACAAGGAGACACAAACATACACATGATGGGCTTCTAAGTTTCTGTTGACCAGATCCACTCACAAGGATTTGGTTGGCCTGAGGCGATAGTAGAAGACACTTGTCCAAGGTGCCATGCAGTGGAACTGAACCCAAAACAATATGATTGGGAAACTTTGTTTTCATGCTTTATCAATAATGTTTTTCTGGTCTCACCCAAAAATGATTTGGTTTCACTTTCTATTGAAAGCAGATTCACATCAATCATCATCATTGAAAGTCAGTCTTCTATGCTGGCATGGATTGATTGATTTAACAGGATCCAATACACTGGAGGACTGTTACATGCTCCAGTGTCTGTTTTGGTTTAGTTTCTACAGTTGGATGCCCTTCCTAATGCCAACCACTTTACTGTATGCATTTTTCATGGAAATGGCACTAGCAAGGTCACCAAGCAACTCACAAGACAAAAAAGCCCCCTTAACTGAATGGGGGTATAATAGAAAAAGAGAGATGGTTTTATGCTAGGTGTGGAGATGCTAATGTATTATAAACAAAACAAGAATAAGCACATTGCTGTAGAGGAGATACATAATGACCCTGCATTATATAAGGTGGAAAGAGAGAATAAAGATGGTGGTGACAAGGTGTACTTCACTTCACACATTTTTATCATAATTTTAGCAAGTCACATAATGTGGCCACCCACCACTGATGCTATATTTCTGGTAAGACAGCTGCAGGAGAAATACTTAGCCAAAAATAAACTTCTGTACCTGGCTTTTGTTGACATGGAGAAAGCTTTTGACAGGGTCCCCCAATCCCTTATCTGGTGGTCAATGAAGAAACTAGAGATAGATGAATGGTTAGTGAGAGCTGTGCGAGCCATGTACAGGGATGCTGTCAGTAAGGTGAGGGTTGGCAACGAGTACAGTGAAGAATTCCAGGTAGGGGTCCACCAAGGATCAGTCCTCAGTCCCCTCTTATTCATCATAGCCCTCAAGGCAATAACAGAGGAATTCAAGACAGGATGTCCCTGAGAGCTCCTGTATGCTGACGACCTTGCTCTAATAGCTGAGTCACTATCAGAATTAGAGAAGTTTCAGGTGTGGAAGCAAGGACTAGAATTGAAGGGCCTTAGAGTCAACCTAGCAAAAACCAAAGTCTTAATAAGTAGGAAGGCAGACAAACCACAAATCCCTTCAGGTAGATGGCCCTGCTCGATCTGTAGAAAAGGTGTAAGTAGAAACTCCATAAGATGTACCCAGTGTAAGCTATGGACATATAAAAAGTGCAGCAATATCAAAAGAAGGCTAACTGGGAAGATATTTTTTGTGTGTGGCAAATGCTCAGGAGCAATAAACACTGAAAATGTGCAGAGAACAACTTCTGTCATATTTCAGGGGGAAAAACTACAAATAGTTGATAGCTTCCGTTACCTAGGTGACCAAGTTGGATGCTCTGAAAGTGTAGCTGCTAGAATAAGAATAGCCTGGGCAAAGTTCAGAGAGCTCCTACCTCTGCTGGTGACAAAGGGCCTCTAGCTCAGAGTAAAAAGTAGACTATATGACACATGTGAAACAGACATGCTACACGGCAGTGAAACATGGGCCATGACTCCTGAGGACATGTGCAAGCTTGCAAGGAATGAAGCCTTTATGCTCCACTGGATGTGCAATGTCAGTGTGCATACACGACAGTGTAAGTGCCAAGAGAGAAAAGTTGGACTTAAGAAGCATCAGATATGGTGCGCAAGAGAGACGACTGCACTGGTATGGTCACGTGTTGCAAATGGATGGGGACAGCTGTGTGAAAAAGTGTCACATCCTAGCAGTTGAGGAAACCTGTGGAAGAGGTAGACCCAGGAAGACCTGGGATGAGGTGGTGAAGTACGCCCTTCAAATACTGGGCTTCACTGAGGCAATGACAAGTGACCAAGACCTTTGAAGATATGCTATGATTGAGAAGACCCGGCAAGCCAAGTGGGACTATAACCGTGGCTTAAGCCAATGCTACATAACCAGCCTATTTAAGAGTACTCTTCAATCATTGAATAATAAACTATGCTTGCGAAGACATGTTGAGACAAGTGAAATCATTGTCATGGCCAATGACAGTACCACCTGGAACATTAAAAGCACCATTTGAGTGTGATCATTGCCAGGGCTGGTGACACAAAAAAAAAAAAACACCATTCAAGCGTGATCATTGCCAGCATCGCCTGACTGGCTCCTGTGCCAGTGGTATGTAAAAAAACACCATTCAAGTGTGGTCGTTGCCAGTACTGTTGGACTGGCTCCTGTGCAGGTGGCACGTAAAAGTATCCACTACACTCTTGGAGTGATTGGCGTTAGGAAGGGCATCCAACTGTAGAAACTTTGCCAGATCAGATTGGAGCCTGGTGCAGCCTTCTGGCTCGCCAGCCCTCAGTCAAACAATCCAACCCATGCCAGCATGGAAAGCAGATGTTAAACGACAATGATGATGATGTATCTAACTTGATTTTGCTTTCTACTTATATTGTTAATAATCTTTGAAACGGCACAAATTTATCAAATCCCATAGCTTATGTATAAAACTTTTATTATACCAACGAATCAAGGACTTAGATTCATAAATTCATTAAAACACTAGCTAGTTAATTACAAAAACATCATGCTAGATATCGCAAATGTTCTTTCTGCCAAGAGAAATATTTAACAGAAGCTCCCCACTTATTCTTCAGTGACCTTATACCTGAGGAAAAACAGTAAACATTTAATGCAAGAGAAATTGAAAATAATTCAGCTAAAAATATTTTACTTTTTACCTGTCAAAACTTTCCGGTATAGTTTGATAACAAAAACAGCAAGGAGTATAATGAAGAATATGTACAAACTACTGTCATCCTGAAAATAAATAAGATACAATATCAACATACATTAACATATAAATATATACACATACATAGCCATAACTACATGTATATATCTTGAGGTGGGAACAAGACTCTAGGAGTTGTGATACAAATGACCAAATCATCTGCAACATTAACTTCAAGAAACCTGCCAGTACCTGATCAATCTGGTGAGCACACAAGCCAGAGTGATTACTTTCTCACAAGAAAGGAGATGGTTGTAAATGCAAAGTCCTTCTCCTGTGAAGGATGTTCTATTCAACGTAAGTTAGTAGTTAGAACTGGAAGAACTTAGAGACACAAACCAGTCTGGAAAAGAGAGATATGGAAGCTTAAAGAGCCATTGAATAGTCAGGGATTTAGAGAAGTCCTAACTGAAGCATCTGATGAGCAAGAGGAAGAGGACCTATAACATACAGGAAAAATTAATGAGGGCAGGCAATAGATACCTTAGAGAGGAGTAATTACAGAATATCAAGTTGCTGGATCAGGTCATGAAAGTTACAGAAGGATTTATAACTAATTCAGATGAGAGTTAGACTATATGAGATGCAGTTTGAATTTGTACCAAGAAGTACTACTGATGCTCTCTTTCTAGTAAAGCAGAAGTATTTAGCCAAAAATAAACTGTTGTACTTGGCTTTAGTTGATCTAGAAAAAGCCTTTTACAAGATACCTTACACTCTGACCTGATGGTTGCAGTGGAAGCTAAGAATAGACAAATGGTTAGTAAGAGTCATTTAAGCTATGTACTGAGGTGCCGTCAGTATGAGAGTTAGCACTGAGTACAGCAATGAATTTAGTGTAAAAGTAGATCACCAGAACTCAACTCTCTGTCCCTTAATTATCACAGTTCTCCAGGTTATAAAAGAGGATTTTAAGACCAGTTGCCCATAGTCTCCTTTATACTGATAGCCTTGTTCTTATAGTGTAATCTGTAGTAAAATTAAGAAAGAAATTGTAGGTGTGGAAGCAAAACCTGGAACCAACAGTCCTTAAAGTTAACTTAGCAAAGTCCAAAATTCTAGTAAACAGGAAAACAGACAGGAAAACAGTAATTGCAGGTTTTAGTTGTTGATATCCAACGAGAAAGTTGAGTGGTAGACACCACCTTTCAGAGTGAAGTTTGAGTATAGAATATAGTATTGACAGCATAAATGGAGGAAGAATTCTGTATGAGAGAAGAGGATGTGTGGTTTGTATATAGGTTGTATCAGTCATGGATAGTGGAGAAGAAGAAAGAAAACTGTCTTGTCATTTAGAATTATTTTTTGCCATGACAGGAAGCATAGAGAGTGCCAGTGCATCATGAGTTCACATTGACCTCAGCTGAAAGCCTGGTCTGAATGCTTGCTAATGACTGAACTTTGCTAAAGGCATCTATGGGTATAGTAAACCAGACAGTATGATGTAGCTACCAACAGGGATTAAAAAAAAAAAAGAACCATGTTGGTTCATAAGTCTGAAACATAACGTGTATGTGGTAAATAGGAGTAAAAACCTAGACCTAACATTATTTTCATAAACTGTTTGATTGAAAATATTCCAAACTTAGTAAATGCAAAATAATAATAGCTAATGACTAAGCATTTCGAATATATACAAGCTGACACCATAAGCTAATTACATAACTCAAATATGTCACATAACTCAAGTATTACATCATAATGCCAAATACCATTCATTACAAGTTACAGTGACTACTAACCACAGTAAAACCATTTATATTGAATTATTTCAGTTCCCATAGACTGTAAATTTTATTGTAAAAATACCTAAAGGAAACTCTCTATTAGGTTTTATTTTAAAAACTATATTACTTCATAGAAGAATGTTATATTACATCTCTCAGCAAGATATAAACAGTAGCAGTACAGAGCTCTAACATATATTTGCCAACTAAGTGTGGCATCCTATACAAGACAGTGCACCTGATGCTTATAGCCCCAGGAAGACATCTCCACCAGCTGGCCAATGACATACTCTGAGTCTGATTAGTATTTGCGAGGAGAGGTCATTGCTCCCATCTCTAGCCTTATGTGATATGCACAGACTCAAGTTTCTGGGTGGTTACCCATCCTCAGAGTATGTTAATCATCAGTTAGTGATGGAAGCTTATTCTGCTCACAAATTACTATATATTTTTCTCGCGATTCACTGTCGCTGATCTCGTAGAAGAGAAAATGTTATATTAAATCTCTGAGTGAGATATAAACAGTAGCAGCACGGAACCATAACATATATTTGCCAACTAAGTATGGTGCCCTTTACAGGACAGTGCTACTGATGTTTATAGCCCCATGTTTGTTACAATAAATCTCTGAGCAAGTAGCTGGTGATTAACACACGCTAAGGACGGGTAACCACCCAGAAACTAGAGTCTGTGTGTATCACATAAGGCTAGAGATGGGAGTGATGACCTCCCCTCGCAAATACTAATTGGACACAGAATGAGTGTATTTAGTTAACTGGAGGAGATGTCTTCCTGGGGCTGTGAACATCAGTAGCACTGTCCTGTATAGGATGGCACACTTAGTTGGCAAATATATGTTATGGCACCGTATTGCTACTGTTTATATCTCGTTCAGAGATTTAATATAACATTCTCTCTCTTCTTCGAGATCAGTGACAGTGAGTCGCTGGAAAATACATAGTAATTTGCAAGTGGAATAAACTTCCATCACGAGCTTGTAATTGTTGGATTTTTTCAGTAGCGGCCTTTGTGAGTTCGTTTTGCGGTAATTCTAATGTTATGCTTCTACTGTTTGTGTTTTATTCCATTGAATTGTTAAACCTGTGAAGTTTGAACCTCGGTTATTTTGTTAACAGTTGTTTTCACCCTGCAGGGCAGAAAGTTCTGTTATGTTGGAGAACTGTGAACTTTGATTTTTGCCCTTTTACAGGGAAAAAATTGTTCTGTTTAAAAATTATTTTTTGTAAAAGACAATTTTTTTGGCAAAAAAGTTTTTTTGTCAGTTTTTGAAAACATTTTGCGTGTCCTGTTAAAGAATTTTGTATTTAATATGGAATTTGACTTAGAGTCAATTTTGGACTTCCCAGAGATGGAAAGGGCAAAAGAGGGCGAAAAGGAAGGGGAAAAACAAGTTCAGAAGGAAAGACCCAGTTTTTCAGCTGCCATTGGCAGCAATATGGTGAATTTTAATGTATCTATGGCAGAATTATTTAAATACCGGAATATGATAAAGAAAACAGGGAATGATACAAAGTTGCTCCCTCCCCAAGATATACTACAGAATATAGCTACCAAGACTGTGGTCTATAAAACATACAGTCTTAAGGAGAAACAATGTCTGTCAAGAATGAAGTAATTCAGAAGTGCATGCAACACGTCTGGAATAAAATAAAAAACGTCAGATGTGGTATAAGAAGTGCTACAGTGGAGGTACAATTCACTGACGAGAGTACAGCAAATGAACATTAACACTGAGAAACAATGAAATAATTCTCCAGCCAACTTATCTAGGTAGGACAAGGATGAAAATTAAAGTGGAGGAGATTCTGGCTGGTTTGGATGTGTAGTGGTTTGTAGCAGCCGTAACATACGACATGGAAGAAAAAATGCCAATACTACAAATACAGAAAAAAGAGGCAGGAAATTGGAAAGGCCAGTTACTTGAAATGGTAGTCCAAGCCAGTCCTGAAATCCTTGAAGGACTTCCTGATAAGGTGTTCATAGAGGAGGGGCTGAGCATAAGAGTGAGCATTGAAGGACATAGGCCGCACTGTTTTAAGTGCAGCAAAAAAGGCCACGCCTGCTCAGAATGCAAAGAGAAAAAGAGCAAAGCCCCTCTTCAGCAAAAATCTAAAGATACAGAAGGAAAAGGAAAACAACCAAAAAATAAGTAGAAGTGCCCAAGGAAAGCAAACCAAGGCAAGAAACACCAACCACAGAAGAAGAAATAGGATTTACATTAGTGAAATCTCAAAAAAGAAAAAAAAAGGCCTCAGTCCCAGACTCCCCTCCCCATACAGAAACACCATCCCCCTGTTAAAACCCATCTCCAAACCCCACCCCAAAATACAATACAAAATTGTATCATTTAAAGTCAGCAACAAAGCTTTGTCATGAATTATACATGCACATCATAAAGCAGAAGTGTACAAAGCAAGCCAAGACTTGCCAGCTCACATTCAGATGGCCAGGATGGAAGCAGGTTTGTTCAATGAACTGACACAAAGATATAAAGGACGTAAGCACAGAGATGGCTGGCAAGAGCTTCTTTGTGAGTCCAGCGGCTACACCATAAAATGAGGAGGATGGGGGTGAGAAGATGAATTCATGCAAACCCTCACCAAAATCAAAATGTAAGTACAGATTTCTAAGGAATTAAGTTAGGGTGCATAAATGTGCATGGCCTAGAGTCAAAATGGAAGCAAACTTGTCTCCTGGATGACCTTAGGTCACAAGAAATATGTATTGTAAAAACGAGGATGAACGGAGTCGCGACAGGAACCTTCATCTACAGCCCTGTTTTACTGTACTACTTTAGATATCATCTGAAGAGCAAGATAGGGCTGGAGATGGGATGTCTGTCATGAAGCATATACGGGAAAAGACGGAAGGATGTGATGAGGAAGTTGGGTATGAATGACCCTGCTTAAATACACAGTAAATTTGTATGGTGTAGCTGGTGGACTTCCTGGCCAAAATATGAAATAATTCATTATAATTAACACTCATCACAAATGTATATCATTTAATATTTTAACTGCATAAACTAAATGAACTCATGAACATTATATGTGCTGTACCCTCTATGTTAGATCTTATGATCATAATAAAGAATTTATCACTAGCTGGTGATTAACACACACTGAGGACAGGTAACTACCCAGAAACTTGAGTCCATGTGTATCACATAAGACTAGAGATGGGAGCAATGATCTCCCCTCACAAATACTATTTGGACACAGAATGTGTATCTTTAGCCAGCTAGAGGAGATGTCTTCCTGGGGCTATAAACATCAATAGCACTCTCCTATATAGGATGCCACACTTAGTAGGCAAATATATGTTATGGTATATTCAGTTTATTTAGATCTATCAAATTTATTATATATATATATATATAATCATCATCATATATATATGTATATATACTTAATTTTTGTATCTGGTTTGCAAGATTTCTTCTGTGAATTCGTGTCTTGAAGCAAATTTTGTTGTGTCTGGTGTTTTAATGTCTTATTATCTAACACACTCACCTGTTCTATTTCCACTCATTTACTATTTATAATTTTCCTTCCAAACTTTTCGTTACTTTTGCAGCCTTGTCAATGGATGTTGAGAATCAGGTACAACAATATGTATGTATACACACACGCACATGTATAAATATGTCCATGTATGTATATATATATATACACACACACACACACATATATATATCTTTTATGTTTTACAGGTTTCAGGCAGAGACTGAGCACTGCCTTGCAGTGAGTTTGGGTTTCTTTACTGTACTGTTTTTAAAGTAGTCAGATGGAACTGCTCTTCTTTGTTCATCTGCTATCTCATAAAAATTTGTCCAGATGCTGTTTGAAGGCCTCCACATCTACACCTCACAAACTTCTGGGGTTGTCTGGCAGAATGTTAAACATTATGGACCCTTGAAACCCAAGCAGTTACAGTACTGAGGCCTAATTCTAGATGGAAAAGACAGGATCTTTGATACTATGCAATGTTGTCCAGCTCAATGGTTGATATAGCTCCCAATTCCAAATTTGGGAGCTAAACTTTCCAGGATCTTCCATGTGTATATCACTGCATATTTCCTATGCCTTTTCTCTAGAGAGTAGCACTTCAGTTCCTTTAGCCTTTCCCAATAGCTCATCTGTTTCACCAAGTCAATTTTCTTTGAGAAGTGGCACTGGATTGCCTCAAGTTCTGTCACCAGTTTGATGCTCTGCAGTGATCACAGCTGGGAGCAGTGATCCAGATGACTGAGAATGAAAGTTCTCCATATGAGTAGCATGGTATCCTTTATCCTAGTTGTGAATGACCTCAGAATCCATCCAACTACTCACTTGCAGTGTTGCAATCTTAGTATGGAATGTTGCCTCATTACTCATGTGAATTTCCAGGTCACTGACTGACTGACTCTGGGATTGCACTACCTCTGGTCCTGCATGCTTGTTTCATCAGCCCATTTGTACATTGCATTCAGGTCATTTTGCAGTTTTAATATGTCATCAGGGTTCTTGATAGCTTATGAAAGTGGCTGAGAGAGCCATCACAAACAGTAATGGTCCCAGCACAGTTCCTTGAGGAACTCTGCAGTGAAATGATGTCTCCCCAGAGAGAGCACCATTGGTTGCAACTGCCTGACTTCTGCCTTTCAAAAAGTCATGCAGCCACTCACCCAGTTTTCCAGTGATACAAAAGTCACGCAGTTTGTGACATATCCCATGATCAACTTTGTCAAAGGCTTTGACATCTCTCTAACTGTTCAGTCGAAGTCGACTCTCGGTCACTCGGATCAGTATCCTCCAGTCAGTTCTATCCTGGGCCGCTTCTTTCAGATTGGCTATGTCCATTCCGGTATCACTCTTGATGGTGTCAAGCCAGCGGGTTCTTGGTCGGCCTCTTTCTCTCTTGCCACTGACCATTCCGAGCATGATGTCCTTCTCCGCGGATTTTCTCCGCATAATATGACCGAAATATGCCAATCTATGCTTGGTGATCCTAGCTTCTAGCGACATTTTCGGCCTTATCTGCTTAAGAACTTCTCCATTGGTGAGCCTCGCTGTCCATGGAATCCGTAAAAGTCTTCTCCAACACCAAAGCTCGAATGCATTAATTCTCTTCTGGTCAGTTTTCTTTAGTGTCCAGAGGTCTCGCATCCATATGTTGCTATTGGGAAGACAATTGCATTCACCAATCTGCATTTGGTAGCGAGTCTGATGTCTCTACTCTTCCAGATCCTGCTCATGCTGACCATTGCCTCTCTGCCTAGTACTAGTCAAGATATATCACATACACATTTGAGTGGCTGAGCTGCTAGTTCAGTACCCAGTCATAATGCTGTAGTAGCTGTGTGAAGCAGCTCCTCCCTGAACAAAAGCCATGTTGTGTGTTTGCAAACAAGTTATTTTCTTTCAGAAATGTGATCAGTCCCCTTCTGACAATGCGCTTCATGACCTTGCTAACATGAAGTCAGAGAGGCCTAAAATTTTTAGCATCTGCTCTTCTTTTAACAATTTGGGAAGTTTACCACATGCAAAAAAAACTCTGCAAAAGTATCTGCAGTGGTTTTGCAAGAGCTTTCTTGCATGTCTGACGTCCATCTGGGTCCACTGCTGAGTTTGAGTTCATCTCATCAATGATTGATATCGCAACTTCTTTTATGTTGATGAAATCAATGGTTGCCTCTTTTCCATGTAAATCTACAGTGTTGAAAAAGTCATCAGGCTTGCTTATTTGCAGGCTCCCCAGCAGATAGGTGAAGACACTTTGGAATTGTTTATTTAGCACTTCACCTGTCCTCCTGTAGTTAAAGAGCCATCTTCTTCAAACAGTGGCTCTATCTTGTAGAGCACCAAGGCAGATTCTCTCTCAAACATATAGAAAGCTTTAGGATTCATTTCTATATTTTCCACTGTCCTAGTTTTCCTTTCTGCTCTTTAATTTTCATGGGAGAGTGAGTTTATTTTCAATATCTAAAAGTGCTTTTTTGAGGAGAGATGTCTTGCTGTCATTAAGTTACTTGTTTTTGTATGTAATGACTCTCTGGAACAAATTTAATGTATATGGATCACATTATTGACATAAATTCATTAAGTTTCATATCAATGGCTTTCATAGAGAGACTTTTAAGCCAATTTTGCTGGAGTATCTGTTTTTCAATTGACTGTCAGTCAGTGTTGCAAAAGTTCAAACTGAATAGGGTTTGGGTGCCATCTGTTTAGAATACATCATTAATTAGTTTTGGATCATACATCAGTTCTGCTATGTTGTAGTCTAAGAAGATTGTTGGTAATATCTTCATATTGTGGATAAGTTCTACATTGCTGGTGAAGCAGAGTTTTAATATGTTATTGTTTCTGTTTGGGAAGAATATGGTTTGTTGCTTGAACAGCATTTTCGTGAAATCAAGTGAAGATCATACTTGATTGTGTGATTTGCATGTCATTCCTGCAATTATGGCACTTTCTAGCCATTTGATGTTGGGGAAGTTGAAGTTACCTATTATTTATTATTATTATGGCTGGGTTTCATTAGAAGTACATTAACACATTGATCTAGTTTTGTTAGTACTTATCATAGTAAGCCTTTCCTCAAATTTACCACTGAGAGTTGAGGCATTAGGTGGGTGATATAATGTGCACATCATATATTGTATATACACTTATACATGCACACACACATATGGATATACACATCAGCATGCACATTTATGTATATACACATCAGCATGCACATTTATGTATATACACATAACCGTGCACATATGTATAAACACACATACACACACTCTCTCCGACTTAATACACACATACATATATATACACATACACTTATACATATATACACACACACTTATACATATATACACACACACTTATACATATATACACACACACTTATACATATATACACACACACTTATACATATATACACACACACTTATACATATGTACACACACACTTATACATATGTACACATATGTGTATACAAACTTGCACATATATACACATATATGCATACAGTCCCAGATTTACCATTATGCTTAGGGATGCATAAGCACAAGGCCCTGTTGACCAGGGAGCCCATCTTCCTGCCCCCCAAATTTTTTACGGTGGCCTTTTCAAATGTCAAACAATCCCTGAGCCCTGATAATTCAAAAATTTGACTAAGACTGGTTTAAAAAAAATAATGATTTATCGGGTAACATAATATTTTAACTACTACTAAATTTCTTGAGCATGTATGCCTGACTGTCCAAGTAAGGGGCCTCGTTCGTCCTAAATCCAGCACTGCATGCACATATATACATACATATACACACACACATCCATGCACATATATACACATAAACATACATACAGGGTTCAAAATTGTATAACCCTAACCCTTATTCTGAGGACCATGAAATATTTAAGTTTTTATCGTGTTCTCTCTCAAGAGCCACAATGAATGAAATGCTGTTCTTACATGTGGGACAATGCTGTTATTGCACACATGAACAACCTAGACTTCATCCAATTGGCAAAATTTCATTCACCAACACAATAGTCCCCCTCCTCCACAAGCACACTATTGCCTCAGCATCCCTTTTCTACAGCTATTACAATGGCCTCGACTCGTTTTAACTAACTTGTTGCATATCACCATCACACGGGTCATGCAGTCTCTCTCGTCACCCATACTGTTTCTGTCCTTTGCATTAACCACTTATACTCCATAATTCTTCACCTACAGAACTTCAACTCTCAGAAATTCTCTTCCCACAAACGTACACTCACAGATTCGTTAAACCGAACACTTCCCATAAGCAATCTGACCAGCCCCTGGGCTGCGAAAGTCATGAGCATTACTCACCCGACCTAACTAAACCATTCTAAAGATTGTCTGAGAGCATGTTTTGCATTACTAAATGATGCTTTCGCTTTCTAATTCAACGAGAAATAAGCAAAACATTATTCAAAGTATATGGGAGAACATTTCATTTCGACATGCTTCATTGAACAAATAAGTGGAATAACTGTTAACCTGTTTAACGAGTATCTTCTAATTCTATTTACATAAGAATACGCCTTGTACGTATCTGGTACTTTATTCCATTGACTGCAGAAAGATGAAAGGTAAAGTTGACCTCGGCGAATTGTTCCTGTTGGTGGGCGGAATACCTGGTTTGTGTATTGCTCTTTTATTCGAAGAAAAATTAATCGAACTATTAACCGAACTAGTAGCCATCTTCGATGAGGATAGATCTTGAACTCAAAAATGAGAGATGAAACTAAACAATGCTAGACATTCAGTCCAGCGACCTACCTTTTAATAGATTGATGAGATAGGCAGAAGGAAATGTTTGTGAGAGAGAAAGGTAAAACCATAGACTCTAAAAAGGTGAGACAGAAAGATAGAATAAAGGAGACGCAGCAGGTAGAGTGAAAGAATTACTATGCAGATAAGTCTGTGTATATATATATGTGTGTGTGTGTGTGTGTGTGTGTGTGTGTGTGTGTGTGTGTGCATATGTGTGTGTAGCAGTAGTAGCAGCAGTTTTAGGATAGCTGTTCCCCCAAATCCTATAACTCACAAGAAAGTATATGGGTGGAATACAAACATGTGAAAATTTGAAATTTAGAGACAAAAATATCGCGGAATCGTTAAAAAGAGAAACTACCCTTCCCTTTCATATGAGGTATGGGACTTCGAAGGACATCATTATCATTTAACATCCATGTTCCATGAAACATGGCTGGACAGTTTAACATGAGCCGATGGGCCCGAGGACCACATCGTATTCCAGTGTCTGCTTTAGTATAGTTTCTACAGCTGCATGCCTTTCCTAACACCAACTTCAAGTATGGGCTTAAAAAAAATTTTTTTTTTAGTCATCAATACTAGTAAGGTTGTCATGCAGCTTGCAAGACGGGGCAGTTTTACGCAAGGAAATGAGGGGTAAGTATAAGAGAAGGGGCTAAAGCAGAACAGGATACTTGTGGAAAAGGAGCTACATGACACATTTTAGAAAAGGTGAAGAGTAATCGAGTGAGGCGGAAAGAAAAATAAAACAGCGGTGAACAGAGGTATCTAGGTGGACCCTCAAGGTACGAAGTGGAAAGAAACGAGAGGGACAATGGGAGAAGGAGTGAGAGTGGGTGGAAGTTGCAAAAGAGTATGAGGAAAGTATTGAATTCACTTTCACAAAAGTAGTTTTCCTTTTCCCAGGAACTTTGCAACACTAATTCATTAGCATTCACTTTTGCAATATTCGTGAAACATGTTCTATAATTTATTTCATATATTCCAGATATTTTGATTTGCTGTAGATTACACACGTGAACTGGGTAGTGGTAGAGGGTTAATCAAATATTACCCTTACTATGGGCGAATAACATTGCCTTCATTCTTATTGCTATAAAAATATTTTCCTTTATTTAAAATTCTAGTAATTTTCATTTCCAAAGTCCCTAAACAGTGAAACATTATTTTGAAAAGTCATTGGTTTTCCTGTAAATCTGAGATTTGAGTTAAGATATGAAATTTTTACTGCCACCGAGTAATTCCTCTATTTTCAATTAATTTTATTTACAAATTGGTAATCTCAAACAGATCCATTTTTGCTATAGGTTTCTTGGAGCGCTGTACTATTGTACAAATAATAAAAACAGAGTTTGTGAACAAAATTATAGGGAAATAAAGAGTGAATTAATTTGCATTAGCACATGATCATTTACAAGAAATAGAGAAGATACAATTTTCTACAAAATGTGAAATGGAGGTGTTACTGTGGAGTTTTGGAATAGAGAGAAGACAAAACGGAGCCAGAAAAAAAAATATACATACATACATGTAGGTACATACGTACGTACATGCATACCTGTACCTACATACCTACATGTACATACATAGGTTCAGCAGAGAAAGGAGCCTGAAAAAGATGACATGGATGTAGAAGAGAAACAGGTGAAAAGAAGCTGGATGTGAGATGCAATCAGCTGATATGCGAAAGAGATTGTGCAATTTACTTTCAATGGTTACATTGCAAGAGAACGCAACTGAGCCGTATACATAGAAATCAAATACAATTTTACCCATTCAGAAAGGTTCACCAAATAAGCAGCAAATGTCAAGAAAGGAGTAGAGTAGAGCATCCGGAATAAATGTATCTGCGGGTGTTCGATGATAAACTCACTGCCCTGTTTACCGTAATCCTTGTGGGTGAAGCGAACTTCATGCCTGAGCATTGTCACAAAGTGACAGATAACTGAGTTACTTCTTTCTGTAAAAACGGAATTCAGCAATAAATACGAAAAGTGGGTGATTGCAGCAGAGTTCCGGTGATATTAGTGACGTAAAACAGAGTTGTTAAGGTTAATTAAGATTTTGTAGTCAAAGTCGTTCCTATGGACGCCTCTACACCGACAGTCGATAGGCTGAGTAGCCATGTCATTTCTTGCTATACCGGAAATATCCGAACAAACCCGAAATATATTTATTTTCTTGATGTTCAGAATTAACAATTTTTGTAAGAAATCACTAAAATAAAATATAATTAAATATTATATAACAAGTTTCAATAAAATTACCTAAATTCAAACAAAAGAGTAAAGAAAATGAAGCTACGAAAGCTATCAAAGTGACGTATGTACAGTTCCGCGCGAACTTGCGCTCCCGCCAAATTTAATGTTTTTCTGGTAAGTTTAGATACGTTTCAAGTGTTGAGGATGGTACGAACACGTGCTGATGGCTGTGCCTCTGTGAGAAAAGGTAGGCAAATTGTTCAGATTCTACTTATAATTAAACTAAATATTATAGGAGCTCATCTGAAAACGTTCAAGATGCTTCCTCACAAAATATTTCTTTTCCGATGTAGCTTTTCATTCTATTACCACATGATGAATAATGATCTCCAAATCATTGTCTTTGTAATTGATTCTGAAGAATTTCGTTGGCATTTATTCCTATTACAACATAATAGTAGATGAAATATATTTTGGTATTCGCATTAACAAAAGGATGTTTCGTAATTCGAAACGAAGTCAGTGAAATGTGAATTATTAAGTCATTCGATACTTCGAAGCAGAAAAATTTAAACTTCGCAGCGTTCTATTTTCTGAATGCTCTAGAGACAGGCATAAACATCCCTATTTCTATCTAAATCTTTGGTAGTATATATAAAAATATTTGGAAATTATTATGAAATGAAGGCCATAAAGATAATCGAAATTCGGCCGAGGTGAAGAATACGTACACCACTGGTTTTCGGCGTAAAAAATTCCTAACCACCTGGTATACGTATTCTTTACCTTCACCAGAAATTCTATGTAGTTATATGTTTGCAGTTCCGTCGATGTGAAACGTTCCTTTAAAGCGGTCAAAAAGAATCATATGTGATTTCCTTATTCGTAAGATGTTTCTCGGCTGTTTACGTATCACTAACATCACAAATTGTGGTTGAAGAAATCATAAACCTCGTTTAATTTCTCTTGTCAGAAGAAAAGGGCTATACCCATGACCCTGTAGAGAATATCCTAGGGACGAAGATATTCCCAACCTGGATGCTTGTAATAGAAAGGTCTCTATCAAAGGCACCCAGGTTCGAACAAATATTGCAAGACTTGTTCGATGCTTTGACGTTTCCGCCTGTCTACTGTCCTTAACTGGTATTTTATTTATCGCACTCGTGAAAGCGAGATTCGAACTCAAAAGGCAAGTAACTAGAAAAAATATCACCAATCATTTCATCCGACGTTCTTACGAAAGTTAAAACTTTTCTGTCGGTTTTGTTACGCATGAGGAATCATTGGTTCACTTAACTCTGATATGAACGACAGTTTGCATTTTCCCTCCTTGAAAGACCCAGTTTTTGTGCTTGCAGTGAGTGAATAAGTAAGAAATGATTCGGATTGTGATATACTGCAAAATAATTAAATAAAGCTTCGTGCTTAACTTAAAATATATCATCTACTACAGTTTAATGCACACTTTTCATAGTCAATGTCTACATATTCTAATAGAAACGAAAAGTCAGTTTTTACTTTGTAAGGATGAGGAAAAAATGAATTGGTGTTATTCTAAGAATATAGTACAAGCACATTCTTGTGCTCGGCTAATAATGATTTCTTGGTACAGTCTGTTGTAGATGGTGAATGCAATGATTACTTCAAAACTTAGGTGTATACTTGATTTATCTGGAACTGCAGCTTTTGAAATTTCTCAATTGCTTTTTGAGAGTCTTATGAAAGGAAACGTTTTAGGTGAAAAGTGCATATTCTCGGTTTTGTGTTAATCTTTGATATTTGGTGGTTGGTTGACAAGAAACGTCTGAAATAGCAGCTTATTGTTGAAGTTACCATTGTGTGAAGTGTGACCTTTGTCAATTACTTGGACATTTTACTGGGTTTTTTTTTTTTAGTGCAAATGTTTGCTAGTTTTCTGTTTTTCTATTTGTTTTTAATTGTTTACTCGGTTTTATTTCGGTTATGTATGGTTGTGGGATATTGCATTTGTTCTGGGCTTCTATTTTCCCCCCTCTTAACTGGATACTCGTTTGAAATGTGTCAATAATTATGATGAATGCATATATTGCCTTGTTTATGTTGATGAATGGGGTGTTGTTGAATTCTGGAAATACTGGGGTTTTTTCTATGTTAGATTTATAAAAGCAATTTTGCTTTGGTCATGAAGGTATTGCGTTGACAATTGGTATGTGGGCTGAGGGATCTGTGGGTATTATTTGCCGAACGGTTGTGTGTAGAGGAGGCGTTAGTTAATATCAGGCGTAGGGTTGTATTTGGATTGGTAAAGTGTATGTTGATGTGAATTGGGTGCTAATGCAGTTTCGCACCTCTCCTTGAAAAATGCATTCTTACCCCCCCCCCATTAAAATTTTTGATTTGACGAACATATGCAAGTCGAAATTAGAGACAAACACATTGAAGTGAAAATAATTTGCGTTCTACTTATATAATCGTAAATAATTATATAATATAAATTAAATATACACCACATCCCCATGTGAGCCATTTTATGAGAAACAAACATTAATATTTAATAAGTAATGTTATAAAGTTTAATAAGGGGCTCAAATTTCACCCCTCCACCAATTTTAAATTTTGAACTTTTTCGTCCATTTATTTATTTATTTGTCTGTCTATTTATCCCTATCCGTTTATTCATAAAAATATATTTGTCAACTAAATGTGGCGGTCCTATAAGAAGACGGTGTTACTGTTGTTCTTAGCCCCTGGAAGGCATTCATATCTCACTCTCTCCCCACCTATCTATATGCTTATTGAATATAAGTTTCAAGACGTGGTTTCTTGCATATCCTGAATCTCCGTCATCTAAAACATGGGGGGGGGGGGTCGAAAAAGTTCAAGATTTTAAACGGGAGTGGGGAGTGGTGGTGGTTATGTGTGGGTGGGGGTGTTATTTTGATTTTATTTTATTTGTATTTTTTTATTTGCATATTCGTAATCTCCGACATCTAAAGCGTAGGAATCTGAAAAAAGGTTTTCCAAAAAATGCATTTTTCAAAGAGAGGTGCGATTTTAGGTCTTAGCAATGAAGACAAGTGTTCTTGTTAGAATTTATTACTGTGATAGGTCAGTGGTGATGATGTGTATATACGTATATTTAGCTGATGATAGAGATTTCATTTCTTCGGGCCCCAATCATCATGATGGTGAATACTTTTGACAGTGATGTTAGGGTGTTCTACACCCCCTACATTGTTAAGCTATCTTGTTTCCCAAGTTTTTGCATTTTTCTCTTCGTATACTTTCCATTGTAGTAACTGGAGACTTTTCTTTTATACTTTTACATGTTTGTCATTTGACTGCGGCAATGCTGGAGCACCATCTTGAAGGGTTTTAGTCAAATGAATCGACCTCAGGACATTTTTTAAAGCCTAATACTTATGTCGGGATCTTTTGCCGAACCGCTAAGTTACAGGGAGATAAACGCACCAACACTGATTGTCAAGCGGTGATTGGGCACAAACACAGGTACATTATATATCGCTTTGTGCGCTGTGTGTCAGGCTATATGCACTATTCCACAACACTCCACCTGTATCTAACGAAGAAGACTGCTTCACCGACCTGGACCGCCGACCATCCCACTGGATGCCAGCTCCTGGCTAGTTCCAAGCAGTCGATCATTTTGCGGGCATCAGCCAACATGTTGGGGACCGGTTTAACTTTCGCAGGCTTCCCCGACATCTGAACATCTCCTCAGCCGAACTCTCTGCTCTTCGATGTCTCTGATGCCGCAAAGACTTTATCATAAAACCGGCCGACAATGGTGGAGCAGTGGTGGTGTGACGCGCAGACCTCTACAAGGCTGAAGCTCTCCACCAACTTCAAGACACCTTCTTCTTTTGTCTTCTCCCCTCCAACCCCATGCCTAGTTTCCAACAGACTGTGTCCTCCACTATCCATGATCTCATCTCCTCCCGTCTCCCTCCCACCACCTCCAGCCTCATTGTCCGCACTCCTCGCACCCCCACCATTTACTTCCCAAAATCCACAAGCCCAACAACGCTGACCGCCCCACCGCCTCCGCCTGTAACTGCCTCATTTCGAACTGATCTCGAAATACCTCGACCGTGTCCTTGCCCCCCTAGTAGCTTCCTTCCCTTCACAGATCCACGAAACTAACCATGCTCTTCGTCTTTTCAACATTTTCTCCTTCCCTCCTGGCCCCTCTAAACTTCTCTCACTCTTGATTTCAAGAGTCTATATACGGTGATCCCACACAACGGACTTCTTGCTCTCAAACACTTCCTAGACCTTTGACCCAACCCCCAACCTGACACGTCCACACTTCTTCGTCTGGCCGAACTTGTTCTCTTGCTCAACTGCTTCTTGTTCACGAGGGAGTTTTACCAACAGGTCTCAGGAGTAACCATGGGAACGAGAATGGGCCCCAACTATGTGAACTATTGTTGGCTACATTGAGGCCCAAATATTTTCAAGGTTCACTGGTCTCACTCTCAAACTATATGGTCTTTATATCATTGACTGTATCAGTGCGACCTTGCTCCCCCACGAACAACTAGATTCCTTTCCCTTGAATTCTCCTGCACCATTTCCAACACTTCCATTGCCATGACATTTCAGTCAACATACACAATTCCGCTCTCACTACCTCCATCCACTACAAACACACCGACTCACACTCATACCTCAACTTCTCCTCCCACCCTACCCACACCAAGCTTTCCATCTCCTACTCCCAATTCCTCCATCTGCGTAGGTTCTGCAGTGACAACCATGACTTTGAGACTCAGTCTCAGCTCATGGCTTGCCACTTTATCCTTCGTGGATATCCCCTCACCACTATCCACACCACCAGAGCACATTCTGTGGACTGTGCCTCTGCTCTCTCCTCACACCCACCCCGCCATTGCCCATCTCCTGTTTCCCCTCACCGCCCCTCCAGCGCATCATTCTCCAAGCCCCCCAGTGACTCCAGTTCAACCCCTCCACTTTGCATGTCTTCCCCAACCTACCCCTTCCCTCCTTCAAATGAGCCCACCACCTACATGACCTCCTGGTCCGCAGTTTCTTCCCTAACCCCACCTCCCAACCTGGCTTGTTCTGCTCCCGCCCGTGCTGCTGCACTTGCAACTGTCTCTTCACTACCATCTTCACAGGTACCCATCGTCGTCCCTATCATGTCACTGACTCCTTTACCTACACTTCTAGCAACATCATTTACTGCATCACCTGCTCTTTCTGTCCTCTGTACATGGGTCAAACAGGATGCTACTTGGCTGACTGGTTCACAGAGCACCTCTGAGACATTAGGCTTGGCAATGATACCCCAGTCTGGCGCCATTTCCACTCTACCGGTCATTCATTATAACACCTGTCTATTCTGACTGTCTTTGCACAGGAGCCATCTGACTCCCGCCTTCGCCATGAACAGCAGTTAATCTTCTCTCCTTTGTGCCACAAGGGCTCAACTCCCTTCCTCTTTTTACTCCTACCCACCTCTCATCTCCTACCCCAACATCTTTCTTCACTCCTACCCACCTTCTCCCTTTATTGATAGCCCCTCCATCAAACCCCATACATTCCATGCCAACATAGCCCACATCATCACCCAGATTCACATCCCAACCCACACCACTCTGCATACACTAGCACTGACTACTTCCCAGCACCCACACATTAGACACGCATTTACGCATGCATCGGCATGTCAGTCACCAGCCCCTATCCACATGCACACTACTCTTGCATGCACATGCACCTCTGATTTGGGATCACCAGTACTTTATCTCCCCTTCTCCCTAGCTCTCCTGTCTAACTACCTTTGTCCAACCAGTCACCATGATTGACTGCTAACTCCACAATTTTTTTTCTTTCTGTTTATTTCCTTGTTTTCCTTTTTATTGAAGAGTGTAGGCTCGAAACGTAAAAGATTTTCACTTTCTTGAGTGTCAAACTAATACACCTGCATGTCGTTTATACACCTGTCTTTTGTTTTTTGGTAAATTTCAAATATATATATATATATATATATATATATATATTGACAAAACAATAACAAGACCTCGCTTGTTTCCGTGACAACTCGACAATTTGCTTCGGATATCTTCGTGATGTGTGTGTGTGTTCTGACACACAAAAAACAAGCACATACAGACACACTTTAGTAGCTGTCACAGAGGTCACAAAGATATCCGAAGTGAATTGTCGAGTTGTCACGGAAACAAGCGAGGTCTTGTTATTGTTTTGTTGAGTCAAACCAAAGGATCACTATATATATATATATATATATATATATACACACACACACAACAGGCTTCTTTCAATTTCCATCTACCAAATCCACTCACAAAGCTTTGGTTGACCTAAGGCTATAGAAGACACTTGCCCAAGTTTCCACACAGTGAGGCTGAACATGGAGCCGTGTGGTTGAGAAGCAAGCTTCTTTCCATGCAGCCATGCCACCACTGAGCAATCCATTTGATTTGGATAGCATTACCAGTACAACAGCTGTTTTTCAAAAGCAGGATGCTTTGTTTCAGTGAACTTTTTCTAAATGCTCTAGCACCTGTAACTGAAGGCCAGATGAAATAACACAAAAACACCTGCTGTATATTTGAACTTCCACTCTATGAGTTGTTTGTCCAGTACCATATCCATTCTTCTGTGTGGGCAATTGTCATTTATCTGCAAATCCTAAATGTTTTCGTTCAATGCAATCTAATCATATTTTTAACAACTATCAAAGTAATTCCTGAGATTTCGATGAAGGATCTCTTGGCTTGCCTTGGAATTTTTTAAAATTAAAGATTTCTTATGTTTCTTAACCCATGTGTCTCTGTGTCTTATGCTCTTGGAATTCACTTTTGGTGCAAAGAAGTTTCCTTGCTGTTCACATACAGGATTGATAAAAGCTATGATTTTGAAATAAAAACAAGATATCTAATTCCTATCTAGTCCCAGATTTGTAGTGGATGGCAGAAAAGTCAATAAAAAATTTATGCTTTAATCTTGAAGAGATGACATTTGTGAAGAAATAAATATATACAAAGAAGCTTTAGTTTAAAATTATTGGTTACCTAAAGGGAAAGGTGCCATCCTATATGTTAATTTTTCATCCCTGATTCTACCTATTTTCCATTTATTCAGCTGTGGCTGCTCGGGCACCCCGCAAAAGTCTTGGTCCTTGCACCAGCTCAGAACCCTCATCTCCAAGTACATCAAGTAAGTTCAATTTTTCCTTTATTAACCCAACTCTGCTGCAATAGTGGACAGTATTTTAAGTATTTTTCACTTTTGCTTTTATATTTTTGTTGTTGTTTTATTATTAAGGTGGTGAACTGGCAGGACTGTTAGCACACAGGGTGAAACACTTAGTGGCATTTGGTTCGTCTTTACAGTCTGAGTTTAATTTCTGCTGGGGTCAACTTTGCCTTTCATCCTTTCGGAGTCACCCGTGCTGGTGGCATGTAAAAAGCACCATCCAAATGTGGCCGATGCCAGTGCCGCCTGGCTGGCATCCGTGTCTGTGACACATAAAAAGCACCAACTGATCGTGGCCGTTTGCCAGCCTCCTCTGGCCGCTGTGCCGGTGGCACGTAAAAAGCACCCACTACACTCACGGAGTGGTTGACGTTAGGAAGGGCATCTGGCTGTAGAAATGCTGCCAGATCAGATTGGAGCCTGGCTTCCCAGACCCTGGTTGAACCGTCCAACCCATGCTAGCATGGAAAATGGATGTTAAACAATGATGATGAAGCATTGGGGTCGATGTAATTGACTAGTCCCCTCCTCCAAAATTTTAGGCTTTGTGCCTATAGTAGAAAGGGTTATTATTATTAAAAGTGGCAAACTAGTAGAATCATTATCTGTTGGGCAAAATACTTAGCAGCATTTCTTCTGACTCTTTATGTTCTGAGTTCAAATTCTGCCATCTTTTACTTTTCATCCTTTCAAGGGTCAATAAAAGAAGTTCCATTTGAGCACTGGATTTTGTGTAACCAATTTTCCTTTCCCTCTCAAAGTTGCTGGTCTTGTGCCAAAATTTAAAAAAATTATTATTGCTCTTTATGTTCTGAGTTCAAATCTCACTATGGTCAACTTTTTCATTCCTCCAAAGTCTATAAAGTAAATACTAGCGAAATACTGAAGTTGGTGGTACTATTAACTCCTTTGCTCAAAATTGCTGGTCTTGTGCCTAATCAGAAATATTGTTTCTGCAAATTTTGCAATTGCATAATCAAGTATGATATTAACTGGCTAGTGGAGTGCCTTATGCATAACTATTTTTTTACTAGTAAACATGGGTATGTTTTTATTTAGCTCCGGTCAAAAGCATTCCTGTTGTGCTCTTGATATCTAGGGTTATCTAGGATTACACTACACAACCCATTTTGGTGTGATTACCTTACAAACTGATTTGTCAAATTTTGTCTGTTGTTGGATAAAAACTGACGAGACGTATAAATTTTCTTTCATGCAGACAAATATTCAGGAGGTAACCCTGTCTGTTCACGGCCAACTCCAGATTGGCAGAAGAATATTACAAATTTTTTCAAGTCTAATGGCAGCAACAACAACAAAAGTAGTGAAAGCAGCACTATTCAGAAAATTGGAGATCAAACAACTTCAGAGGAGAGGTGAGTATTTATTTTCAACTGATTTGTGTAAAGGCTGCTACTACATAGAACAGTTTTCTCTAAACCCGTTTTATATTTCATGCACTTTTATTTCAATATCTTATAATTTCAAACAATCTTCTTGTTATGAACTAACTGCTTGAAATTTTAGTTATACTTCTTTATTTAAAAAAGGGAACAGGGAGTTCCAACATTTACATAGTACCAATAAGCCCAATCTTATCCATATGTTTTCAAATTGTACATGCAGTATACATCTGGCACTGAATGTTAACATTACAATTACACTTCGCACATGTCAAGGTCACTATCTGCTAGAAATACCAACTAAATCTCCTTTAAATAATTCCCTCTCATTACAAAAAAGTGTACTGCAGGAGTTGTGATACAAAATAAATATCTACATATAATTATTCTAACTGAAAATAATGTCCTGATCAAATTTAGTAGTTTTTTCTTATATGTCAACAAAGCCTTGATGTTCATAAAAACATATAATCTCCCATTCAGTGAGGGAGTAGATGTTAGGTATTTGAGCTGTAATAGAATATCAGTCTGTTGTGATAAGTATTTTCAAATTTGATTGCTATTTTTGAACACTTAAGTTTTTTTGTTCAGAAACTCAGAGAACCTAATATGGTATTTGAACTACTAGTAAACTTTGAGCTTCTCTAATATCACTTAATGCCCCCTTTCCATGCTGACACAGATTGTATGATTTGACAAGATCCAACAAATCAGAGCATTACATCTTGCTTCAATGTCTATTTTGGCATGGTTTCTATGGTTGGATGCACATCCCTTGACATAACTCAACCAGGGTGCTTTTTTTTTTTCTTTCTTTTTTGTAGCATCAATGCTAATAGTGTTGCTTTCCAACTTGCAAAGCTAAGGGCCTTAAGTGGCTCCTATAACTGAAGAATAGAAAAGAGGGTGAAGTAGAATTAGAGGAACAGGTTTCTTGTAAGAGGGTGGTAGTAGGGAGTCTCATAATAGAGGAGACACTATTGAGTTGGTAGGAGAGGGAAATATAGCAGGAAGAGGAATAGGATTGATGTTAGGTATGTGATAAAGGGAGGAGTGGGGTAGAAAGGTGTAAGGCGGGTTGTATAAGGCTATCTTAAGGGCAAGTGTACATGGAAGGTGTGAGAAGAAATGGGGATATAGAAGGTGGGAATAGATGAGGGTGGAATGGGTTATTGAAGAAAAGATTTTGTATATCATATGACTAATAATCTCTTCTTTTTTTTTTCAGTTCATCAAATTAACCAGCTGTAGCAGGAGGAAGCATGTTGCCATTATCATTGCACTGTTTTAATGGAATCCTTTGTGATAGCTAGTACAGCACAACTTACTGTAGTTTTGATTTAATAAAACTCAGTAAGATCCTTCACATTTTTAAAAATCATCTTTCATTGTATATTTGCTCATCCTTCTCACATTACGATTTGATAATAAAAAAAAATGTTTTCTTTTATGATTTTATTTGTCTTTATTAAAATTTTTTGCAGCCACGTTTCCACTGGTGGTGTCTTTTGTAGGTTTAGATGTTACCTTAGGTTATTTTATACTTGATCATTTATACCACAAATGTTCAGTTACTTGTTATTAACATATGTTACTTGTTGACTTATATTGTCTTTTGTTCATAAAAGCGTTTTAACTCTAAATGGTTTTTCATACAAGTGGCATCTCAGTAATTTATTCTCAAAAATGTGTTGCTTTTCACATATTATATTGCACATCCCCATTGTGATTTTTCATTTCTACATTTGCAAATGTAGTGAAGTCTATGCTAAGACCAAATCATGTCCAAAATTATGTTTATCCTTACTAGAATGTTTGAAATATTAGCCATTGATTAATATGGCTTGGGAGCATATACGAGGTGATATCGTAAGGTTCCTGGACTAGTTACTTAGGTAAATAAGTTTTAACATCATCTTGAAATAGTCACCTTACTCTGCAATACAGCATTCCTGCTACTTTTAGAATCTGGCCTGGAACTCATTTTCTGTGATTTGGAGACCTTTTGCAATTCGCTCTTGATCTTAAAACAGTGACCTTTGAGTTGCATTTTCATCTTGAGGAACAGATGGAAGTCTGCAGGTGCTAAATCTGGCAAATAGGCCAGGTGTGGAAGCAATACCATGTTGTTTTCGGTGAGGAGAGCTTGGTGATGGTGCATTGTCACTGAAGAATCCAGTTCTTCATGCTCCACAGATCTGGTTGCTTTTTCCAAATGTCCTCCTTCAAACACTTCTAAATGTTGTAGAACTCTTGACTGTCTGGCCCTGGGTGACAAATTCTTGATGCACAATACCACATTTCCAGAGTACCACTCATGGCAGGTCTTCCTAATTGCTCATCATTTTCCAGGGACATTTTTCTGCTTTTGAAGTACCTGTGCCACTTGAAACATTGCATATGACCTATTGCCTTGTCACCACAGGCTTGCTGAAGCATGCTCCATGTCTCTGGTAAACTGCCCAAGTTTAATGCAAAATTTCATGTTGGCTCTTTGTTCCTGTCCATGACAAAATTGTAGACTACAGCATATGTGATCACAAATTGCAAAGTAAATACAGCAATATCACTTGGCACACTGCCTCATGAAGGTCACTGCTAGCTCCGTTGGTGTGCTACAGAATTAGCCGGAGAACTTTTTGATACCACCTTGTAATAATCAACTTGGTACTTAAGGCATCAAGTATATTAATATTAACTTCACTTTTTGTTTTACATGCAGATGATGTCTGTGTAATTTAAGTCACAAGGCTTTTTTATTTATCTGCTGTCTAGTAAACTATCTCTTATTGTATCTGGTCTAGCATTATGCCTAACCTAAATAGGTTTGTAATTGTTAGGTGACTTACGTTACTGCAAGCTATTAAGATTCTATACAGCCATCTCAAGTTGTCCATTGTCAACATGTTATGAAAAAATAGATTGATTTATGGAGCACAACAGCTGTGATGTTAAGTAATAAAATTGATCCTAACAAAATTTAAACTAAAACTTGGGAGGTGTGTGAGCCAATGAAAAAGCCTGTGTTTGCTCAACTTGTTAAAGAAAGCTGTTAAGTCACCTTTAACAAACCATAGCATCTTACACAAGTAAAAAGATACTTAGGATAATGTTGTCTCAGTTAAACTAGGCCTATGGTTCTGAAATGAGATCTCAGCATCTGCCATCAAGTATTAGTGAAATTTTTAGCATCCCTTTGTCATTATTATTGAGAAGACAAAACCAAAGTTTGCATCCATGTAATTTTTCTTTGTGATGCTGGGCAATTTTAACCCTTCTGTTAATATATTTCTTGTTGAAATACACTGCCTTACTTTTGAAAATAATGAATTCTTTACAATTATGTTTAGGATTTGAACCTTCTTAAGCTTGTCCCTTTATCTGAATAATGTAGTCCCAAATATGTATGTGGTAATGGGAGGAAGACAAGATAGTGATGACTGCATTTTTTTTTATTTAAATCTGGTGGTCTGCAGTTTATCTGAGGGCTGAATAACAATTGTATTTGTGTTATTAACCCTTTTCAAAACCACCCCAAGATTGCCTCTGGTTCTTGATACAAACTTTGTTTTAAAGTTATCTTAATTAAAACTTACCATTGAGATTTCATGTTGATTCGCTTTCAACACCAAATTCATAATGATAAAATTACTACATTCTTCATTAAAAAAAAAATCCACTGAAACAAAGGCAGTGTTTTTCAATTAAAGTTCTGTTAATATATGGTTGGTGCTCCGTTGTCTTATTTTCACCTATCTTTAGTTATGCTACCCTGCAGTTAACTGTTCATGTTGAAAGCATTACTGGGAAACTTTTCCCTTATCAGTGTTTTTGTCTAATCAGTAAATATCTTTCAGCTGTCTTTAAATCTGATAAATACTGGTTACATTATGCATCATTGATGTCTTATAAAATGGAAAATGCTGGGAGTTTGTCAAAAATCATTCACTTTACTCAACATGCAACCAATTCAACTTCTAATTAAGTTGTCTCCCTTGTGAATTTCTTCAGTATGGTTCTAATTTCGATTCTTATCCACACACATTTATGAGAGCTGCTATGAAATAGGTCAAACTCCTGCTTAGGAAAAGGATACATTGGTAATGAAGTCCTGGATGTATTCTGCTTAGGAAGTCATGGTAGTTATAGTTGAAACGCTTTTGACCCATAGTTCTTAGAAATAGCCTTGAGGGTTTAACCCTTTCGATACCAACCCAGTTGAAACTGCCTCTGGCTCTAGTACAAGTGTTTTGTTTACAAAAGTTCTGAGTTAATATCTTCCACCAAACTTTAGTCACAATTTATGTTCCTTATGACTTAGTTATTTTACTAAATTCTTTGTTATATTCAAAATTAATTGAAAGAAACAAAAAAAAATATGGCACCAAGATTAAACTATGTACATTTTAATTTAAACACAAAATCGGTTTGTGAAAAGAACAAATCTTGTTTTGACACTGCATATACATAGTGTATTTCTGATGTGTTATTGACTTCCAGAAGGTTGGGTTGTGCAGTCTTTGAGAACAGTAGGACAAAACTAAATACTTCGTTGTTTATTCCCAGGCCAACCTTGACCAAAGGCATTCCATCCATCGTATTCTCATCTTTTAGTCAGACATAATGCATCTAAGCTTACAGCATTCAGTGTACCATGCAATTTGAGAAAGAATTCAGCTGCTGTTTTTAGCTAGATGGCTAATCACTCTGAGACTCCATTGACTCATTGGTATTTAACTGGGTGCTCTGGTGTGGCAATAATATAGTCAATATTTTATTGTCCTCTTTTCTAAGTTTACAAGGGACAAACGGAATTCTTTGAGGCAGATGCTCTTCCTGTTGCCAATTAGGGTTACCCTAACATGTTTCCAAGTAAGATAATATTTCACCATAAGTGAACATATTTTTGACACTCATTCACAGCTATCACCCACTGCCAGGATGAAGGGATGTGCACGCACACAATTGGCTCCTTTCAGTTTCCTTATTTTATTGCCCACAAGGGGCTAAACATAGAGAGGACAGACAAAGGAATTAAGTCGATTACATCGACCCCAGTGTGTAACTGATACTTAATTTATCGACCCCGAAAAGATGAAAGGCAAAGTTGACCTCAGCAGAATTTGAACTCTGAATGTAACAGCAGACGAAATACTGCTATGCATTTCACCTGGCGCGCTAACGTTTCTGCCAGCTCACTGCCTTCAGTTTCCATCAAACAAATCCACTCACTAGACTGGTTGGCTAGTGCTATGCAGTGAGACAACACAAAACTACATGGTTGGGAATCAAACTTCTTAAACACACAGCCATGCCTATGCCTTAAAAAAAAAAAAAGGAAGAGAAAAAAAATTCTGTGTGGAATAAATAACAAAGTAGAAAAATCACAATTGCGCAATACAGCTTTATTGCAACAAATATGTATGGTTTCCCTTTTAATAACCCTAATGTATTTCATGTAAACACTTCAAGATATTAAATATAATAAAATCAAATTTTAAAAAAGAAATCATTCAAACCGTATGATGATACATTGTTTTTTTTTTAATTCAATTATATTTAATTTTTTAAATTTTGTTTAATGTCTCAATCTTCATCCAAACTTATCAATGCAATATTATAATAACAACATAATAATGCAAACAGGAATAAATTTGAAGAGACTGGGTCACCACCATTCATTCAACCTCAAGCCACATAACCCTGGCACATTCAACATGAAAGCAAATCTTTCTTTAGAGTGTTTTTTTTTTCTTTTTGTATGCATCAAAGATAATTAACCATCTCTAGTTAAATGGCAACCCAGCTGAAAATATGTACACATAACAAAAGGTTAGCAGCTGCAACCATTGCATGCTGTGATTGACAACATATATTTATAAATCTTGTTGGCTGTGGTGGATTGTAGAGGTGATCACATAATTCTTTATAACAACCTATAACTTTTATTTTATTTCTTTTCCCCACTTCATAACAAATATAAATTACTAGTCTTAATTGCTTACGTAAAGTTATGATTCTTACCTTGAAAAACTTTTAGTTACTCCAAATGTTTCAAATTTTGAAAGACAGTTGTAGAATGACAAATACGTACAATGCATGTGTATGTGTGTACCATTCCACTTTTGGATTGTTTATAGAGGTGCTACCTTAGATCTTTTCCTCAAGCAAAAACAAACTACCTATTATCAATCTAAACCAGCTAAGATTATCTCTGCACATAGGTGTGCAGCTGCATAGGTCAATAGTGCAGGAAAAAAAATTAACAAATAAACCAAAATAAAAGAAAGGCAAAAATAAAACAAGAGGAACAGTCTACGTTTCGGTCTTTGAAACTAGAAAGATGAAGAAGCAAAATGAACAAGCTGGAGATTGGGAGGTGAAACTCAGCACAGCAGTTATATTTAAGATAACAGCCAAATAATGTACACATGAGTGTGTGGCAGGATGTACATAGTGCACTCATGCTTGTGTATTCCTATATCGTACTCTTACATACTACAGTGTTTAATACTATCAGAATTAGCCTCATACACTCCGAGCCATATTATGATTATGCATTTATATGTGCGCATTTATGGAGCAATGTGTTTATTCATACACACACATATATACAAACACAACATGTATATGCATAGATACATGTGTGTATGTATTTATCTACATGTAAGTATATGTACACACAGACACACATACAATGCAAATGCTGGAAGTAGACAGATGTTCATATGATCATAATTCTATGAAATATAAATTTATATATATATATATATGTATATATAAATACACCAATGCTTATTCAATAACATCTTTGTATTGTATGTGCTGAGACTGCAGATGTTTAACATAACTATATATATTTGCATGTATGTATATATATATATATATATATATATATCAGTGTATGTATATGTAAATATATATACATGCGTACATAAATATATAGATCTTTTTCCAGGTATATACTTAGAGTGAAATACCATAGAGCATTAGTGTATGTATGTATATACATGTATACATAGGTCATTAACATTATTTTAACAAATATTTGTGGATGCTGCATAGAGACATAAAATTCAATATGGATTTATATATACTAGGTTCTTTTTGCAAGTGTGTGTGTGTGTAGAATGCACATAGTTTGATATGAGAAACAATGAGCCTCATTACAGTGGAAATTAAATATGCATGAGAATTTAGGATTATCTTTTTTATTCATTAAGTACAAAAACAGAAGAAATGAAATTTTGCATCAAGGGCTCATGGAAATGTACTCCCTATTCCCTATAAAGATATGTGTGTGTGTGTATATATATATACATATAATATGTGTGTGTGTGAGAGAGAGAGAGCATATTTGTAAAGAAAGAAAAAAATGAAAAAATTTCTTGTACAAATATTTCCCTCTATATATTTATTCATCAGTTTATGTGATTTATTTTTGCATATTTTTGTTAATTTTATGACCCTTTACTCCATTAGAATTTCAATTAATGCTTCAGTGTGTAGTGTGTGTATATATATATATATACACACACACACATGCATATATACTCACTATTTGTGTTAGTGTGTCTATGAGCATATGTGCACATAGATGTAGTTAGATCCTTATCTGGATAAGTTTAGGCAGCTGGAAATGTTATATGGTCCCCAGGGGGTGAGATGCAATGGAAATAAATGTTTTACATCAATGAAGAAAATCCACGTGTGTGTATATATAGATGCACACACAAACATATATATATATGTGTGTGTGTGTATATATATATATATATATATATATATAATGTAGCTATATATGGTTAGTACAAAGAGATTACTCAATACTAAGTTGAGAGTGTATATATACATATATATATATATATATATATATACATATTTAAAAACTCCAATTAATTATTTACTACTTTGAGAACCTTGTAGTAGTCAGCTACGTTGAATTTCTTAAACCAGCAATATATTAAGGTCATTAGGAATGAAATGTCCAAAAATAAAATAAACTTTCAATTTGAAATTGAACATTTCATTCTTGACAGCCTTATTATATATATATATATATATATATATATATATATATATATATATATATATATGTATGAATGAACATATGTTAAATGCTAGGAAATAAACAGATTGTATACTCCCAAGCTGCAAAAGACTGTTCAGTCAGCAATGGTACAACTGATCTATCAAGTGAATTTGCAGTTAAGGAGTGTTTAATTCTCATTAATTTCACAAAAATTAACATATATAAAACTCCATTCATTTCCAACAAAATTGTATTGAGCACTTATATGGTTTTGTACCACAACATAAACAAAAACTACATACATATTGATATGCAAACACACACACACACATATATATCTTTATACACACACAACTTGGTGAAGATTTAGCTTTGATATAAATAACGGTTCTGTAGCAATACAACCAAGTCCAAGATTGTCCTTCCTGTGGTGTATCTGTCATTTTTACTCCATTTTGGATATTTCAAACTTTGTTGTCATGATTTCTTCATCAGAATCAATTAGGCTAGGCAGGGCCCTGAAAGAAGAACATAAGACATTTTAGAGTGAAAATACTCACTACTACTAGTAGTAGTAGTAGTCCTTTCTACTAATGGCACATGCTTTCCATGCTGGCATGGGTTAGACAATTTGACTAGAACTGGTAAGCCAGAGAGCTGCACCAAGTTGCAGTCTGATTTGGTATGGCTTCTATAGCTGAATGCCCTTCCTAACACCAACCATTAGTCTGAATTACTTGCGTAAATTTATTACACTCCAAGAGTGTAATGGGTGCTTTTCATATGCCACTGGTACAGGTGCTTTTATGTGCCATCAGCATGGATACCAGTTACATGACACTGACATCAGTCATGACTATAATTTCACTTGGCTTCATGAGTCATCTCAAGCATGACATATTATCAAAGGTCTCAGTCACTTGTCATCGCCTCCATGAAGCCCAACATTCAAAGATCATGCTTCACCACCCCGTCCCATGTCTACCTCTTCCTCTGGTTCCGTCCACAGAGATCAGCACTTCTTTGCTCAGCTGTCCTCACCCACATGCATCACCAGCGCAGTCATCTCTCTTGCACACCACACCTGATGCCTCTTATGCCATTCTTTTCTCTCAAGACACTCACACTCTGTTGTACATGCACACTGACATTGCATGTGCAGCGAAGCATACTAGCTTCCTTTCTTTCAAGCCTACCCATATACTCAGCAGTCACAGCCCATCTTTCACTGCTGTGTAGCATAGCTATTTTAGCAGAGTCCACTCTGTTAGATATCCAATGCCTGAAGAGCATTCTACAATGTAACAAAGCTATGGAGAAGCAAAGGTATAAGCTGCAAAATGAAACTGAAGCTGTTCAAGACATTGGTCCAATCAGTATTACTCTATGGATGTGAAACTGGGAAGTGACAAAAATGGAAGAAAAAACAATGGACAGCTTCCAAGTCGTATGCTTATGGAAAATACTTGACATCAGCAAGATCAGTGATGAAATCAGGTGCAGAGGCTGGAACTGGATCGGGCACATCATCAGACAAGATTGCTAACTAACTATTGAAAGCATTCAAAGTAAGTTTTCAGCCTGAGAATAACTCCTCTCTTCCCCCACCAGCTTTGGAAGTCCTGCAAAAGGTTAAAGGTGCTAATATTCCCCCTCTACTAAGCCATAATATACTTAAAAAAGAAAAATTCAGAAAATTATATACTTACTTGTCAGCCACTGAAGTAGGGATGTTATCTTCAACCCATTTAAGATCATCTTCCTGAAAGAGGATAATACAGATTACAGGTGAGCAAAGCACATCTCAGATCAAGTACAGTAACTTTTCGCTTTTTACAATTTTTCTGTGATATGAAATTGAACATTACGAACACAGCTTACCAAAGCAAACCGATAATACCAATAAAACCATTAATAACTGTAATTTCCACAGTATACAGTTCTAGATTTATAGTGAAAATACTTGAATGATGTCACCCATGTCTCTCCAAAAGGCTTTGAAGATAAGGCACAAGTGAGGTAAACTGGACTGATTACAACTATCAACTGAAATGTGTTTCAGACATGATTAGTTATTCCTACTTCTTCACTCAACCTACCAGAAATAGTAGACAACCTACCAGAAATGTGATTTGAAATATCCTTTAAATCACATTCTATCTTATTTCTTTACTGCCCACAAGGAGCTACACACAGAGGGAACAAACAAGGACAGACAAACAGATTAAGTCGATTATACTGACCCCAGTGAATAACTGGTACTTATTTAATTGACCTCGAAAGGATGAAAGGCAAAGTCCACCTCGGTGGAATTTGAACTCAGAACATAACGGCAGACGAAATACTGCTAGGCATTTCGCCCGGCATGCTAACGTTTCTGCCAGCTCGCTGCCTTACATTCTATCTTAGCTGTGAAGGAAGAATACATGGGATAATATAGAACACTGTATCTGAAAAAAAAGTGGCAGGATGATCAAAGCTGGAATGGTTTTGATCACAGGCCGCTTGCTTAGATCAGAGCTGATCTGGCTGGCCTAAACGTTTTTCTTGGAGTTGTTCAATGAAGAACATGAACCACACTGAACTCATTAGTCTTAAAGGACATGCAAAAGGACACGGGCAGATTTACTTTCCTCCAGAAAAAAAAGAAAAGAAAAAAAACCTTCTTAAAACTTACATAAAAAGGCTAACCTCAATAAAGAAATTCTAACTGAACATACTGACTGCAATAAAACTTTTCCACACTTGGTTCCTAGTTATAATAGTACACTGTCCAGCAATCCCTTAACTACACATTTGCCAGATATCAGAGTTAAGTTCATTATTATAATAACAATTTTAATTACTAATATTTCATATTGCATATTAATAACTACTAATATTTCATATTGCATATATCACCAAAGAAACAACAAATATTTAATTTATTACATTCATTGACTAGTTAGTGTTAAAACAGAAATGTAAGAACAACATACCACCAGCTCCAATGATTCCTGTAAGAAACTGAGTGCAGACATGGTTGTATAATTAAGAAGTTTGTTTCACAACCATATAGCTCCAGGTTTGCTTACACTACACAGCACCTTGGGTAAGTGCCTTATATCATAGTCTTAAGTTGACCAAAACCTAAGATTCTAAAATACAACACATAATATGCTGTATTTTAGAGTGTAAATAGTTGCTTGGAAATATGTGGCATGCTATACAAGTTTGTCCAGCCATTGTTTTTCCAGAGGCATGAAATTAATAACTTGAATTTAAATCTTGTGTACATTAAATGTTGTCTTTCACTGGATGGAGAACTTTTTTAATTGATCCTACCAATAATGGAACAGTATATTTTATATATGAGAGTATGTGTATGCGTGTAATTTTTGCCAATGTATATAGTTGAAGGAATAACCATTGATGAGAAATCAAAATTAAAAAAAAACAACTATGCTTCATGAAGTCCTTTGAGGTACTTCTTAATTTCTTACAGACACACCTTTGTCACTCTTGGGAGAATGCAATGAACCATTAACTGGATCATTAGAAATCTGTAACTAACGACACTGTAGTTCATTAGTTGTAATATAAAATATATAATAATAAGTGTCTAAATGCAACCCCTGAAAGAGTATGAAATATTTTAAAATATTAGAGAAACTTACTGCTTTATTTTTGGAATCTTTCTGTTTTGGAGATCCATTCGAGAGAGGTTTAGCTCCTCTCATCTTCATACCATCTGTAAGGGACAGAACTGAGAATTAGAGGCTAACAGAAAAAAGTAAGATAAATTAAGTATCAATTGAAACTTGAAAAGCAGACTTCTGGCTATTTTAACAAGTAATGCTTATCTAATCACAGCTTAATCAAGGAAAGCTCTCAAAGGTTAAGGGACATACCCTTTCTTCTTTGACAAATGAAGAACAAAAACTAAAAGAAGAAGAATAAAAGCAACAACAAAAATAAATCAGTTTATACTGACCAAAAGCATCGTTCATAACAGTATCGTCATCATCTTCATCTTCAGCATCGAGCAATGGAGAAAAGGCATATCTAGAATATACAAAACAATTTCATATGTTTTTTAATCAAGACTCTAAGGGAATTTACCCAAATATACCATATACATGTACTCTTTAAGTTTAGTAATAAGTTGCTACCTAAAAATGTGATGTATTTTATGCTATCTGGCACATGTAGAGTCAAAGCATCTAGTCACTAAGGTTGAGGTTAATAAAATCATACTGTACAAGACATAAAATGTTTAGGTTTCCACACTTTGCTCCATATACCAATAAAAGCAATAGTATTAGAGATATAGTGAGAAAGAAGTCACAACATATCTAAAAATAAACATCTATGTTACTGGTCTGCTTAGTTACAGATGACAGGGACTACAATTCAATAGCAATAGCCAAAATAAACAAAGCTGGAATAATGATGTAAAATACAAACCTTTGGTTATTTGCAGAGGGTCTCCACAAAATCATAATAACCAAGAGCAGCACAGAAAACAGCAGATGCCAAAAGGCTTCATCAACCCACAATTCTCGCCAATCCTTTAAAGCAAATAAAAAACAAACATCATTACTTACAGTCATAGCAAATCCCTTTTACAGATTGTTAGGATGTCCCTTTGCAACCATCACTGATACTAGTTTATTTACATACAAACATGTAATAGTCAGTATTTGTGTGGTTATGTGTATCTGTGGATGCTTAAACTTTGCTGATAACATTGTAGTAGAAACTGTACAGGAAATAATATCTACATTAAATGCAAAAACATAGTGTGTGACAAGTAATAAAATTTCCATATCTTGTAAACAATATTTCTAGTGACAATGATGATGAAATTAATGTTTGGACGAAACTCAGGAAAGCTGCAGCAGTTTTCCAATGGAAGTGAAATTATACATCTACATGTTCATTGTGGTACCACTAGCTATCTATGCTCATGAGAAAGTTCAACTAGCTTTCATAACAAACTTGATGTCTTTCATAGGCACAATATATGTCTAATATTAAGTATTGAGCATAGTATATACTAAGTATTGAGTACATAGTATCTGTATTTGCTGCAGATACTATGTTATAAATGAAGTTATAAAATAAGGCACAATACAATATTTACAGTAGAAATTAAATGTGCAGATCAGTGAATCAGTAAAAGGTGATGTCTTTCCTTCAATCGCAAGGAGAAATACATTTCTGGTAGATCTTTTTTCAGTTATTTTGGCCAACAGAGAAGCTTCTACACAGCTGCTAACTTGCTAGAAATAGTAGCAAAAACTTCCTCAAATCACACTCAAACATCTTTAAAGATGGAAGACAAACAGGACAATGTAGTCCTAGCCATAAATTTGAGATGGTAACAGCTAGACTGACTTGACCATGCCTGCTTGACCAGAACTAAGGTTAAACAACATCAGCCCTGATCAACATGCGAATATCTACATGATTACATAAACTACTAGAAATAATAGCCAATTCCTTCTAGAATCACACTTTATGAACTTATATTTTACGTAATGCAGTTAGCCCAAATGAAAATGGTCTGGCTGATCACAGCTAGAATGCCTTTGATTCTAAGTCTGCTCAAAGAAGGCTGGCCTAAATAAACAATAATGAGGGCTGAGCTTAATAAGCAACAACAAAAACAACTCTGGATAAATATAATGAAGGTGTTAATTGAAAGACTTACTGTAAGGCAGAACTTGAGTTTGTGCTGGGATATTGACCAAGCCATGTAGGATATGGACGCTGCAACAAATAGAGTGAAATATTAGTTTCAAGTTGATGTCACAACTTACATAAGACAAAAATTGTATGGCACTTCCTAACATGGAACAATCGTATCATCTAAGATGGATATAACTGTATTGAGTGCAAACACGTCTTAATGCTGAAAATGTTGACTTCATAATCACAAAGTTTCAGTTTCAATCCGATTGTGCAGCACATTCAGCAAGAATCTTACTATAGCCTCAGATTGACTCTTCTCTCTGTCTTTTTCTCCTTTCTATTCCATTTATATTTAAATTAGTAACAGCATTTTGATTTCCATTTTGCATGTTTTCTTTTGAAGAAATAGGTAACCCATCACTTCTAAATTAATGCATTGTATGTATGTTAATTATGTAATTACATAAATGTTGTTGTTTTACTCTACTGAAATGGCTGAAGTGGTTTCATTAACTGAACAACTTGAATCATTCTCAAAGCTGTCATGTGGTCCCCCTATTGATTGTACAGTATTATCAGAAATGAATATAAATCTATGGTGTCTCTTTTCCTCAAGATGGAGGCATATATGGTGTCTCACATCATAGACATTAACCACTTTACTGTCGAGAGCAGACATATCCACTCAAAAATTCATTACTATTAACTGTAGAAAGTAGTTTTATATATCAATCTCTCTTTAGTTGAGGAATGTCATATTTCAAAGTAGTTTCTTTTGAGCTATGTAAAGTTTATTAAGGCAATGTGATTTTCAGAAAATCCCAATCCTACTTTTTGGTAGATATTTAACACCATTACTGGAATAACCATGAAATCTAATTTAACAGTTAAAGGCTTAAAATATGGTGTCCTTCAGTAGAGATGTTAATCATATAAAGTTCACCAATATAGTCAAAACTATATGATGTCCTCAATATAAATATATCAGTATAGTATCTTCTAATATGAATATAGCTATTGGTCTGTCAATATGGATCATAAATACATAGAGTTCTTTGATATGATAATAGATATAATGAACCTCAATGGTGACACATATCTACAATGGTGTCAAATATGATGTAAACATATGTTAAATCATACAGAGGTTGCCTTAATGACATGAATGAAAAGTAAAGAGATAAGGACAAACCCTTGACAGACAACCACTTGTACATTATAGTACAATAAAAATTACTGAAACAAACAGGTTTAATAGAAATAAAACAGATGAATAACAAACTACCAACTTATGGATTAGGAGAAAATTGCTTGTGATAGACAAAGGTCCTATCATTCTTCTTAAGTCCTGAAGGGCTTTTGAGAGCCAGTATTTAGGAGCTATGGTAACATGGTATTAAGAGTTAATTAGATGAGACATCAATGTATCTCTAGATATAACATTATAAGATGATCTGATAACCTATCCCAAATGGTTTTACTAGGTCAAGGTATAATACAAAGTGTTCTACTGAGAAATATATCAAGGTTTGACTTCACTATCCAACAACGGGCAGATAGTGATTCAAACTACTATTTTGCTTTATAGAGAAGATTCATGACAAATGTGTAATACAACAAAAAACAAATTTAAACTGTGACTATGAGTTATTGTGATTTCTGAATGAACCAACTTTAACAACTGATGGTCCTTCTCCTGAACAATTCACTCAAAGTTTTCTCTAATCACACAATTCCTTCAATTTGCTTGAAAAAACTTGAAAACTCTGCTGTGAATAAGACTATGATGGTGACATTAACCCTTTTGATACCAACCAAGATGAAACTGCCTCTGACTCTGTAATACAAATGTCTTGTTTTCAAAAGTTCTGAATTAAAATCTTCTACCAAACCTTAATAAGAATTTATGTTCCTAACACTAGCTTAATGATAAATAAGTTATTTTACTAAATTCTTTGTTATATTTAAAATTAATTGAAAGAAACAGAGAGCATCTCAACAGAAATATGGTAACAAGAGGTTTAAAGAGCAGACTGATATTTTTACTTACCCAAAACTGCAAATATAAGTGTGTTGGTGAAATGTCGATAGAGTGAAAGCTTCACTATGTTTCTTCGTAGTCGCAGTGTTCTGGTGGTTTGTACAAGGCCAGAGAAAATGTATAAACATTAAGAAAAAATATTTTGTCTTTTTAGTGTCCAGTAGTTTAATATATGTTATACTTGGAAAGGGAACATAGCATCATATTGCAAAGGTAAGGACAAGTTAGTAACATATCAATGGGTTTTGAAGTTAGCAAGTTGCCAACATATCAATACTTTAAGTTAGCAATACATGGAGAATAATACTGCATATAAGTAACAGGATGAGTAGAATGGGTAAGTTACATGTGTAATCAGTTGTAATTAGCACTATGTAATGATGGTAGTCTCTCATAGTCTGAAAAAGACAGTTCTGCAATTTCTTGCTGAACAACCTGCACAGATGATTTGTTTATAGTGATCAAATGTATGTGCTGTACACAAGCTCACTCCTTCCATCAAATCGACATTGCCTGAACAAGATGCACTGTATACCACATGTCAGATTTCAAAGTGATCATAGACCAATGTGAAATGATGTTTTGCTCAAGAACACAACACACTACATGATCCAGGAATTGAAACCACAATCTCACAGTCATGAGTGAAACACTCAAGATAATATTATTTACATTTGGATACTTGTCCTCATCTTGTTTGTTGTTAACACAATGTTTCAGCTGATATACCTATACACTACGCCATATTCCCATAAGCATATGGCGTAGTGGTTAAGAGCGTGGGCTACTAACCCCAAGATTCTGAGTTCGATTCCAAGCAGTGACCTGAGCAACAGCAACAGCAACAATGACAACAACAATATTGAAAAATACCTTAGGAAGGAGAACCCAGGTTCGAAATTTCGCCAAGACACTTGAAGGCTGAAGGGTATATCAGCAAAAATGTTGTGTTAACAACAAACAAGATGAGGACAAATATCCATCAAATGTAAATAATGTACATAATTCCTCATCTCTCAAATATAGAACTGTACTCAAAATAACTTTTGGTGGAGGATACCAGTTTAGCAACATGTCGCATGGCCTAACTAACATCATATTATTGAGAGTGGAAGAAAATTTACATATGATGGAGGGTAAAGAGTTAGCAACAAATTAGTTTCATTAGCAATTAGAAGCAGTACATTAAATATAGTTGAGAAGGAAAGTTAAGAGTATACTGGCTGTGAGATCAAGTAGAATAAGTTAGTAATATCTTTCAATCTTACAATATAATTAGCAATATATTTTAATATATCTCAATCTTAAAAAAATATTCAAAAAACACATCTAAAAATGAATTTGCTTATGGTAAAGGATATCCACCAGCAAATAGCAGCATCAACAACAGCTAAAGGAACATTGGCTAACATCAGTTCTTTAGATTGGTCACTCTTGGGCTGTGGAAGAAAACAAAGAAAAAAAAAACAAAAATAAAATCAGACAATTTCTTATTTCCTCAGTGAGTTAATATATATGCATGTATGTATGTATGGATCTCTCTATCTATACACACACATGCACGCACGCACACAAATAATAGGTAGAAGTTACAGAGCGACAATGGCCAAATTAGAGTTTGATAAGTGCCAATACATGAAACTCTCAACTTCTGACTTACTCTCTAACTTCTGCCGATGATATATATACATACACATGTGTAGAAAAATCTCATCACGCAATCGAACCAATGAAAGAGCCTCTACCTGGTCACTTGACACGCTAAAAATAGCAACCAAAGTATCCCCCTACCTAAATCATATGCCCCTTATACATAATGTACTAGATTATCCCTAAAAAGATGGTTTGCTGAAGGCTGGAATGTCTTTGATGATAGGTTTGCTGTATCAGGGTTGATTTGAGGCTAAATAACAACAAAATTATTACTGAGACAGACCAACGACAGAGCCTGTATGTGGTTGTATGACCTGCTAGAAAAAGTAACCAAACTTCTTTATATACAGAATAGAAAAACCTCTATTCTGTGATATACATATAGAGTCCATTATGTCTGGGAAGAAAGATGGAATGGTCACAGTTGGGATGTCTTTGATCATATCTGCTCAATCAGATCCAACTCAGGACTAAGCAACAGGTGACGAAGGGAACAAGACGAGGCAACAAGAGAGCCTTTACCTGGTGGCTCAAGTTGCTAAAAAGAGCAACTAAATCTTCCTGACAAAAAAAAAAAATGAAATTTCTGTCTTCAAGAAAAATAAATTCAAGTTTATATTATCTTATGATGTTCGCATAGGAATTCATTACTTCTAGAAAAGAATAAGACAACATGGTCATGGCTGGAGCACCCTTTTCTCACAGATCCATTACAATCAAGGCTATCCTGTGGTTAAAACAATTTTCTTCACTGAATGATGAAGCAGCTAAAGTTAAAGAAAATGCCACTAAGCATTTTGCCTGGCATGCTAACGATTTTGCCAGGTCACCACCTTATTATTATTATTTTTATTATTATTAGTATTGTTATTATTATTAACAACAACAATAGTGGTGGTGGTTTGTCATGGAAGCTTGTAAATTCACAAGGGAACTTGGCATTAATCCTGAGTTAGATGAAGAATCTGAAACCACTGCTACTAAACTAGCAAAACAAATCAAGTAGACTGCTAAAAAGAATGGGCAGAAAGAAACTGAAGAGAGGTGGAATCAGAAATCCTTGCATGTACAATATACTCTTTGAAGTCAAAATGCTGACATTGATCAAGCAACAACCCATCAGTGGCTGAAGAGTTCATGATTGAAAACAGAGACTGAAGACTTTATACTGGAAACACAAGATCAAAGCAGGTTTACCAAAAATTACTAGGCTAATGTTCTTAATAATGGTACTGACCCAAAAGGCAGATTCTGCAACACATTTGATGAAACAATAAACCATCTTATTTCTGTGCCAACACCAAATGAATAACAATAGGGTAGGATGGTATTAACATTGGAAAATATGGAAGCACTACAAAATTGTCACTTCTACCAACTGGTATGAACACCATCATGAGCCAGTAGTTGAAGGTAAAAAATATCACCATCCTTAGGGATTTTTCAGTCAAAATTGACAGAACAGTTTAGGTTAATCAACTAGACATAATTATAATTATTAAATACAGTGAAGAAAATACTTGTAGATTGCTAGATGTAAATATCCCCACTGATAAAACTATATCTGTAAAGAAATTTGACAAGCTTAGTAAATATAAGGATCTAGAAGGTGAAATACAAAAAATGCAGCACCATAAAGCAAAAACTGTTCCTGTTATTGTAGGTGCTCTCACTATGATAAAAAACAAATATCAGAAACAATTAGACAACATCTCAAGAGAATCATATTTCAAAGAAATCCAAAAGATTGTGCTGACAAATACCACCTGCATCCTTAGAAAAACCCTAGCGATTTAAATGTTTGTATCGTGTTGTATTACATGAATGTATTTCTGAATTGCCCTCTCTACTTTATATTCCCAGGTTTTCAATTACAATTCAACATCTCTTAACCTTCACTTACCCTAGGGTGTTGGGTGTGTCTTGGCAAACAACAACTACAACTACTACTACTACATTGACCCTAATACTTATTTAATCAACTTTATCAATGGAAGGCAGAGTAGGATTTGAATTCAGAATCTATAGAAACTTAACCAAATACCCACAAGGTATTTTGTCCAATGTTCTCCCATCTACCTGACATGAATTTTCGTTCAAGTTAATCAGTCTTTAAAAGTATTTTGAAGCAAAATAACTTACCTTTAAGGCTCGTAAGCAACCTTCAATAGATGCCAAAATGAAGTATAACATGCCAACACAGAGGACTTTGTGAAAGGTGAGTCCAAGTCGGGGTCTATAAGTGTAGAGAAAATGGACAACGATGTATGTTTCTTGGAAAGTGAATTATTGGGTAAGATAAAGTCCCTTCAAGGGAGAATATAGAAAAGGAGTCAAATTTTGACTATACGCTTTATGTACGTGATAGGGACAAGAAAAAAGAAGTATGAAACAAAGTGTAGAATGTATGTACAAAGATAGTACAAGGTTAAATAAAAAATGATACTGAATAAGAAAGAAATGGAGTATATACAGCATTGTGTGGTGCTTCCAGGTGAATAGTCCTGCCATTCCAACAAACAGAGTCATGGTTAGCTGAACTGAGAAGGTCCAAGATTACTGTCTTAGGAATTGATAGAACAGTTCATATCACTATGATATGTCTATAGCCAAGACAATGAACTGACAATGTTGAGTAATTGTTTCTGTATGGTTTAGGTGAGAGATAAATTAATGTTCAATAAGATATTAGGTCACCCCAAGTAACTTCTTCAGAATTTATAGTACACAATTTCCAATTATGAAATAAAACATGAGTAAAGGCAAGCATGTGATTCAGTACCAGCAACACCAAGTACAGCTCCTATTGAACTCTGAGTGGTTCTACCATAGCCTATCGTTAACTAATACTTAACAAGTGAAAGTGTGTGTGTGTGAAAGAGAGAAAAAAAGAAAGCGAGAGGGAGAGAGAAGTGTCTGATGAGTGTGTGTCTGTATATCTGTGCAACTAACACAAAGATATTTACATCATTAAAGGGAGGTAACTCCCTAAAACTAGGTTAACTCAACTATATAATAAATAGGAATCAATAAAAAAATTACTAGAATAATACTGAGATTGATATAATTGACTACATGCTTTGAAAGTTTGCCCTTGGATAACCAGAATCTCATGACCGAAAACAGTAAAAGGATATGTAGATTTAAATATTTTGCACACAGACATCAACAAATCTGCAACATTTAAACTGAACTTAAACTACATCAATCTCAACAGTCTTGATGGACTTGCAAAGATTAACACAACTCTTTCTTCTTCACTCAACCATTAAAAAAACAGGAAGAAAAAGAGGGAAATTTGATCTCATACTGCTAAAGTTAAATGTATGACAACCTTACCCACTCAAATATTTAATCTTTCATTCAATCTTTAATTAGTATTAAAAAACAGGAAAAATATGAAAAGTTAAAAAAAAAAACTGTATGATACTTACTTGACTATACCAAAACCAAGACTGACAATGACCACTAGCATGCGAGCCAGCATCCGCTTGAAGCATGAAACCAACTCAGCAAAAATGACTGCTCCTCGAACTAAAAGAGAAAAACATTGGGAACAATTTCAAGTAAGTTTTAATTTTATTTGACAATATTTAGTTTTATCCCTATGTTTTGGGTTCCATTCACATGGTCAATAAAATAAGTACTGAGAATTTAATGGAATTGATTTGATTGGAAATTAGTGGTACTGAACCAGTGTCATCTCTTTATTGTACACAACCTCAACTAAAGTAAAAATTTGGTATACCTCCCAATAGCACTCTAGATGAACTGAGGAAACTCAGCACAGAGTAAATGACATACAAACTTTGAACTATTCAACGGGTAGGCCAACCACACAATAAGTTGATCAACTAAGACTTTTGTGATGACTAAAATTACAGAAGTAATCTGTCCAAACAAACTGTTTGTATGAATATTTACTTTATTTTGCCCTTTATAAGAAACTAGAATGTTTGTAAGGTTAAATGGTTGAACTGCTCACTGTATGGTCAGATATTCAAAATTCTATTACAAGTATTATGCTGAGCATGTGAGCAAAGTACCCCACAATAGTTAGTTATCTTCCAGGTTATTTATCTGATAATGAGTTTCATTTTTATGTCACTGTCAAGTGCATGCTATCATAAAAAGGATTCATAAGTAAAGCTGCAAAAATGGGGAGAAAAGCCCTGGTCTTTCCCTTGCAACTAAACAAAATTTCCTTTTTTATAAGAAAATTTTTTCTATTTTACTGATGACAAAACTAAACTCTACAATGAAATAGAGAAAAAATTCCCTCGACAACACCACTATAACTACATCCAATTACAAATGAAAATATTAGTCTGAGCCTCTACTTAGTCACTCAGCCTACAAGAAGTAGCATCCAAATTTCCTTCAAATCACATTTTACCACATTAAAAAAGGAGAGACACATTAGGAAATGCAGCCCTAAATGCACTATACTTTAAAAAAATAACCCCCCCCCCCCCAACAAAACAACTGATTGTCCTCCGTACCTGTACTGACAACAACATATAACAAAATACAGAATACAAGAAAATACTCACCCGATACTCCAGTGCTACTGATACTCTGGTATTCAGCATAGAAAACTGCCTTCTCCAACATTCCTGCATTTTGAAAGAAAGAAAGAAAAAATATTATTACTATCATTGTTATTAGCACCAAGAGTAGAGTAGTGGCAGAATCAGTAGAGTGCTGGACAATATGCCGTGTGATAACCAGTTACATTTTTTCCTTTTTTTAATGTCCCGGGTTCAAATCTCACTGGCATCAGTTTTGCCATTCATCCTTACAGGTTAATAAAATAATATTAGTCAAATATATGTTGAACCAAAGACATTTTGGTATTTAGTTTCATCCCTCTATGTTTTGGATTCAAATCTCACTAGTGCTCACTTTATTCTTCATCCTTCTGATATCATTTTAAGCACTTATACTTTCCCATAATTCATATGCATATGCTAATATTGTTTTGTGGCGAGAGTCATGACACCCGCTGCAAGAATAGTCTTGTCCAGACAACTATAAATAGTACTGGTCTGAGTGAGAGTAGGCTTTAATCACAAGAAGTTGTAAGGTGTCGTTTTGGTAGTTTGTTGGAATATCGCTTTTTGGATTGTTACGTTGTTGTTACCCAGATTTGTTATATGTTTTATTGTTATTACATGGTTATAGTGTAAAACATTATCATCATAACAATTTGTGATACAACATATTGAAAGAAAATTATTACTATTATATTTATTGAGTGAGAGAGCAGTGCATGCCATCAAAATGACACTGGAGTAAAACATACGAAGCCCAATATACCCATCATGACTATCTGTCTGATAAGAGTACACCAGGCACATGCATCACAACCATATGTGCGCGACATAGTGATCTCATATCAAGATGAACAGTGCATGACCTTGCAGGTGGGGCCCAGTTAGAATTTTCTTTAGGTTGAGTAGCCCATCCTGCTCAAAAGGTCCCTGAATAAGGGTTAACGATATTGAACAAAACACCCATGTTTCCAGAAGTGAATTATCCATACCCCAAAGAATTCCTCTCAACACATGGCTATGATGCTCCCCCACTACTTCTGCTTGTGATCAGTGATGCACATACTGTCAGCCACTAAGGGACAAACAACTAACGACCAAATCTGTGGTATTAAGAAAAATATTTGCTGTAGCCTGTCTTTTATACCAAAACAAACGATATACATGATAACACTTCCAATCAGTTAAATATTATTTATTCCTTGTAACTATAGGTATTCATTCAAAATAGCTCAAATTTTGAATAGAAAGTAGTTATATTTGTAGGTTGGAGAGAAACAAACAAAAAAGAAAACTGAATATTTACCTAGTAAGATAACAGCACCAATCCAAAACTGTATACGAAGTAGGTCTCTCCAGTTGCAGGCCAATAGAAGTAACCAAACTATGCCATAGAAGATATATAATAGACCCATGATGCCAAAGAACTGAAGTGATAAAATGTTAAAACATAAAATGTAATAATATAAAATGATAGTCTCAAAACACATACAGACATGAAGATACAATCACACTATTTCTAAACCAGCTTTTAACCAAACAGAGGAGTCAACAACAGAAGACTATGCTACCACTTGACCTGAAATTGAAATAGTAGCGAAGTCTCCCTTAAATCAAACCATATTCAAAAGAAAAGACAGATTGCAATATGCACCTGAATATACAAAAGACAGGATAGTCACAGCTGAACTGTCTTACATAATAGGTCTGCTTGATTAGGGTTGTCTTGGAAAAAAAATAACAAGTAAACAAAATACCACATAATGAAAAAGGAAGTATGTACCCGTCAAAATTCATATACCCAAACATACACAACATGTACTATCTGACTCATAAGAAACAAATATTTTATTCCATATTTAGACAAATTAGACCCTTACAACTTCAGTTTATACACAACATATATTACTGACAAAATAAAGCCAGGTAACCTGACTGAACACTACAACCAGGCCCTTGGATTCCTTGAGTGAAATTCACTCTGCTATAAGCATGCAGGTAAATGACCATCACCTAATAGAGTACTAGATTGAAGATCATATAGACATGGTTTCAACCCTCAGCCCAAGAGATGCACTGTATACCTGAAAATGAGTACTTGCAACAGCTGGCAATGTTGAGAGGGTCAATTCTGTGACAGACTGGTGTACCATTCAGAGGAAAGTATTATACATTTGGTCAATTATATGTCCTAACCTAATAAACTCCAGGCCCAAGGCAGACCAAAATAGCTAACAAACATTTAGGCCAAGTAAAAAATTGTGCTGGAAAAGACTCGTCTAAAACATGAAAGCATGGGAAAATGGATGTAAAATGATGAGGAGAAATAATTGCCTTCACTTTTTTTATTTTAAGTCTCCTCATTTATTGTTTGAAAGATTATTATTATTATCATCATCATTATTATTTTATAAAGATTGACGTAATTCTTCATGAAGGTAAATAGACAATAAGAAGAGCATGATGTGATTTGTAAATGACCATTTATTTAAGAGTTGGAATGATATTTCAACAGTTCATCTGTCTTCTTGAGATTCTAAAATCTAACATGAAAACAACCGCAGAAACACAATTCAAAATATAAACAAGGAAATCCTGCAGTCCTATTTTGATAGAACGACCAGTTTTTAATTTTCTAATTGGTAAAATGAAAAGAAATAAAGAAATAATAAAAAAAAAAAAAAAGGAAAAATATTTAGTTGAACAGTTTTGTGTAAATTCACCAGTCATTTTATTCATTCCTCCAAGGCATGATCGGAAACATTTCTTCACACTCAGAGTTGCTGAAGCATGGAATAAACTGCCTGCGTCAGTTGTTGACTGCCATGACACTGCATCCTTTAAGGCCCTCATGCTTTCTGAAATCCGTCGAAACTACACCTGATTATATATACACTTTCGATGAGTTGTAGTGCACCTGAGCACTGTACACAATGTTTATTATTATTATTATTATTATGATGTTAGTAATTCACAAATACATTTGTCCTCATGCATTTTGAGGACTGAAAGTGTAGAATTTAGAATATTTTCTGAGAATGTGAACTTTCAGGTGTTTCTCAAAATTGCAGCCATTTGATGTAAAATGTTTGGCGAGTTCTGTGGAACTAGTTATTGTGCCTGACATCATACCTGTGCCCATCAAATCTTTTGTATAATTGTTCTATTGTACAATCAATATAAACCAAGTTGTGTTTGGTGCATTCTGCTGCATACACCAAATGAGAATCTATATGTGTCCCACCTTCCATATAAATCATAACATTTCTGTTATGATACATGATAGAATTGATTTGACTCATGTTGTTGCACAATGAACAGGGCTTACTTCTCTTGCAGCTGTTTTTCTAAGTGCAGCATTCAGAAACTCCAATGATAGTTTTCTTGAAGTTAAAGGCAGTGGTTAATATTTCTGTTATATTTCTATTGTGGCTAAAGGAAAATTTGTTTGAAATGAGGATATTTTTCTGCAATATACAAGTAACTTTCATGTAACACTTTTGAAATGCAAGTGAAATTTCAGTGCCAGTTAATTACTAAAGGAATTCTATCACAAATTTTACTTTGATTGCTAAAATTATGTGTGGAAGTTTAACTTTCCTTGCTAATTTTAGCTATGTTATTTTCCTTTTACCAGTTATAAAATTGAAAACTGATGATGCGATTCTATCAAAATGTGAACGCAAGATTGCCTCATTAATATTTTGTATTTCCGTTTCTGCGGTTGTTTCCATTTTACATTTTGAACCTGAAGAAGACAGATGATCTGTTGAAATATCATCCAAACCGTTAAATAAACAATCTATTACAAATCGCATCATGCTCTTCTTATTGTCTATTATTACTATTATTATTATTTAAAACAGTTTGATTAGGCCCATGCTGATGAACTAGGCTTCTGTAAGAAACCTATGAAACTTTAAGCTGCACGGGGCCAAGTCAAACTGTTTTAAATAATAATATATGAGGGGTTTTCATTAAAGATTTCCTCTAATCCAGTTCCAGTTATTGCAGGAAATGGAACTTATACAGGTATAATTATACATGTTTCTACATATCATATTGTAAATTGCAGCTTTTCACTAGTATTTGTTTGTCTTTTACGGCTGCTGAAGTGGACTAAGGTGTTATAATGGAGGCAGTTGAATGCAGATCAGTGATCAGGTGCTTATACTCGAAAGGTCATACAGCAAAAGAGACTTTCAATGAGATGAAAGAAGTTTATGGTGATGATGCACCATCATATGATGTAACCAAGAACTGGCATTGCTAGTTCAAATGTGGTTGGACATTGGAGGAAACTGCTCCTATTCATGGATGACTACATTCCACCGTTGATGATGACACCATTCATAAAGTGGAAGCCATCATTTTGGAGGATCGTTGCATGACTATTTGGCAGCTAGCCCATGAAGTGAAGATAAGCAGAGGAAAAAAATCATTCATGACCATTTGCACATGCAGAAGTCGTTTGCACGATGGATTCCCCGGATGCTCACACATTTTCAGAAGCAGGAATGAGTCAATTACTCCCAGGCTTTTTTGGCAACATGCCAAGAAAATGAGGAGGACTTTTTGGCAGACTTATCACACAGGATGAAACGTGGGTCCATCAATATGATCCTGAGACTAAAGTCCAGTCAAAGCAATGGAAGCATGATAACTCACCACCTCCAAAGAAAACTCATGTCCAACCCTTAGCAGGCAAGGTGATGCTCACAGTCTTTTGAGACCAGCATGAAGTAGCAATGATAGATTTTCTGGCAAAGGGAACCACAGTTAACAGAGTATATTATGCTTTTCTGCTAAAGAAATTGTGCAGTGTCATCAAAGCAGAGAGGCATGGCATACTGACCCAAGGAGTCTGCCTCCACCAAGACAACACCTCAGTTCACAATGCGCATATTGCCCAGATGGAAGCACACTCCTGCGGCTATGAAATCCTTCCTCATCTTCCTTACTCTCCTGACTTTGCAACATCTCACTTCCACCTCTTTCCACCTATGAAGCCTTTTTTGAAGGGGAAGCACTTTTTGGATGATGTAAAGTCTTGGTCACAGATGCAACCTACCAACTTCCACAGACAAGGTTTTACATCTGCATAAAGCAATGGGAGAAGTGTGTCACCATTGGTGGTGGCTATGTAGAGAAGGACTAATAATTATGCCAAGTTTCATTTATCCCAGTCCTTGAGAAGTGGGTCAGGGGAAATTTTTAATGAACACCCTTTGTATGTAACTCCTGCTAAATGTGTTGAATGCCTCTTTCATTTCTCCACTCATCCATGTGTGCGTGTGTGTGTGTATATACACATACACTGTGCATGTGTGTGTGTGTGTGTGTGTGTGTGCGTGTTTGAGTGTGTGTATTTTATTATATTGCTTAGGCATAGCAATACTAATAACTGGGTGTTAGAACTCAGTATACATATGCTTCAGAATAATGCATCAGCTGAGTACAGAGCAGTAATCATCATCATCATCATTTAACGTCCGCTTTCCATGCTAGCATGGGTTGGACGGTTCAACTGGGGTCTGGGGAGCCCGAAAGCTGCACCAGTCCAGTCAGATCTGGCAGTGTTTCTACAGCTGGATGCCCTTCCTAACGCCAACCACTCCGAGAGTGTAGTGGGTGATTTTATGTGCCACCGACACAGGTGCCAGACGAGGCTGGCAAACGGCCACGCTCAGATGGTGTTTTTTATGTGCCGAAATTAAAATGACAATGGGCCTCATGAAGTCAATGACAAGTAACCGAGACCTTTGGAGATATACTGTATTTGAGAAGACCTGGCAAGCCAAGTGAGACTGTAGCTGTGAACTATCCCAGTGTCACATAACCGGCCCATTTAAGGGTACCCTTCAATCATTGGGAAAGATACTGCGCTTGAGAAGACCTGTTGAATCAAGTGAAATCAGTGTCATGGCCAGTGCCAGTACCACCTGACTGGCATTTGTGCTGGTAGCACATAAAAAGCACCATTAGAGTGTGGTCAATGCCAGTCCCATCGGACTGGTTTCTGTGCTGGTGGCACATAAAAAGCACCATACAAGTGTGGTCGATGCCAGTGCCGCCTGACTGGTCCCGTGCTGGTGGTACATAAAAAGCACCATTTGAGCGTGGTCAATAGCAGTACCACCTGACTGGCCCCCATGCCAGTGGCACATAAAAAGTACCCACTACACTCTCAGAGTGGTTAGCATTAGGAAGGGCATCCAGCTGTATAAACCTTGCCAGATCAGATTGGAGCCTGGTGCAGCCTCCTGACTAGCCAGTTCTTAATCAAAGTGTCCAACCTATTACAACATGGAAAGTGGATGTTAAACGATGAAGGAATAAGAAATTATGTCATGTATTTCACTAGCTTACAGCTGTTTCTGCTACAAGAAGTAATGCACCCACAGTTGAATGCTTGTGTATCATCCTATAGCTTTATCGAAGCTTCAGACATGATGTGCAATGGGGTTATTCAACAAGAACAATTTGAAATATTATAAGTTTTAAAAACAACTAAACTTACCAACAGAAGGGGCCACTCATTTGCAGATAAATATCCATGCTTTCCCACCATTCGAATTGTAACTAGAAATGAAATATACATAGGTCATTATACAGTTGACTCTGATAAAAATAAAAACTTCACAATGGAAGTAATCCTAGAAATTCTCTTTGACTTTCTGAATTCAACAGCAACAATATTACAGTTTTATGAGAGAAAATTAAATATAAATTACATTAAGAAAAAGATATATATAAAAAAAAAAAAATAATGAAAGCCAAGTATTCAACAGATGATATAATGGTGTTAATAATAAGGCCTGAAATTTTGGCAGAAGGGCTAGTCAATTACATCAACCTCTATACTCAACCGGTACTTATTTTATTAACCCTGAAAGGGTGAAAGGCTAAGTTGGCCTCAGAATTTGAACTCAAAACATGAAGAATTAGATGAAATGCTGTTAAGCATTTAGCTCAATGTACTAACAATTCTGCCAGCTCACTGTCCTAATGATGATAATAAAAGTAATAATACAGGTTTCAAATTTTGGCAGACAGCCAGCAAATTTAAAGAGGAGTGGTTTAGTTGATTACATCAATCTCAGTATTTGGCTGGAACTTATTTTATCAATCCTTAAAAAGAATGAAAGGCAAAGTCAACCTTAGTAGCATTTGAACTCAGAACATGAAAAGTGGGAAGAAATACTAAGTATTTTGTCTCCTACGTTAATGATCTGCCAGCTTGCAGTCTTCATGATAATAAAAATAGTAACTAGTCTACCAGTGACCCGTTGGGTCACTGGGGAAGTCTGAGTTTCCCAGCAATGGAGTTTTGTTTTGTGGGTTTTTTTTTCTTTTCTATGTTATATTGCATGCTTTCAATGAATGTGACATCAAAATCATGTATAAACGGCACCTTTCCCCAGAAAAGGAAAGATTTAGTTGCTATTTCTTGCATGCCCTGCTACCATATAACAGGTATTTCAGGTCCTTTATCACAAAAAAAGCTGTTACGTGGTAGCAAGGTGTGCTAGAAATAGCAGCCAAATCTTTGGAGGTGGAATACGTTGAATGCACTCAAAAAAAACCTATGGAAAAAAACTATTTTACACTGAGGTTACAAACGTGTCTTTTACGAAATATTTACCGTATTTTTAAAGTCATTTTCACTTAAAAATATTTTCCCCATCATAATGTGTCTAATGGAAAGGTTACAGTTTCTTGCCTTTCAGGGCTACGTTATTTTCAGTGTGTTTTCCCATTATGCACCATTTTGGGTATTTATACCCCAAAACACCAAATATCTCAAGAACTACTGATCAGATTTATGCGAAACTTGTTTTATTCCATTCAAAGTATTTTATTCAAAGTATTTTACCATTATGTGCCAGTTTGGCTGTGTAACATTGCAAGCAAGCAAGATTGAACTTCACTTTGAATGTATCACAGATAGTAATAATATCTCTTGAAGCAATTAATATAGTGGTCAAAGATCTTGAAGAAAGGAATTCATGTAACTTTACCAAGAATGTTTTTGCATTCTTACTATCAATACAGAGACTGTGAAAAGTTGAATCAATAAGAAGACCAGTATTTCATATACTGATATAAACTTTATAATCTGCCTGTGGCCGAGACACTGAAGTCTCAATTAGTTCAGTGCCCCAAGCTGTAAATAAGCATCACAGAGCAGGAAAACTCACTACTATATACAGCAGTGGCACTGTAATATTGCTGCATTCTTCTTTTAACTTCCAGTGAAACACTTCCAACAGATGGGATTTGAAAAGAAAAAAACAAAAAAGGATAAACTCTGCCAAGCTGATTCACTCTCTATACATATTGCATTGTAAGAGAATTGGGTATAGTTCTTCAACAACCCAATGGGTTAAGAAATTCAGTTATTGCATGCATAGCAGGGAGAGTACATGAATCATTTATCACAAGTGTGATGGTAGGGAAATGTGGATAGTGAATATATTAGAACCTTAGCAGTTAGAGAGGAATAAGGAAGTTTTGATGCACGTGCAATGTTAGCAAAGCAACTGGACATCATAGTTTTGACAGATGTATGCAAAAGGGACAATCAAATTGGTATGAATATTTAATGTGAATGGATGATGTTACACGCTGAATGATGAAGTGTTATGAATTGCTTAAAATCTTGCTCCAAGGCAGTTATGACAGCACTTAAAAATGTTAACCATCATGATAAATAACAGTTGACTGAAATAGTTAAATGGGTGAAAATAAAGTAATATCACTGCATTGTCTTCAACCAAGGATTGCTTATGGAATCTTACACATTAAAGCAACATTACTTTATAAACACTGATGAATGTCACCAAATGGAAGCAAGTTCAAAGTGATATCTAGTTGCATGACCTATTTTCAAATTCCGCTCTTGACATATTTTTCTTTTGCTAACAATCTTTTAATGTTTACTCATTTCAGTAACTGCAGTGCAGCCATGCTAAAGCACTGCTTTGAGGGGTTAGAGGTTCTCAATAATTTTTTAGCTATGGACTCCTTTGATTCCTATTTTACTCTACTGGACCTCCAGAGCAATTCTAAGGATATAAAAGTAATCCTGCTATATTTTTAAACATTATTATGAAATGCATAAAAACAATTAAAATATTTCGTGTATTGTAGAAGAATAAACAATTTATGGTACATAAATTTTAACAAAAAATCTTATAAGGACCCCAATTGAGAATCATTCGGTTGAACAAATTGATCCCAGTACTTTTTGTTTTTATTCTAATGGTACTTTTTATTTTTATTCTAATAGTCTTTTTGCCAAACCACTAAGTTATGGAGATGTAAACACACCAACACCAACTATCAAGTGGTAGTAGGGGACAAACACAATCACACACACACACATATACACACACGTGATGGGCTTCTTTCCCCCTCCCAACTCCCCCATAGTAATCCCCTCACATCCTAACATGATGCTAACCCCCACCACTTCCCACAGTATTCATAGTCCTGTGAACTGTGTGGCAACCGCAATAATGCTGGTGGCCCAAAAATACCACCCAGTCCATGTTGTAAAGTGGCTGGTGTTAGGGAGATCACCTCTAAAAACCATACCAAAGTAGACATTGGAGCTTGATGCAGTCCCTGGACACATCAGATACAGTTAAATCATCCAACTCACATCAGTATGAAACATGGATGCTAAATGATGGTGATGATGTTTCTTTCAGTTTCCATCTACCAAATCCACTCATAAGACTTTGGTTGGCCCAGAGCTACAGTAGAAAACACCCAAGGTGCTATGCAATGGAATTGAATGATAAATGATTGGGAAGTAAGCTTCTCAATCACAGTCACACCTGCTCAAACTACTGGGAAAAAGACCTAACCATCATAAAATCACAATCCCCTCTACTGTAAATTTTGTGTAATGCTGAAATTTGTATGAGAAAAAAGAAATATATTGCAGATTTAGATCCAGGACAATTATGGTGTTTAATTTCTTTCACAATCTGTCTAACTGAAAATAGATATTATTTTTTAATTTCATGACTAAAAGTTCAGTGAAAGGCAGAGAGAAAATATCTAACTGTAAAAACACTTGCTGCACATATAAGTATATAAGTGTGACTTAATGTACACAATTTCTTCCTATTTGTTTTGCCATGGACAATCAAAGATAAGAAAAAAAATACAAAGATGCACCAGCATGATAAAATGGGCATGATGATGATGATGATGGTGGTGGTGGCAGTGGTTGTAATTTTCAAAATGTTAACATTAACAATATTAAAACTTTAGAAATAATTAAAAAGTGAGAAAGAAACATATCCAACACATACTATCAGCGGTGAATTCCTTTTTGGAAGTGATTTCTAAGAAAAAGGCATATGGTCCATCATGCCATGTTGATGCCACAAAGGAATGTTTCTCGTGCTGAAATATATGTAAAAATATAAAATTATACCACCAGCTTCGTAACAATGCTTATTATTTTATGAAATTATTAACGCATACAGCATTCCTTGGAAGTGCTGCACAACCACAAAGCAGGTTTATACAGCCCTAACAGCAGTGAGTACCAGAATTGGTTTTAAGAGAAAATGCTGGCTTATCACAAGAGATTGTCATATGAATTGAATAAATATTTTAACTGTTCAAAACTGTTAGTTATGACTCACGAATAAAAGGAGAATTTTGATTAAATTTACATGCTTTTATTTTTTATAAATAAGTTTATCCCTACTTCTTGTAAATGACATGTTTATCCTCATCCATTTGTAAATTTCTAAATTCATCATGAGCCAATATGTCTTTTAGGAGGGTATTAGGGAATGTTTGATGCTCATGCTGTTGCCAATGAACCTTAGCTGTGTAGCTTGGACAGACCCAGGAACCAACCAGGTCATAGACATGCATTTCTGGCAGCAAACATGTGTTTAATAAAAAAGAGAAAAACAAACAAAACATGCTAACCTTATCACACCTTACAAATCATAAACTCACAACTTATCTATGAAATAAACATGAAAGTTTGTCTATTTGTTTTGAAACAACTTTGTCATTTCTTAACAAACTTTTACCAAATTTGGCATGGAAATCTGAAAGAATCCCAGAATAATCCATGAAGAACTAAAATAATACAAACCCAGTTATGCAGTTTCTTTGGTGTAAAACAGGATGGAATAGTTGGAGAAACAGTATGATTTTTAAGTTAGTGGTAGTGAGAGAATGAAGAACACAGACAGTTGAGTAGGAGTATTAGCAAGAGATACAGGTACATTCTAAAATATATCATCACTTTGTGAGGTCAACATGTCTTTTCCTTTTGTCTTTCTTTAATTTCTCTCTGTCAACCACACACAACTGTTTTGCTCACAGTTTTTGAAATTTTAAAATTAAGTGAAAATTTTCAAATTTGGTATACTGATGTAATTTTTCACACTGAATCTGATTTTCACTTGTTTCAGGAAAAATTTAGAAAAATGTTACAAAAGGTTTAAAGTTTATTTTTACCCAATCAGAAAACAGTGTTTGCAAACAGGCATTTTGTGTGTAATAGCTGTCTATGACAACATGATGAGGACAAAACATTATGACAACTGTCTTCCAAGTTTTAACTCAATACTGTGGTTCACAGATCATCAGATGCTTACAATATTGCAGCATTATTATTTCAAAATGATTTCAAGCAATCTCGAATAATTTGTAAAAGTAGAATAAAGAATTCCATTGGAATTTAGAACAACAAAACAAATATAATTCCAATTGAGGTCTTTACAAATAGGGAAAGCTAGTCTTAAGAAAGAACATCATTTGTTGAAGGGAGAAAGACAGAGGAGTTGTATAACTTTCAATTTGTTGCAAATGGATAGTATATGAATAGGTGAATAAAGAAAAAATAAATAATTTACTTGGGTTAAATTTCATAAAAAAGGAAAAGAACAACAAAAACTTACATATTCAGAAAAGAGACAACACTTGGTACCATAATGATCAAGCTCTAAACGTGTTTGACCCAACATACACATAAAGACTAAGATATTTTCTTAGCGTGATACAGTCAAAATAAACTTCTAAAAAATCTAAGCTGCACCAAAATTTTCATTGGATCAAGTACACTTATTTACACTACTACTACTACTCTGGAAAATGATCTAACCATCATAACTTCATGGCTTTTTTTATATCATATAAACTTCACTGAAGTCAGTAACCTGGGGAGCAATGAACTTGATCAGATTGACTTCCTCTGATATACTATATAAATACATTGCACTCACTGGTACAATACATTACTGATCTTTACTATTACTAACAACCACATCTCTTAACTGGCTAGTATCACATCAGTAATAACTGATCAATAATTTCCCTTAACCCTTTAGTAATCAGATTAATTTGTCAAGTGTAATGCTTGTTTATTTACATTGTTTTGAATTTATCATGCATTATCTCACAGATTTGAGATTTCAATGATGTGATTGTTTATTTTTAGAATGATATTGTAGGGTAGATGTATGAGGCCAGACCTGGCCAGTTTGAACATAAAACAAACAGAATATTTGGGCATGATATGGCCAGTTTGAATACTAAAGGTTTAACACAACTACTCAATAATCACTTCATTTCACACATTGATAAGCGTTGATATCGGATACCCACTTTATTAAAAAGTAACAGTCAAACCCACACCAGCATGGAACTTGGGCATTAAATGATGATGACAAACAGTAATAACTTGAGCCAACAAGGGATCTTCTAGAAACAGCAGCCAAATCTTCCTCAAATCACACCCTACCATTAAAAAAATAAAGCTGGAACACTTTTGATCCTAAATCTTTTTGAGCCATGTTAACACGGATCTAAATAACAACAGTAACATTTGTTTGATACTCACCTCTCTCATTGCAACAGTAGCAGCTGTGCTGTTTTGTACAGGACTTTTCACTGATCGTGTATGTCGTCTGCTTTTCAATATATCTTTCGTTGCATTCTAATTGAAAAAGCAATGATTATAATTTCAAGTAAACTTTTAAAGTGAAAAGAGAACAGTAACATGTCAAGGATGAAATGAAAAATTGAAATAACTTTATTAACAAATTAATGAAATATAAAGAAAAAACTCAACGGAAACCAGAATGGCTTGATAAAAAAAATTGATACGTTAGGAGCCATTCTAATAAGAAACTGATAATTTTATAAAACATAACTACTTTTCCTTTGTTTCAATGTAAACATAAAATAAACAATTTAAGGTGACAGGTGTTGCACCAGTTTTTAAAAAGCAAGCTTGGTTTTCTAATTAAATTCAAAGTAATAACTCACTAGGACAATGTAAGCAATGTGGTTTAGAGATGGGAGTATAAGAAGTTTGATTTGAGCCACATGGCTCTGGGTTCAATTCCACAGTGATATACCTTGGGTAAATGTCTTCTACTATGTCTTCATTTTGATCAATACCTTATTAGTAAAATTTGGAAAAGAGAAAATATGTCGGAGTCAGACACACACACACACGTCTTAGTAAATAAGAAGGCAGACAAATCACAAATCCCTTCAAGTAGATGGCCTTTCTCAAACTGTAAAAAAGATGTAGGTAGAGACTTTATAAGAGAGACCCAGTGTAAGCTTTGGACACATAAAAGGTGCAGCAATATCAGAGGAAGGTTAACAGGGAAACTAGCTTTTGTATGTGGAAAATGCACAAGTACAATAAATACTGAAAATGAGCAGAAAATAAGATTTCATCGACTGCCAGGGGTGCAAGCTAGAGGTAGTAGATAGCTTCTATTATCTAGGTGACCAAGTTAGTAGTGGAGGTAGATGTTCTAAGAGTATAGCTGTGAGAATAAGATCAGGATGGGCAAAGTTCAGAGAGCTCCTACCCCTAGTGGCAACAAAAGGCCTCTCTCTCAGAGTGAAAGGCAGATTTTTTTGATGCCTGTGTGCAAACAACTATGCTGCATGACAGTGAAACATGGACTGTGACAGCTGAGGACATGTGTAAGCTTGAAAGAAATGAAACCAGTATGCTTCCCTGGATGTGCAATGTTAGTGTGCATGTCCGACAGTGTAAGCATCTTGAGAGAAAAGTTAGGCATAAGAAGCATCAGATGTAGTGAGCAAGAGAGACAACTGTGCTGATATGGTCATGCGATGTGTATGGATGAGGGCAGCTGTGTAAAGAAGTGTTGATCTCTAACTTTGGAGGGAACTTGTAGTAGAGGTAGACCCTGGAAGACATGGAATGAGGTAGTGAAGCATGATCTTCGAACTTGAACCCTCACAGAAGCAATGAATAGTGACCGAGACCTTTGGCAATGTGCTGTGCTTCAGAGGACCCATCAAACCAAGTCACCCATGCTAGTGGCACATAAAGAACACCTTTCAAGCACTGGGCCTCACAGAGGCAATAGCTGAGACCTTTGGCATTATGTTGTGCATGAGAAAGAAGACCCATCAAGCTGAGCAAAATGGTGGTCATGGCAGATACCTATTTCTTTATTATCCACAAGGGGCTAAACACAGAGCGGACAAACAAGGACAGACATAGGTATTAAGTCGATTACATCGACCCCAGTGCATAACTGGTACTTAATTTATCGACCCCGAAAGGATGAAAGGCAAAGTCGACCTCGGCAGAATTTGAACTCACAACGTAACGCAGACGAAATACCGCTAAGCATTTCGCCCGGCGTGCTAACGTTTCTGCCAGCTCGCAGATACCGGTGACATGCAAATTGGCATTCGTGCTGGTAGCATGTAAAAGCACCCATCACACTTTCAGAATGGTTGGTGTTAGGAAGGGCATCCAGCCATAGAAAACCATGCCAAATCAGACTGGAGTCTGGTGCAGCCTTCCAGTGTGCCAGCCCGGTCAAACTGTCCAATCCAAGCCAGCATGGACAATGGACGTTAAATGATGATGATGATACATAGACACAAGTAAGTAAGCACATAAGTGCAAAACAAGATGGTAAAAACTAGTACTTGAATACCAAAGGTATACAATATATTTAAAAATTTTTTTCCAATCCACCGAAATGTTATTATTTTCTGCAAGAGTAAATTGGCCTTCTATACAACTGTATACCATTAATTTCAAAAGTAGTTGCCCAATCAGCTTCAAATGTTTAATCATTGAGTTGGTATCCACGAACACTTGAATAGTTACATGAAATGCTGAATAACAATTTGTGAAGTTTTCATCAGCTTCAATAAAATAATATATATATATATATGCTTTTGGTGCAAATAGTTTTCTTATATGGTACCAAGTTTTACAATCTTGTAAATAATAATAATAATGGCATTTACATAAGATTAAAGCTTATAGCAATCAATGTGCAATAACTAAGGAAAACAGCCTAATAATGGGAGCTTTCTGATCTGCATGGGGCATGAACCCACATCACTTTGTTAGCAGGACTAAGTGTGTTACAATTACACCAGAGAATTAGCTTCCCTCTTTCTGTCAAATTTAACATGTATATTAGTTTGCAGTTGTTTCTTTGTAAACTAACTTTGACTGCGGCCAGCCATACCTTTACTTGAAGAAATCGACCCCAGGATTTGTTTTTTGCGGGCCTAGTACTTATTCTATCGCTCTCTTTTGCCAACTGCTAAGTTACAGGGATGTAAACACACCAACATTGGTTATCAAGCAATAGTGGGGGGACAAACACAGACACATACATATGACAGGCTTCTTTCAGTTTCCCCTCTACAAAATCCACAAAGCTTATAATAGAAGACTATAATAGAAGACACTTGCCCAAGGTGCCACGCAGTGGGACTGAAACTGGAACCATGTGGTTGGGAAGCAAGCTTCTTACCACACATCCACTCCTGCGTCACATATACATACCACCAACTACTTCATTAAATTACATAACCAATCTAGAACACTTTAACACACTTTCAAATACCACTGTTGGTGTATACAACATATCTCAGGTGTAAAAAAACAAAAAAAACAAAACTATTAACCTATACAAACACAATCACATCTATCACACTCAGTTAGCAACTCTTTTTCTGATATCACTTTCTGCTCCACATGTCTAAGTAGCAAGACCAACTATTAAAAATCCCTCAACTTGTCCATCATTACAACATACACATCACTGACCAAAACAAAAATAATTTAACAAACTTCAAGAAAATCCTTAGGAGAAAAAACCCCCCAAAATAACTTCCACTAATATCTTACACACACACAATACATGGTTGTGCTAATAAAAAAATATCCCATACAAACACCGTTCTAATTGATAATCAGCGGAGTCTTTACATACTTAAAAAAAACCCCCAGAAAATGAACAGAACAGTCATGGCTGGAATACCTGCTTTATCAGGGCCACCTTAGGGACTAAATCACAACAATATGAAAGAAGGCAATAAAACAATAAAGGAGCTATACAATTGCTAATTATGTAAAGAAAACAACTGTCAAACTTTACCTCTCGAGTTATGTCAACTACCCTATAAGATTCAGTGTTCCATTTCTGAAAAGCAAGAGAAACAGTTAAATGAAAAGAATAGTTGAATCCATCAAGGTATACATATATTGTATAAGCAATCAAGAAAATAAAGAGGCTTCTACATGGCTGTTCAGCCTAATACAGACAGCTGCCAAATCTACCTCAGATCATGCCCTACTGTCTTTAAGAACATGACACATTGAATATTGTAGCTTTAAATACTTTACACCTCTACTCCTGCCCTCAAAACTGGACATGATGGTTAGGATTAGAATATTTCAAAACACAGGGATACTCAACCAAAGTTGACCTGGGATTAAGCAACAACAACATCAGGTGGAAATAGGAGTTTGACAAAAATCAATACTCTATCAACATGGATTTTAATTAAGCAAAATATAGCATAAATGCTTAATTAGTCAAAGTTACTATTTTGGGGTTGCATTGATTATATAATCATTGTTTAATGATGATGTCTTCAAGCTGGTGATGAACCTGCAAGAAATAGTAGCCAAATCTCCCTCAAATTAAATTGTTGTTTTAAAAATATAATCCTGTATCAAAATGACAGGATGGTCACAACTGGAATGCCTTTGGTTATAAACCTGCTTTATCAGAGCTAAGCTGAGCCAAAACAACAATATAATAATCATCATTAATTTTACATATGTAACTTTCTATTAACTTTTGTTTCTTTAGCATGTGTTTGAAACTAATGTAGCAAGGTCAATATTTATGGTTACAAATATTAAGAGACAATAAACACTTCTAAAATCCATATTTATATAAATTAAATCAAAATGCATAAACTGTCCACTCAGATAACATGAGCCAATAAAAAAAAACCTTGAACTGACCACTCATGCTAGAAATAGCAGCTAAATATCTCTCACTTTTTATCAGAGTTGACTTATGGACAAGTAACAATAAGTGTGGTCACAAATATGTGATCAAAATCACGTTAACTGGAGGATGCAACCAAATTACTGATATTTCTAACAGACTTGTGCTTTACAGACTTAAATAAAGAAAATGCTTACAGGCAAAAACATGGGACTTTTGCACACCATGGGAAGTGTTTTATTCGAAGACATCTCAATCTTAGAGAGGCCGGTACCAGTATGGACAGAGTAGGATATATATTGTGATTGACTCTAAAAAAGAGAAAATTTTAATTAATAATAAAAAATAATATTTTTTTAATTACATGTACAGACTGTTACATTGCATTCTTCTCTAAACAATCAAACACTACAATCACAGAAGTATTAAAAAATAACTATTGAATACCAAACTGGTTGAACAGTCTGTCAGATGAAACTAAAGTCCTAGTCACAATACACACATACACATACAATAGACCTAAGTATAATATTAAGTCACCTCACAATCCAATGCACTGTAACTTCACTGTGTTATGCTACCCACCAGTACTCTAATTTCAACCACCTCTATCATTAACCCTTACATACTCTAACCTTCATCTTATCACCCACCTCTACTTTTGTCTACCTATAATTGACAATCACTACCTTTTTCCTAACCACTTCTACATATCCTTGCCTTCTTCCCATTATACTCTTGCTCCTTTCACATTCTCACTCATTCTGGTCCTTCTGATGCCATTATTCTGTCTCTTCTTTCTTGTCAATTCCTTTTCTCAGTTACCTGTACTAATGTAGGTTATCTTACTAAGTACTCTCTATGACTACTTTTACTCTTCTATCCCCACCTCTCAAATACCCATTTCTAGCCTTTCCATTGTCATTGTTCCCTTTCCAAATTTAAATTTACTACCGACTGTCCCCACTTTAAAGTGGTTGGCTAAATGACTAGAGATAGTGGAGTATTATAAAGTTGCTTTAGTCCTGTCTCACCAAAAGCTATTCAACTTCTCTAGTATTAATGCCATGAGACTATGCACCTAGTACACTCTGAAAAGTGACTGGCATTAGGAATGGCATCCAGCCTTAGAAATCAACTCAAGTGACATGTGTGAGCACTTGATGTTTGGGATCTGAAGTACCAAATGATGACCTGTTCAACTCATGGCAGCATGGAAAGTGAATGTAAAGTAATGATTATACATTTATACACACACATCTATAGAGATACATACATTGATATATATATATATACATACACATTCACAGGCTTCTGTTCTGTCTTAACCAAATTCCATCAACCCAAAAGTATGATGCAAGACACTTTCCCAAGGTATCATGCAGTGGGACTGAACTAAAAGTAGTTGTAAAGTGAACTTCTTAACCACACAACCAATAATTATTTCACAGATCTTTTCCCTTTTCCCTTTGAGTGAGGAGTAATTGTGTGACATTTGTATTAAAACTGCAATGCTGCATGGTAGTGAGATGTGAGCCTTGAATGCAGAGAACTTGCAAAGACAGAAAAAAGCCGAAGTAACCATGTTCCATTGGATGGGTAATGTAAGTGTGCATGAAAGACATATGTCAAAGAAAAGAACTGGAAATAAGAGGAATCAGTTGTATTGCATAGGGAAGAAGATGGTGGTGGTATGGATATGTGATGCATATGGATTAGGACATACCAAATGTGTATGTGTGTACATGTGTATGTATGAATGTATATATACGAGTATAAGACTGTATCCATTATACTTGTCTCCTTCATTCATACATATATTTATGTATATACATTTGTATATCTGCAGGTGTAGGTGTGTTTGACAGGCAGGAGGGTGCATTTGTGTGTATATATATATATGCACCCCTATACAAATACAACTCATATGTATATTCAAGTTTTGCGGTGAATGTGAATGTGTTTACAGTTTATGTTTTTGCGTATGTATTATTATTTGTATAAATGTCTATATATCTATACGAGGATGTATTTATACGTATGTGCATGTGTGTATTTGTACATATATATGCAGATGCGGAGTTTTGTATATCCGCGTATGTATGTGCATGTATGCATATCTATATGTGTGTATGTTTACATGTGTATAGAAAAGTGTGTGTGTATATGTATACGTGTATGTAAGTATATATATATATATATATATACATACATACATACGCATACACACACACACACACTGCAGCCACTTGTCAAACAAGGCACCATTCCTACATTTCAATTATAATAATAGCAGAAAAGTATACATGTTGAACAAGAGAGAACACAATAAAAGCACTTTGTTTGAATGCTATACGTTTAACTCCACTTTGTTGAAACTATTCTGACTAGCTACCTGGTTTGTATGTATATACGTGTATGTATATGTGTGTACAAATGTGCATATGCAGATTCTATGAACAAAGTTTTACTTTCTCCATGCCTATTGGAGTAACATCCCTTTATTCAACGGTTTTTTCAGAACTTTTTTTGTTTTAATAACTGATGAGATGCTAGAGCAGACTTCAGCCCTGACATCCGAAACTCTGAGGTTTATTATGACAACTAACTGATTATCCTATATTATATTTATAGATAAATTCCTCTATTTACATAATATCAAATTCTCATTCATTCTTTTGTTGTCATATTATTATTAATACACACACACACACACATACACATACATGCACAACTGGGCTCTTTACCCAATTCCCCTACTCCTCAAGTCACACCAGTGCCACTACCCATCACCTCTCCAACTGCAGTTCTTCCTTATCACCACTTTTCTTACTATCCAGGACCACTTGTTATCAATCCTTCAACCATTACTACTATTCTCTGCACCAACATTTCCATTAATCATGCACCACCACATTATCTCTCCTATCCCTCTGCATGTTCCACACTATTGGATATTACATACTCCCCTACTGGTCCCAATCTTCCTACTTATCTCATACCTAGAAGGTCCACCATGATGACTCATCACCACTATTTTTATCACTTTCAAGTTCCATCTGATCACTCCAATTCTCCCTCTTCTGAAATGTGAGTAGTCATATAGCTCCTCTACAGCAAGAAACTTGTTCTGCTCAAGTTATTTTTTTCTTCTCCTTTACCTATCTCTATTCCTCATCTAGCATAGAATTTCCCCCTTGGAGTTTGTGGTTATGAAAGTTGCATAGCAACCTCATGAGTGCTGATGGTATGAAATAAGCACTCAGTTCCTACTGTAAAGTAGTGGGTATCAGGAAGGGCACGCAGCCATAGAAACAATGCCAAAGCAGACACTGGAGCAAGATTAAGTCCCTGGGCCCACTGGATCCTATCAAACCATCCAACCCATGCCAGCATAGAACATAGACATTAAATGAGGATGATGATGTTTATCAGAGCTACTATAAATTTTGCAGTCTTTGTTGCTGAGTGTTATGGTGTCATAACATGGTGAGGAAGGTAACATGTATAAAATAAAATAATAAAAATTATTAGTAAAATCCACAGAAATGCTTCCATTAGCTTTTGACATATAAGTAAAAGTAAAAATACAGTAACATCTCAATAAAACAGCTATAGAACCAGAACCAAACACTTTTATTTATTTTATTTCATTTATTTTTTTTTCTGTAATTCATTTATAATTTAGTCAGAAGAGAAATGCTCATGACCTTTAAAAAAAGGGACTCTGAAATTAATAGGGATGGAGATTAGGTCATAACTCATGGGTTATCTCTCAAACCAGGTAGCTAGTCAGAATAGTTTCAACAAAGTGGAGTTAAACATATAGCATTCAAACAAAGTGCTTTTATTGTGTTCTCTCTTGTTTAACATGTATACTTTTCTGCTATTATTATAATTGAAATGTAGGAATGGTACCTTGTTTGACAAGTGGCTGCAGTAAGGCTTTTGTAACCAATCGTGTGGTTGGTTGTCCAATGTTTTAACTCAACATTCCCATTATAGGCGCAGGAGTGGCTGTGTGGTAAGTAGCTTGTTTACCAACCACATGGTTCCGGGTTCAGTCCCACTGCATGGCACCTTGGGCAAATGTCTTTACTATAGCCTCGGGCCGACCAAAGCCTCGTGAGTGGATTTGGTAGACGGAAACTGAAAGAAGCCCGTCGTATATATGTATATATATATGTTTGTGTGTCCGTGTTTGTCCCCCTAGCATTGCTTGACAACCGATGCTGGTGTGTTTATGTCCCCGTCACTTAACGGTTCGGCAAAAGAGACCGATAGAATAAGTACTGGGCTTACAAAGAATAAGTGCCGGGGTCGAGTTGCTCGATTAAAGGCGGTGCTCCAGCATGGCCGCAGTCAAATGACTGAAACAAGTAAAAGAGTAAAAGAGAGTAAAGAGTATTATATCTCTCATAACATGACAACAGTAGGTTTTTGTCAATTTGATTTAGCAAATGAAAAGATGAAAGAAATGCATAGGAAATTACTCACCAAATTATCTCCAATCAAAGGAAGTTCATTAGCACAGGGAAAATACTGCAAAGTCCACGCGATGCTCAGACTGACAGGTTCAATGGACCCTGGCTGGCAGGAAACTGGGAGAAGGTAATAAATAAGACAAACAAATGTCAGTTTTACAAATAAAATAAATGGTTTAGCTGTACTGTTTGCTAAACTCAAGTATTGTTATATGCTGTTTTTTTTTAAAGAGCATGATATATAACCATTGAGTTAGAACTCCATATATTTCATTACACCTCAAAAACAGATGCCTGGGGAGAAAATGTGTGTTATTACACAGATAATTCCATGTCACAGGTTTGTTGGCTATAACAGGCATATAGCATGGATATTAAGTACAAGACAAGTGAATATAGAATTAAATTATTTAAAAAGTAATTTATAATTCAATATTATATTCTCCCATTTTGTACTTGATATGTGTGTGTGTGTGCATGCACGCATGCATGTGTGTGAAGTAAGTAAAAGGAAAAGCCTTTTCTTTAGGTGAATTTAGCTAAGGATAATGGACCATTAGACATGACAGATGTGGTGATATTTATATCTGTGAAAAATGTTTTTTATAACCTCATAAGTGCTGGTGGTATGAAATAAGCACTCAGTTCCTGCTGTAAAGTGGTAGGTATCAGGAAGGGCAAGCAGCCATAGAAACAATGACAAAACAGACACTGGAGCACAATTAAGTCCTTGCACCTAGATTCTGGTCAGTTAGGATTTCCACATGCAATGAGTATGTAAGTAGTAGTGGGTCAAAAAACACTGACCCAACTCACCCCGTTACCATATGTAATATGATAACATATATGAGGTCTGATCAATAAGTATCCAAATTGTGGCCAAAGTAACAAAGCACACAAAGTGAAGTTGCTCAGCAAAAATTGACCTTGAACTCTGCTCTGCATGCACACTAAGTTTTAACGTTCTGCTTGGAAGGAAAGTGTGTAGTGTGTGATTGTCACATTGACCGTGACAGAAAAAGTTGTCATGGCAACACCAGCTCAAAGGCCTATGCAAAGTTGCAGAGAATGTATGGAGAGGAGTGTATGAGCTGTGTACAAGTGGTTCAGATGTTTCCAGGATGGCTGAAAAATGTTGGTATTGACAAACATTTTGGAAGACCAGTAACCAGCAGAATTGAGAAAAACATTGCAGCTATGCATGCAGCAGAGAGTGGAAATCATCGAATCACCATCCATGGGTTATCAGAGGATGTGCAGATTAGTTACAGTTCAGTTTAGTCCATTATCACTGAAGATTGGGTATGAGAAGCATGTCTGCCAAGTTTGTGTCAATACTACTTTCAGCTGACCAAAAGGATGGGTTTCAATTGCACAAGATATTCATTGTGTCGAGAACGATGAAAACTTTTCAAAAACTTTGCATAGGCCTCTGGGCAGGTATTGCCAAGCTTTTGGCAAAATTTGATGCAGATTCTCTGGTCAACTTTCTCTATCGTGGTCAATGTGATGATCACATGCTACACACATTCCTTCCAAGCACTGTTGTAAATAGCGGTAGTGAGCTAGAACATTAAAACTTAGTGTGCATGCAGAGCGGAGTTGAGGTCAATCTGTGGCAAGCAGCTTCCCTCCATGTGCTTTAGCTTCACTACTTATGGCAACAGTCTGGATACTACGTACAATGGCTGTATGGGCAATTTAAAGCTTGACTAAGGATGATACATTAAGTTTGAAATTCAGCAACTGTGAATTTCAGAATTATTTGTTGGTGATTGTATTCTATTTTAGACCCAGGTCAGCTCTAACATAAAAGAGATTTCACTCATGATCATCACATAATTTATTCAGATATAGTCTGACTAAAACTACATTTTCAGTGTGTCCTTTCTTTTTTTAAAATGGTAGGTGTGATCTGAGGCAGCATTGGATGCTACTTTTAGCAGGTTGAATGACCATGTAAAAGCTTTCTCACTGGCTTGATCTCTTCAGAATTAATCAGGTATGCAACACAAATACATTAATGAGAAAACAAAATGGATGAGTAGATAAAATGTTAAACATCTCACTCATGAATGTGGTTTCAAACCACATGTCATGTCCTGGGGATGGATGCTTTTCCCTATGTTCTACATTACCCCAATTCACCTACCTCTTGGGAACAGGTATGAAATAATATGGTAATGTTACTGTGATAGACTGACATGCAATCTATGGGAGGATTCATTTCCTATTCTCTTAGTGTATATTATGAAACCACAGTTAAACACAAACACTCAAAAGCTTCTCAAGTCTTAAGTGATATTTACATTCACAACTCTGTTGAACATGCCATTTTCTTTTAATAAGTGACCGTATATACAAATATGAGTTAACAATAGTGCCTCTACATGGTCATTTGACTTACTACAAAAAGCAGCCAAAATTTCCTTCAAATCACACTGTTCTTTCTTCTTTGAGACAAGCACATGCCTTGCGAGACTATGGATCTACACCTGGAAAGTTCCTCTTGAAACCACAAATCTGAACAAGGTCTTTTATGGAGGACAAACATCTTATTTCTTTACTGCCCACAAGTGGCTACACACAAACGGATTAAGTCAATTATACCGACCCCAGGGTGTAACTGGTACTTATTTAATTGACCCCAAAAGGATGAAAGGCAAAGTCGACCTCGGCAGAATTTGAACTCACAACGTAAAGACAGACAAAATACCGCTAAGTATTTCGCCCGGCGTGCTAACGTTTCTCCCAGCTCGCTGCCTCATTCATGCAAATCTCCCTTCTCTACACCACTGATATTGTCCATAAGAAAAGCAAAGATGAGTACAGCTTGGCAGCATCTATGACAACAATGTGGTCATAGATATCACCATCAGGATGCAACAAACTGGAATAGACACAATAAGGTATGCCTTCTGACACTCAAACAGTTTAGTCATTGGTATTTTTTCAACACTGAAAGAATGAAAGGCAAAGTCAACGCCAGCAGAATTTGAACTCAGAATGTAAAGATGAATGAAATTCCATTAAGCAGTTCTTCTAAGGTGCTAATGATTCTGTGAGCTTGAACTACAGTAATAATGATGATGATGATGATAAATATAAATGTGTGTGCATGCGTGTTTGTATCAACATTCAATATCAATAAAAATCACTTGCTAGACAAAATGATAATTCAAAGGAATAAACAAGTAAATTTGTAAATTACATGAAAATCCTCAATTACTCACAGAATATTTAGAAAGAGGTCATATCATGTAAATCAAATTTGGCTTAATTGATTGATTAATAGCTTGATTTTATTTCCAGCTAGCTTTTTAATGCACTCTGCAATAAACATAACACAAACTTAACCATTGATCTCACGCAGATAGCATCTCTGCAGTATTTCTCTAATTTAATTTTCCTATGCTAAACAGTTCTCAATTTTGCATATTTCCTTACTGAGTATTTCATGACTATTTTAGTAAGAAAGTGAAGTCCATACATTACTGATGAGGTCATAAAACTGAAATATGTTTGGGTTTAAATAGATAAACATTACCCATTGGCTAATATTTTTTTTTAACTATATAATTATTCACTATTTAATCTCTTTGCATTAAATACATTAACACTAGCTTAACTCTAAGCCCCAAAACTTCATACTTTAGTTTTCATAAACTATCTTGTAATCAAATATTGGTTTTGTGTTGCTACCAAGTTAGTATTTCTCATGTGTGTACACATAACTATGGCCCAATATCACACACTAAAGAGGCTTCACATAAGAGAATTTGTTCAGTCATTTGTTAGAGAATTTTATAAATCTGTAATAGATAACAAGATGGGTTAGTAAGTATATTGTTGTTATTGTTGTTTAGCTCCATGTCAGTTCTGATAGATGGTCAAAAGCAATTTAAGACAGGACTATTCCATCTTTTATTCAGATATAGTATATCCTGGGCTACATTAATTAATGTGTCTTTTTTGAAGGTGGGAAGCTTGAAATATGTAGGAGATTTGTCTGTTGTTATTTTATCATGGTCAAACAACCATGTAAAGCCCCTCTCAAAGATTTGTAGAAAGTATACAATGACCTGGTATGATGGTATGAGTGTAGTAGGCTCTTATAAATAATGAAATGGTATTATAAATTCATTTGTTGGGTTTGCATAGCGTGGGAACTGGTTCACGCCATAGCTGATGTCTTATAAATTTGGTGGAGTGGAGTTGGTGTGTTATGCACTAAGTATGTACATAAATTATTAGTCAATAAAGGAAAATAATTCACTTACTTTTAACATAAATTTTAGTTTGGTTATATGTTGTCTTTACAAATGTGAATTTGGAATTACTCTGCAAAAGAGAAAAAAGAAAACATTGAAATACTTGAACACTGAACAAAATCCACAGTGGAGATATTTAAACAACAGTGAATAATAAAGAGATTTTCCTTAGCTTAATAGTACGGAATGCCTTTTTAGATGTGAACCTAGCTATGACATGTACCTTCACTGAGCAGCCAAATTACTTCCATAGCTATTTAATAACAAGCTCTCCATATAACTGTAAATATGAAACCTTTTCCCAACAGCATGGACACAAGTAGTCCTCACAACAGTGTATCATGACAGTCAGAGCTATGTAGCATTTATGATGTAAGCAGAAAGCAATCAATTAATGCTATAACCATAGAAACACCTGTACAAAAACAAATTTAAAACAATCTTTTACTATCAATCTTTTTTGCCAAACTGCTAAGTTATGGGAACATAAACAAAATAACACTGGTTGACAAGCAGTGGTAGAGGACAAACACAAAGACACACACAGATATACACATATATTACAGGCTTCTTTCAGTTTCCATCAACCAAATCCACTCACAAGGCTTTGGTTGGCCCAATGCTATTATAGAAGATACTTGGCCAAGGCGCAACACAGTGGGACTGAACCTAAAACAATGTGGCTAAGAAGTAAGCTTCTTACCACAGCCATACCTGTGCCTGTATACTCTGCAGATGTAGGGGATTGAACCCAAGGTCTTTTGTATACTAAACATTTTCCAATGCTCACGTGACCAACTTCTGAAAGGATTTATTGATAATGTAATCAACTTCAAGACATTAATACTTGTTTCATTCACACTGTCACTGAGGACAAAAGGCAAACATCAATTCTGGAAGGACTTGAAATATGAACCAACGATGAATGCCTTCTCAGTTTTCACTACTGACCTAATTTCAAATTTTAGTACAGGACCAGCCAATAATTTTACTGGGAGGGAGTTAGTTGATTGCATCAGCTTCAGTACTTGACTGGTATTTTATTTTATCAACCTAGAAAGAATGAAAGGCAAAATTGACCTTGATGGTATTTGAACTTGGAATGTAAAGAAGAATCAGAAGAAATGCTGCTCAGGATTTTGTTTCACATGCTAATGATTCTGTCAGATCACCACCTTACCTTCCACTGACTTAATAATTCTTTCTACTAAGGCGGCAAGCTGGCAGGAATGTTAGTACACTGGGTGAAGTGCTTAGTGGCATTTTGTCTGTTTTTATGTTCTGAGTTCAAATTTCACCAAGGTCGACTTTGCTTTTCATCCTCTCAGGGTCAATAAATTAAGTACCAGTTGCGTACTGGAGTTGATCTAAACTAGCTTTGCCCCCAAAATTTAGGGGTCTTGTGCCTAGAGTAGAAAAGAATAATTCTTTCTATTTATTGGCACAAGGCCTGAAATTTTAGGGGAGAAGTCTACTCTATTACACTGACCACAGTTCTCAACTGGAATGTATTTCATCAACTCTAAAAGGACGAAAGACAAAGTCAATCTCAGTGGAATAACCACTGACTTAATAATGAAAACAGTAATTAGTATTATAAACTGAACTCAGTTTAAATTGTCATTGAGCATAAGACAGTCATAATCGAGAAAACCCATAATCAAAGTCATTCTAACTGTAATGATATCTTAAAATTAAAATATTAGTCATTGGCTGACCAATTTTTCCTAATTATATAATTATTTGAGTTTTCTGTATAATGATCCCTACATTAAACATATTACCATTAAGTCCTAAGACTTAATTTGCACTTTTCGTTTTCACAAGAGATCTCTCTATATATAAACGGCAGTTTGTCTGTGCGTGTTTCTGTGTGTCTGTTTGCTTGTACCCTCACCCTGACCACGGCTTTCAACCGATTCTGATGAAACTTGACACACACATAGCCCAATGTCATAATTCAAAACTAACGCAGCGAAAATTTTGAAAAGTTCCCCCAGTTCTGAAAAAAATCGATAAATTCGACATGGGGTCGAGAATCAGAAACACAAACCGCAAACTGTCTAGGGGACGCAACTCCACCTTTTTTAACTAAAAAAAAAATTTACCATCATTTTTTTCCATTTTTTTGGCTATAACTCTCTAAAAATGCTTTATAGTTATTTCCCTTACAAACCTGAGCAACGCCGGGCGATACTGCTAGTCTAGTAATAAAATAATGATTTTGCCAGGCTTTCAAATGAGAAGTTCTCATTTGCATAGGATCAATACTATACAACAGAAAAGTTTTCATCCAGAATTTCTTTAAGACATTTGTAGGGGACTTTTATAAAAATGTAGTAAATAATGGCTCGTTGTCATGTGTAAGTAGGTTAATAAGGATGCTGGCATTTTATCTATCTAAAACTACATTGCCTAGTGTGTCCAACCTTTGTTAGGATGGTAAGGTATGACCTGAGGGAATTTACAAGCTATTATTAGCAAGTTGAGCACTTCGTAGAAGTTGCTCTTTGGCTTGTCAAAATTTTACTTGATTTAAATAGTAGAAAGTGAGGAGCAGAACATTCACAGAGTTTCCCATTACTCCTTTTGGCAAATACAGTAAAATAACTTTTTTGCTGGGGAAGTCTAATAAGACCAAAACATGCCCCAAGTTATCAGCTGTACTTGCCAAAGTGATTGAAATGTTATTAATTACTGAACTAATACTATCTTTTCCTCCCCACATAATTATTTTTAATTAGATTTTTTTTCATGTGCATTGCATTAAACTTAACTAGATACTTTGTGCCAGCACTGGGGCTATAAAACCATTGTTTCTAGGGAGTTCATAATTTACTCAGTGCCTATTTGTTTTTTTATTTTCTGACCTGTCTAAGAAATTCAAGACATTTAACTTAATCTCTTGATGATAATAAAACGTGTATCCTAAAGAGGAAATTATTTTTGTTATGAGAAAAATAAGTCTGTGTGTGTGTGTGTGTGTGTGTGTGTGTGTGTGTGTGTGTGTGTGTGTGGTACAGGTATGGCTGTGTAATTAAGAAGTTTGCTTCAACACAGTTTCACTGCAAGGCAACTGGGACAAGTGTCTTCTACTATAACCCCAGGCTGTTCAAAGGCTTGCGAGTGAATTTTGTAGACAAAAACTGAAAAAGCCCTGTCATATATATATGTGTGTGTGAGTTTGTGACTCTTTATCTTGACATCAAGTGACAGTTCTAAATAGATATCATCAAAGAAGTGATGTTATTCATTTCATCTTTAATCTATCTAAACATAACTGGCCATGGGAAAAAAAAACACCATTTGCCTGAAACCAAGTGAGAGTTGGTAGCAGGAAGGGCATCTGTCTGTAGAAAATCTGCCTCATCTAATTTGATAGGAAAAGCAGACATTAAAATAATGACAAGTTATACATTGTGTGTGTGTGTATGTGTGTGTGAGAGAGAGAGAGAGAGAGAGAGAGAGAGAGAGAGTGTGTGTGTGTGTGTGTGTGTGTGGTGTGTGTGTGTGTGTGAGTGAGCGAGAATGAGAGACAAGTGAAACAAACGTCTCAGAAGCTTTGTTCCAGACAGAAACAGCAGGAGCTACTCAGAGGTTTTGCAAGCTCTTCGAAATCTATTGCAATTTTGGAAACTCTTCCTTGTTATAAGCAGATATTTCAGGGTCACAAGCATTTCACTAGTTGCAGTGGCAGTGATTAATTTACTCCAGATAATTCTTCTTAAGTAAATCTACGACACAAAATAGCTAGCCTAACAACTAGCACTAATACTTACAAGGTCAACACCACAACTATGCTTTTATTTTGAATTATTATTTGTACATTATTGGTGTCTCCTTTACCACTTTTGAATGAAAAAACAGCTGTACTGAATTTCATCCTGGAAACAACCCACAACTCCATTTTTTATTTACCTTTTTTGTTTTGGTTCAAAGAAAGTTGCTGTAATTAAAGTCTTTATTTAAACTATGTCAATACAGATGAATCATTGGCTTTCCTTTCTTGTCTGACATGTCATCTTTCTTTGAAAGTCGTAATTCAATTAATTTTTTTTATTATCTAAGAACATTTTGTCGATGTTAAATATGATCCCAGACTGATAACTGGACCACTGTTGGACTAGTGGTTGTGAGATTTCTTGCAAAAGATAAATAAGAATATGTCTCAAGTATTTTACAACTTGGACAGTCTACCTACAATGGTGAGACTTTTCCCATGAAGCACAAGCAAATCTGTTCAGTGAAGCAGTATTCAGTGTTCTCTTTAAATAAGAATCATAATGAAACTTAATATCAGAAGGAAATAAGTATCTTACACACAGATAACACCGTTAACTAGTGACTAAAAGGAACAAATAAATTATACATAAGATGACAATATCTGCAGATGGAATCAAAGTTTTTTTATAAGAATTATTTATAAATTAGTTAGTAAAGATAAGATTCATATTTCCTAAAGAGAGATAAATGTTTGAGCGAGTGTTGGATATCTTCATATAAGGAATGTTTAAGAGAACAGGATTGTTGTATACTACTTGGCATGGGACTTTACAGAGATGACACAATAGAGCAGAATGACGAGATAATGAACAGGCAGTTGAGGTAATATATTTTAACTGGGCCTAACCGGACACTAATCAGTTTGTGCCAGTCACTGTCAATACATCAGGTGTTCTCAAATCCCATACAACCAATTTTCTCCGCTAAATTAGGATAACAGTAGATAATGAGAAATGAGTCCTGCAAGGTGGAGTGGCTGCTGCAATGAGTATCGGTGGAAATTCTCTTTGGCAATGCCATTGTGGTCATTACCATGGGGCGCAGGTGAGCACACCATTTGTTCTGGGGTGTGTAGACCATCACTCCTCCCCTCCATCTTCCGCTGCTTTTCTCCCCTGCTTTTTTTTCATTCTTTTCCATTTTTATCTTCCATTTTTTTCTGTTCCTTTGTATTTAATTGTTATATTTTAAAATGTGAACTGTTGTATAATTGACTTTAAATAATTACGACAAACATAGGGAAATACTGTGTTTATACATGCACAATTAGATTAATCCATACATAGAAAAGTTTAACCATGTAGATTGTTTGGTGTAAATGGTTGATTTCTTCTTAAAAAAAAACATTGTATTTGCTAAGTAGCACTGGTACACACATTTTGTCTAGAACTATGGTTTGGAGATAGCCTGGAAATACTCTATAGGGGGTGTATCTTAAGGTAAGTCATAAGTCTGAATTGAAACCAATCAGTATACTGCTATGCAATTTTGTTTTCTTTAACAAGTTAATCAGAAGAGGAAGAGCTGTGTTCTTGATTAAAATGAAAGTATCTGACATTACAATAGAGAGATGTCATTGTTTCACTTTTGACACGTAATACTGAAATAGTGGAGAAGATATGATATTGCTGTGGGCTCGCACTAGGCAAGAAGTTAAAAATTTTTTGGCCTATGACACTACATGGACCCTAAGTAAGGCATGTGTAAAATCTGAATGAAATTGGTTGTGTAGTTCTCAAGTTTTAGGGATTCACACAGACACACATTCTCATCTTTATATATATAGAAGATGGAAATACCTAAGAGATTATCAAACATAATGAAGATCAGAATTTGTGGTAACTTTGAGGTTTTACTTGTGTGTTGTTCATGTCTATGGCAAGAGGGGCAATTCTATTTCTTTGATATGTGTAGAGATTGTACCTTTGCTCTGTTGAAAGAGACCAGGTTGTTATGTTGTTTAGCTGCAGGTTAGCTTTGATCAGAGGCATTCTAACCATGAACTTCTTGTCTTTCTCTCAGCAATAATATATGCTGTTTGAAGGAGATTTGACTGTTATATCTAACAAATTGACTAACCATGTAGAGACTCTCTCATTGGTTCAGGAAGTAGCTAATTATATAGTGGATATAGTGAGGTATTAGAGTGCAATTAAATCCTTTTTGCTTTCAAGGCTCTCATGGTAACTGTATTAGAAACAGATAGGGACAACTAAGTCAGTGCATGACAGCTTTGATTTTAAAAGGATATTTATTAGATATGATTAACAATCTGGAACAGAGTTCTGATGTTGACAAGCAAGCAGCTCTTTCTGTACATGTGTCAAGAACTATCTACTGTTATCAATGGATTATAATTTTACAAATTGTCAATAAAACAGGTACAGGAATGGCTATGTGGTAAGAAGCTTGCTTCCCAGTCACATAGTTCCAAGTTTTGTCGCACTGTGTAGCACCTTGGGCAATTGCCTTCTATAGAATGTCAGCTGCAGGTCACCTACTATAGAATGTCAGCCCACTTGAAGCCCAATTTTTTCTTGAAGCTATTCAAGAGGAACATTAACCATGTTGATTTCATCTGTCTTGGAAAGCCTGTGAAAGTCATGGTGGGAACCCTTTCTGTCAAACCAGAAAAAAACAAAAAACAAAACGAAATGCCATGATTTATCTCCTGTGGGAATTAGGTTAATGACACAAGATTTTATATCATCAAGGTTATGCAATTAAGTGGAATCGACAGAAATAATGATGAAATGTCAACCCAATATGCAATCTCCTTTAGAGATGGTTATGTGTCATCAACAGATATCTGCATAGAAAGAATTGCACAGGATGATAATATATTGAAGGTAAATTTCAGAAATGTTGCAAAGACAGTTACTTATAATGGGAAACTGAAAGAGAATACATAAAAAAAAAAAAAAAAAAAAAAAGATTGAAAATATGATGTAGTATCTTTATATATAAAACTGAAATGCGTTTTCACCGCTTGGATCGCTTTCAAGGCCACTACATCCCATCGGATTCACTCCAAAATTTACAGGGACATGTAAAATGAGGTGACGATGCCGTGGGCTATCTTAAAAGGTGTCGTTGCTAGGGCCAAAAACCCACTTTGACAAGTCCACTCCCGTTCTTTAATGTGTCTGTCTTCCTCAACTCACTCTCGCTATTTCCTCTCTTCCCAGCACTTTTTCACTCACTCTATTTCCTACCTTCCCATAACTTTCACTTATGTATCTGTCTGCATTCATAGAGAGAATTATCATCGCCACAACCAACACGTGACAACAAATATCTATTGTCTGCCTGTCAACGCGCTGATCGAGCAAATACAAACAGAACACACCAACATGGTTCGTGTTCTGGTGATAACATAGGTTTTTCGTATCTATTACATTTTAACATTTATTTAGAACCCTGCAAATTTTTCGTGCTAAATTTTCATTTTTTACTACTTTATTATTTTTTCTTAAATTGATGCTTTTATTAAAATTAATTCTAATTGTCTGGGTTAACAGTTCGTTTCCACGGAGGATATGGAAATTCCTATTACCCGTCAGAGAAATAACTCCAGCAGCTCACAACTATTTCAACAAAGACAAGGTTACCTGCTTACCAGTCGAATTCAGTGTCAACGCTCACGTATGAGAGAGACTCCAACACACACACACACATATATACATATATATAATGTGTGCATTATGTGGTCAGTTGAGCTGAAAATATGCACACCTATGTTAAAAGTGCTGGCAAGTTTGTATGACAACTATTTTTTTTCCTCAAATGAAAGGCGTGACCTCTAGGACAAAATTCCTCATCTTATAAAATGTGGCCCCAGTAGACCCGAATGAAATCGGGTTATATTAACCAAAATGTGAAAAGGGGTCTAAATGGGGCTGGAAGGGGATTAAAATTTAAAGGAGCGGGTGTTTAGCAATTCTCTGTTACATCAAGCTAAAAAATTTGCGCCAGCCTTTTAATCGTCAATGTGTTGCCATCCATGATGAAGAAGTTTTGAATGCTTGCCATCGCGAGTCTACTGTCGTGCGAAAGAATCACTTCAAAAATTGGTGTTTACCAATTTTCTTTTACATCAAGTTCAAAATTTTACACCAGCCGTTAAACTGTCAATACGTTGCTGTCCGTTGTTAAGAAATGCCAGCCATGGTGACTCTACTATCCTCACATTCAATCCCTTCAAACTTTGGTTTCCAATATTTTATTATTTTTATTCAGCTCGCAAGTTCGTCTGTCCCTTTTAAATGTTAGTGTTTTGCTGTCTGCCTTGAAGCAGACCTTTCCGTTGCCACTGCCTGATATTTATGATTGATCTTTCTAAATATTTTATTTCTCAACTTACTCAAGATCTTTTGTTGTTTATAAATGCGAGAGAGATAGTTAAAGATAGAGAGTAAGAGAAAGCGAGGGAGAGTCCGAGAGAAAGGAAGAGTAAGAGAGTGGGAAAGTGAGAGGGAAAGGAGAGAGAAACAAAGAGGGAGAATCATCATCATCATCATCATCGTTTAACTTCCGTTTTCCGTGCTAGCACGGGTTGGACAGTTTGACCGGGCCTGGGAAGCCAGGAGGCTGCACCAGGCTCCAGTCTGATCTGGCAGTGTTTCTACAGATGGATGCCCTTCCTAACGCCAACCACTCTGTGAGCGTAGTGGGTGCTTTTTTTGTGCCACCGGCACAGGTGCCAGGGGGTCTGGCAGCGACCACGATCAGTTGGTGCTTTTTACGTGCCACCAGCACAGAAGCCAGTCAAGGCGGCGCTGCAATCCGCCATGTTCGGATGGTGCTTTTTACGTGCTGAAAGGAAGCAACAGAAAGTAACAACCACACTCTTACCTGCACGTAGAGCGGGTCACCTTCAGCTAGTATTATATATAAAATCTAAACAAAAATGCTGCTTGGAATTCTTTGGAGTGGTTGTTCTAACCTCCTGTCATATATAATACATACACACACATATATGGGACTTCTTTCAGTTTCTGTCTACCAAATCCACTCGCAAGGTTTTAGTTGGCCCAAGGCTAGAGTAGAAGGCACTTAAGATGCCTCACCGTGGGACAAAACACAGAACCATGACGTTGGGAAGCAAGTTTCTTATCATACAACAATGCTTGCATCTCTCTCTCTCATATGTGTATATATATGTGTGTGTGTGTAAATATATATATATATATATATATATATATATATATATACCCAGTGTAAGCTATGGACACATAAGAGGTGCAGCAATGTCAAAGGTAGGCTAACTGGGAAGATAGTTTTTGTATGTGGCAGATGCTCAGGAGCATTAACCTCCGAAAATCTGCAGAAAATAACTTCAGTCACTTTCCAAGGGGAAAAACTAGAAGTAGTTGATAGCTTCTGTTATCTAGGTGACCAAGTCAGTAGTGGGGGTGGGTGCGCTGAAAGTGTAACTGCTAGAATAAGAATAGCCTGGGCAAAGTTTAGGGAGCTCTTACCTCTGCTGGTGACTAAAGGCCTCTCGCTCAGAGTAAAAGGCAGACTGTATGATGCGTGTGTACGAACAGCCATGCTACATGGCAGTGAAACATGGGCCGTGACTGCCGAGGACATGCGTAAGCTCGTGAGGAATGAAGCCAGTATGCTCCGATGGATGTGTAATGTCAGTGTACATACTCGACAGAGCGTTAGCACCTTGAGAGAAATGTTGTACCTAAGAGGCATCAGTTGTGGTGTGCAAGAGAGACAATTGCGCTGGTATGGTCATGTGGCAAGAATGGATGAAGATAGGTGTGTGAGAAAGTGCCAATCCTTAGCAGTTGAGGGAACCCGTGGAAGAGGTAGACCCAGGAAAACCTGGGACGAGGTGGTGAAGCACGACCTTCGAACTTTAGGCCTCACTGAGGAAATGACCAGCGACCAAGACCTTTGGAAATATTCTGTACATGAGAAGACCAGGCAGGACAAGTGAGCCCAGCCCACTTATGAATGCCTTTCCTCCCTTGGACACAAAGACCTGTTGAGGCAAGCGAAGTCGATATAGAACCTCATCCGACGACAGGCACCCATGCCAACCCCCCCTTTGCTTGCGAAGACATGTTGGGGCAAGCGAAATCGAAATCGAAGTCAAAATCGAATTGAACCAGCCAGGATCCCTGGTCTGGTGGTACGTAAAAAGCACTATCCGACTCGTGGCCGATGCCAGCGCCGCCTCCACTGGCTTCTGTGGCGGTGGCACGTAAAATACACCAATCTGACCGTACGACAGGCATCCATGCCAACCCCCTTGCTTGCGAAGACATGTTGGGGCAAGCGAAATCGAATCGAACCAGCCAGGTTCCCTGGTCTGGTGGTATGTAAAAAGCACTATCCGACTCGTGGCCGATGCCAGTGCCGCCTCCACTGGCTTCCGTGCCGGTGGCACGTAAAATACACCAATCTGACCATACAATAGGCACCCATGCCAACACCCTTGCTTGCGAAGACATGTTGGGGCAAGCAAAATCGAAATCGAGTTGAACCAGCCAGGATCCCTGGTCTGGTGATACGTAAAAAGCACCATCCGACTTGTGGCCGATGCCAGCACCGCCTCGTCTGGCTTCCGTGCCGGTGGCACATAAAATACACCAATCCGACCGTGGCCGTTGCCAGCCTCGCCTGGCACCTGTGCAGGTGGCACGTGAAAAGCACCCACTACACTCACGGAGTGGTTGGCGTTAGGAAGGGCATCCAGCTGTAGAAACACTGCCAGATAAGACTGGAGCCTGGTGCAGCCTTCTGGCTTCCCAGATCCCCGGTCGAACCGTCCAACCCATGCTAGCATGGAGAACGGACGTTAAACGACGATGATGATGATGATGATGATATATACATACACACACTCACACAGCGTAACCCACTTATATATGGTTTGGCATTCATGGTCCCAGTTATTCACAGAACTAGTAATTGTGGAAACCACCACATATTCGCGGAATTGTAAATATTGTCTGCAATTTTTTATGGCTTTTTGGGGGGCAATATATATTTTTTTACACTTTTTAAGGCTAAATTATTAATATTAATATTCTGTATTTGCTGACTTACTGGATGCTTCTTCACAGCTGAAGCTCCCTCTGATTAGAATAGATGCACATCATGTCGTTTTATTATTTTTTTTAGATACAAGGACACTGTATCTTGTATCTCTTATTCCTGCTTTCAATCAAAGCTTGCTAATGAGTGTAGTGACATCTATCTATATTTCACACGTACACACTCTCTCTCCCTCTCTTGCTGAATTTGTCTCTCAACACCATCAACCTCTCATTGCAAGAGAGAAGATTATGTTGGTTTGGACATGTGATGCATAGGAATGAGGACAGCTGCATAAAGAAGTGCCAATCACTGAAAGTGGATGGTACCTGTGAAAGAGGGAGACCCAGGAAGACATAGGATGAAGTAGTAAGGACCAATCTCAGGAAGTTGGGCCTCATGGAGGAAATGACAATGGACCGAGATGTCAGGCAATATGAAGTTCTTGAGAAGACCCGCCCACATCAGTGAAAGGTTAGTTCTAGAAGCGCTGTGTGTCCCACCCACACTTAACAAGAAATCTCACACATTCTACCACAACAAACCAAATTACGTCTCTACATCTTCTACCACAACAAACCAAACTACATCTCTTCTCTTCCTCATATTTCCACTTTATGTACTATGATTACCTCCCACACCCCAATCTTATCCTCTTGGCCCTGTGCCACTGTATCATTGCTCTCCACTTGCCCTCGACCTGTGTGTTCTACCCACATGCCCTGTCTCACTCTATTATTGGTATCTGTGTATTTTCTTTGTGGTAGCACACCTGTTTCTGTCTTCATTATAACCTTTCCTTCTCCTCCAAAGCCTCCTCCTTTCTTAAAAGTTTTTTTTCTTTTTATGTCTTGCAAGTATTTGGTGACCCTGTTAGTGCAGGTGCCACTTAAAAGCACCCAATCCACACTGTAAAGTGGTTCGTGTTCGGAAGGGCATCCAGCTGTAAAAACCTTGCCAAAACTGGCCTCGCCTGTGCTTGTGTCACATAAAAAGCACTAAGTCCACTCTGCTGAGTGGTTGGTGTTAGGAAGGGCACCCAGCTGTAAAAATCCTGCCAAAACAATCACAAAAGTCTGGTGCAGGCTTCAGCCTAGCCAGCTCATGGTACCATCCTGCCCATGTTAGCATGATGATGATGATATATAGATATACAGTGTATCACACCAGTATTACTTGTGCTAGCGATGACAAATCAAAGATATTTACAACACAAAACTGAACATTGATTTTATAGCAGTGCTTTTTAAAAATCATTGCTACATTTGATCATACACATTGTTTATTTCAACAGGATAATTTTTAAGGTCATGAGCCAATATAACCTCATTGAAATTAGGTTACTTGCTGGTCGCGCTCTCTCTCTCTCTCTCTCTCTCTCATTATTATTATTATAGTATAGATTACTGTACCTAGTGGTAATACAAACTAAATTTTTCAAAACCATGGTTATTTTAATCTCTGCTCAATTTTCCATTGGTGGTATATTAGACATATTAGATGCAAAGAAGACTTTTTTGTAGGTTTCTTTTTTTGGAAAAACTGCATCCAGTAGCTATCTCCAGTATTTTGTTGAGTACTGGGTTCTTTGAGGTGTGTTATTAAAACCCTAAGATGCCGCCCAAATGCCCTACACCTTCTAAGGCTTCTGGCAGTGAACCTAAGCGCCAGAAAAAGGTTATGATGCTCCATGAGAGGGTACAACTGCTGGCAATCAAACAAATGTCCAACCTTTTAAGGACAGCAAAGAATTGCAAGAGAATGTAAAAGTTATGCAGCAATAGGCCGCTATTATGTTGTCAATGAAAGCACCATACGATACATAAAGAAGAATGATGTGATCAGGCCTACTGTAACAGTAAGTTTCTGTGAACATGCCAAAAAGATAACAATAGTGAGAAATAAGCACTCTGTCAGGATGGAATCTGCCCTGGCATTGTGGATTAGTGACTGCAAGATGAAAAACATCCTCATGAGCGGTAACAACATCCACGAGTAAGCTCGGAAATTATACCAGCAGTTTGACAGAGGAGATGGAGCAGAAGGCACCAAAGAACTGCAACCAGAACCACTGACAGCACCAGAGCCCAAAGATTTTCAAACCACCATTTCCAGAAATGGTTTAAAATAAAAATTATGTTTCTCTCCATGGAGACATAGCATCAGCCAACAAAGAAACCATCGAGAAGTACCTCGAGAAACTTCGGGCAGATCATCAAGGACAAGGGATATAAGCAAGAACAGGTTTTCAATATGGACAAGACTGGCTTGTTCTGGGAGAAGATGCCTTCTAGAACATACATCATGAAGGACGAAGCCAGAGCCGCATGATTAAAGCACGGAAGGACAGAGTGATGGTAATTATGTGTGGCAATGCTGCTGGCTTCATGATGAAACCAGGACTTATCTACAAGTCCACAAACCCGTATCCTTTCTGTCTGTCTGTCTGTTTGTCTCTCTCTCTCTCTCTCTCTCTCTCTCTATATATATATATATATATATATATATATATATATATATATATATATATATATATATTATATATATATATATATATATACACACACACACACATATAAAAGTGATATTTCCACTCATAGGATTATAACTGGCAGAATTGTTAGCATGGTGGATAGAATGCTTAACGGTATTTCACCCGTTGATATGTTCTGAGTTCAAATTGCACCGAGGTCAACTTTGCCTTTCATTCTTTTGGGATTGACTTGGCCTTTCATCCTTTCAGGGTCAATAAAGTAAGTACCAGAGAAACACTGGTGTTGATATATTTGACCAGTCCTCTCCCCATAAATTTTAGGCCTTGTGCCTATAGTAGAAAGGATTATTGTGTCCAACATTTGATACTTGCAACAAGAAATCATCACAAGAATAAAATTAATTAACTGCTAAAATATTCAATGATATAACATACTCTTTACCACAATATACACCACATCATCAACCAGAAGGAAAAATGTGAAGCATGGCTTTAGACTGGATGGAAATAGAATGTATTCAGAAAACAGGATCTGTGTGTACTTCATGCCTTGGGTTAGCTCAAGCTGAGATGAATAGAGCTACTACACAACAACAAATATTAACCTGGTAATAACAACAACTGTGCATGTGTGTGTGTGTGTGTGTGGTGTGTGTGTGTGTGTGTGTGTGTGTGTGTCTTGACACATCCAAGTAGTTTATAATTTCTTTCCACATCTTATTTTTAGCTTTATAATGCTTAATTAGATCACAGCATGTATAAAAATAATTATATGTTTGGAGTTATTTTTATGGCTTCCAGACTGCCACCAACACTCTATCTGACACTATATGTTCAATCTTTTTCAAACATGCCAGGATGACAGAATTAACATAATTTTGGTTTCTTTTCAACCAACCATGAATGAACTTGGCTCAAAGACTTAATCTACTACCCAGATCTGGTTGGTCTCATGCTATCCCCACTCAGGTATCCCTTACTTATTTGTCAACCCCCATCATCATCAGTACCATGTTGCAATGCAACAGTCAGGACATGAACTGAGTTTGTTTCCAGCTTACTTTGATATATCAAGATGGATGACTGAATTGTTAGGGTATTAACCAACGATTGGAAATAACTTGGCTGTCCATATAGGTCTGAATATATACCATCATCACTATCATTATCACCATTTTATGTCCATTTGCCATGTTAGCACAAGTTGAATGAGTTTCAAATTTTCACCATTCATCCCAATCCACCATCATCTCGTATGCACAGCATAATTTTTATGGTTACACGCTCTCTGTATCACAAACAGCCTTTATAGCATAGACTGGGTGATTTTTATCATGCCACCAAGTTCAGAGAAGTTCTCATGGACAAAATTAAGTAATTCCACAACAGCTATGTCTTCTCTGTTTTGTGGTATATAATTCACAGCTAACAGTGACAGCAGTGTGGGACTGACAAATATTTTGTTGGTTTGTAATGTTGAGTTCTAATGTTGCTGGCATAAAAGTTGCCTGCAACAAGCTTATCTCTTAAACAGAAAAAAGTTTACTTCTCATCTGCTTAATGCTATGCAAACTAGGCTCAGGACCAGCATTTAGGATGCTTGTAAGGATGCTAATAACAGTTTTGGTAGTCATTGTAATAGAACTTGGTAAGACATAGTAAAGTAATGTGTGTTAAGTTTCAATTCCTCAAGATACATTAGCAAATTACAGTGTCATGATAAAAAAAAAAGATGTGTAATAGCTGAATTTAGAATGAGGTTAGTTACAGATGCTAGATGGTTGAATAATTAAGAAGTTCACTTTGCAATCACAAGGTCCCAGGATGAATTTTATTGTGTGATGTCTCGGGCAAGTGTATTTTATCAAAGCCTAAAGTGAGCCCAAACCTTTTGAGTGAAATATGTAGAGAGAAATCATGTGGAAGTCAGCTAGATGGATTGTACTAGTAACTTAAAGGTCCAGCCTTGTGATACTGTGTTACAGGGATTCTGTCTGAGAATTACATTAGGAGTAAGTATGTCTATGGAATATTCAGACACTTATGTTCTAATCCAACAAGCACATAGTTTAGTTGATTAGAACAACCGATGGACATCCATTACTTAATTAGTTGAAGTTAAATTATGGTGCATATCCAATTAATGACTTAACAAATTTTGAGACTTGTTGAATATGTCATTAGGATTTCCTTATTAGATCACCAGCAAATATCACTAACTGAAAGCAATATACAAAGACATTTCATCTGAAAAGAGTAGCTTGTGACCTAATTTCCTGAGACAAGTCAAGCAATGAAAAGTACAAAAGCAATTTCCTGCCACTGCATCAATGAATAAACAGGCTTCATAAAAGCCAGTATTTTTACCTCATACTTAATGATGCTAAATAAAGTTGAGTTAAAATGGTATTAAACAAAGAAAGATAAAATGCCAAGCCATACATCGTTTCTCTGCAACCATGTAAACTAAGGCACACAGAATTAGCTGTTCTTGTCATAGACAGTGAAACACCTGCTGCAAACATCAAAATCCCCAGTGCCATAAGTTAGTTCAATCTACACACAGAGCTAAATCTGTATGTGTGCACGTGTGTGTGTGTGTGTGTGTGTGTGTGCATATGTGTGTATGATGCTTATTTTTAATCAGCAGAAAGTTTACTGATTAATAATGAAGTGTGAACACTCATGATTTTGTTTTTCCAGGTTGTTCTACCAAACCTGTATATGTACATGAGTGTGTATGCATGCATGTATGTGTGTGTATATATATATATATAAAATTATGTGTGTGTGTGTGTGTGTATACATATATATATATATACACACACACACATACATAATTGTGTGTGTGTTTCTTTCAATAGTAGCCTGGTGACAGCTTTGTTGAAGGAGATTTATTTTTATAATTGGAAGCTTTTCCAACTACTAAATGATCAAACATCCCAAGTAAACTGAGGCAACAAGAGTTATATCTTGGCCACATATACTCTAATTCTGGTAAATAAAATTTGAATGTGTGACCATGATGCCTATAGTCCTACAGTGGTCGTGGCATGTATTTATTTAATACTAGCAGAATTGCCCGGCGTTGCTTGGGGCTGAATTGCTTGAAAGTACTGTTAATGATTGCACTGAATTATGATGATTATTCAGGCAAATATTGATATAAGTTTACAGTGGGAGATAAGGACTTAACGATCAAACGTGTGCCATTGCATTGTTTTGGGGGAACCAAATTTCTGATGAGCATTATAGGGGCACCAACTTTAAGTTTGAGAAAGTGTGGTGGTAGTCCGGGGTGCTCAAAGGAATTGAGTACCTCTATTGGATAGTTGATGACGTCCTCTGGGTCAGGAGTTGTATCGATAGACTGATATACATAGACTTCCCCAGGAATGAGTTTTAGCATTTCATCATTAATATGGTGAACAGTTTTATTCCTCGGGGCCAGTATAGCCTTTTTGCCAATCCAATCCATATTCTGATAATTAGCTTGTAGATCTGGGAACACTGCATCTCTGAGATCAGAAGGCGTCTTAACAATGGTACAAATGGAATCAATGGCAATATTACCATTTTCATCCCCTGGTATTTTGCCTTCGCCAAGTGCAAGGAGGGTGTGAGGAAATGCTGCTGATGTGATATTACGTCGCATATGAGCACGCATATTGGTGTGAAGTTTGAGAGTTACTTCCCTTTATTAAAAAAAATATGCATTAAAATGGAAAAAAATGATGGTAAATTATTTGTAAAATCATAGACTCATCGTAGACGCGCGCTAATACCCAGAAGGGCTCGATATGAATCACGACTATAAGATACCCGCTTTTGGTTAAACTGCATCGCAAAATGTGGGAGTAGTTAGGAATCTAAATCGGAGTAGACAGACACACAACCTTTCTTTTATATATAAACTAGCAGTATCGCCCGGCGTTGCTCGGGTTTGTAAGGGAAATAACTATATAAGCATTTTTAGAGAGTTACTTCCCTTATAAATTCGGGCTTTCTTAGCCATTTTTGTTTTGGTGTCTTCAAGCCATGAAGTCGTTGTTCTAAAAGAACGCTGGTCTCCTTCACAACGCATTACGACGTTGATTTCTTTACACTCCCTTCCCCACAGCTTCACGAGGGAGGGAAGGGGGAGAAGCAAACAGGTGCAGCTGTGAGCGTGGACGCCAACTCCGCCGCCATCGACACACGATGCATTTTATGCATTAAAATGGAATAAAAAATGATGTTAAATTATTTTTAAAATAGTAGACTCATCGTTGACGCGCGCTAATAGTCAGACGGGCTCGATATTAATCACGACTATAAGATACCCGAATTTGGTTAAACTGCACCGCAAAATGTGGGAGGAGTTAGGAATGTAAATCGAAGGGGACAGACACTCACACAACTAGAGTTTTATATATATAGATATTTTCGTCCTAAAAAACTTTGTATGGATTGAATGGTTACCTCTATGGAAATATATACACGCACATTATACATACATGTGTGTATAGATGAATATATAAATACATTTAAATATCTATATACACTTTTGGGCGATCTTTCTGTTTCTTAGAGTTAACTTTAGATCTTATTTTCGTCCTAAAAAACTTTGTATGGAGTGAATGGTTACCTCTATGGAAATATATACACACACGTTATACATACATGTGTGCATAGATGAATATATAAATACATTTATATATCTATATACACTTTTGGGCGATCTTTGTGCTACTTAGAGATAACTTTAGATCTTATTTTCGTCCTAAAAAACTTTGTGCGGAGTGAATGGTTACGTCTATGGAAATATATACACACACATTATACATACATCTGTGTATAGATGAATATATAAATACATTTAAATATCTATATACACTTTTGGGCGATCTTTCTGCTACTTGGATATACTTTAGGTCTTATATTCGTCATAAAAACTTTCCTGTCACACACGCACACACACACACGCACCCTCACACACACGCACACACACACACGTTAGCTTACAATTTTATTTATATATTTGCGTGTCTATGTGTGTAAAGAGGAAGTGGGAATGCAGAGTGAAAGAGTCACTCACTACAAAAAGTGAATTACTTTCATTTTAATCGTTGCACACTTGCAAAGAGAAAGGAGGAGAAATTAGGGTGATAGCGTCAGTGAAACAGTTCGCTCCGTTTGTGTGTGTGTGCGTGTGCTGTAGCCCACACTAAGAAAAGCATTTGACTTAGACACCACAATGTGAGTTTTCTCTAAATTTTGCTTAATTTTAAAAACTGGACCTGGCATGACCCGATGCATTCTACTCTTAAAAATGCTAGGTAAATTGTAATTGAAGAAATCCTATATTGTAGATTTCTATAAGAGACAAAGGGAGGCAGATAAAATCTGCCTTTTATAATAAGAGATACTAAAGTACATTTATATGCTTGAACTATATATATATATTAGGCTTGTATCTTTGGTGTAAAGAACCATTAAAACAAAATTATAAATGGCTATGACTTGAGCATATAATTTGTAATAAATATTTTATGCATATCATCATCATTTAATGTCTGTTGTCCATGCTATGTATGTGTATATATATTTATGTATGCATGTACCTATGTACATACATATGTATGTGTATGGATATATATATTTATATATCTGTAATAGTTTGCTACATTAGACATATATAGAAATAGCTAGAATCTATAAAAGCTGAAAGATATACCAAGAAAAATTACCTGAGAAGTAGGTGGAAATTTAAATTCAATGAAAAGAAAATAGCTGTATATATATATTTAACTTGAGGGTGAAAGAATTGTAAACTCAGTGTAGCAAAATTAATAATGTGATTGTGATTCAAGTTCCATCAGTTGGCCTGTTGTCCATTTACAATCTCAAATTACTGTTTAACATGGGTACATTAACAGATTTTTACCATGTTACTACGTGGCATCTTGGGCAAGTGTCTTCCACTACAGAGCCTATCCAACCAATGCCTTGTGAGTAGATTTGGTAAATGGAAACTGAAACAAGCTCATCATATGCATGTGTTAATTTGTGTGTGTATTCATTGTCTTCTTGCCTTGATATCGTATAACAGTTGTTAATGAGTCCTCTGTCCTTTGTTTCCAATCTTCCATGAAAATATGTCTAGCCACTGGGAAATATTACCTTATTTAGAAACAGGTGAGGGTTAGTGACAGGAGGGCATCCAGCTGTAGAAAATCTGCCTTGACAAATTCTATCCAGTTCATGTGAGCATGGGAAAGTAGACATTAAAATAATAACAATGATGATTATGAGTAAACCAAAGCTAAAAACTTAAATAAAAAATATTGACTGAACTTAGCATTTATATGTGAATATGAATGAATATTTACCATTATCATAGTTTTAATGGACACTTTTCCATGCTTGCATGGAGCAGACAGAATTCATTGATGATAGATTTTCTACAACCAAATGCCCTTCCTGTTGCCAACTCACACCTGTCAGGCTAAAATTGACAGTTTGAAAGGAAAAGAAAACACAATAGCCCATCTAAAAATTAAAATATTTGAAAAAAAAAATCAAAAAATATCAACTAGATTATAGCTGGGATGTAACAGCTTATCCAAAGTAGCTGCCCTCAGCTTCTGCCACAGCCTCAAGACAGCTCTGGAACCTGGTGCTTGCATTTCTCACTGTGTCCCAGAAAAGACCTTCCAACACCTTGATCTTGGCCACAAGCTCAGCCTTGGTGTTGCAGACAGAGCTGCTGCTGTCTTTCTCAACTGCACCCCACACATTGTAATTGATGGGGTTGCAATGGAAGGAATTAAAAGGTCAGAAATTAGGGGAGGGGAGATACAAGAAAAATTGTCAAATTTAGCCAGAACACCCTGTATTTCTCTATGGCCAGACATGATTTCACACAAGAGTGGAAATAAAAACACCGTTTGTATGACAGTGACACTAATTTACAACTGTTCACCAACTCATCATCATTTTAATGTTCACATTTCCATAGCTGGATGCCCTTTCCCCCATGACCAGACATATTTTCACAGAATATTGAAAATAATGACACTACTTATAAAACAGTAACACTCATTTGCAACTATCACATGATGTCAAGACAAGGAGATACACTCATACATACACACATATACATTACATTACATGCATGCATACATGTACAATGGGCTGCTTCAAGATTCCATCAAGCAAATCCATTTACAAGGCTTTGGTTGGCTGACTCAAGGTTATAGTTGAAGACACTTGCCCAAGCTGCCACACAGTGGGACTGAACCTAAAACCAAGTAGATGGGAAGTAAATTTCTTAACCACAGAGCCATGCCTGTCCCTATAAAGTTATCTTAAATAAAAATTTAAAAAAATAAAAAAACAAACAGCAAGCCAGAGTAATTACGCTATGATGGAAAGGAAGAGCTATTGACATTTCGAACAGTTTTCTTTGTCAAGATAAATGGAATAAAGAAATGTGGATTTCTCAAAGATGAAACATACCAGAATGTCAGACAAGAACTGGTTTCCAGTGGAGGGAAATAAACATTGGAGCAGTGCAGCAAACTATTAGTGAGAGTGTGTATGAGAGCATAGGGAATTAAGCATGTAATAAAGGTTGTGTGCGAATGTAATTAATAGTGTAAGTAATATGAACAAAGTACAATAACAGGTGTAGAATAGATACATGGTGAAGTAAATGAGTGTAGAAAAGGTATGATGTGGAGTATATGTAGGACATTTATGAGTGTGATGTGTTTGGATTAGATAAAAGGAAGTCAATTGCATTCAGGTGGAAGATTTAATTGCTGTTCTTATTAAAGCTGAGAAACAAGAGATTATGGTGATAGACAAATTTGAGAGTTCTGATAACAGCTGGAGTGGTAAACTACACACTTGAGTGATTCTGTGTTGTTGTGATGGATATTCAAAAATTGTTCCCTAAACTGATCACTGCACCTTTGACCAGTTTCCCTCCATAAAAGGAGGGGAAAAAATGGAGTTGTCATTGGATTCAGTAAACATTTTCAGAGGTGCCAATGAAAAAGTCCACTGAAGAAACACTTCGTAGTAAGAAGTAGACCATTTTGTGTAATTCAGCCTGAAAGCCAGACTCTTGATTACAGAGGTAGTAGAACGGTGACTACAAGTAACAGCTTTGACAGCAGGGCAATAGGCTGAGATAACATCAAATTAAGAATGACAGTCAGGAGGACTACAAAAGAAAGAAATTTTAAGGCATGGGAGAAGGAGCTAATGAAAGCAACTTGGGTGTGAAGTGAACTTCTTAACCAGTCATGCCTGCATATATATATATCATTCAACTATGGTGGCTGTTGAATAATATTCTTAAGGCCACAGTTTACTCACATGCAGCATCTTTGCAGAGCTTGTCACTAATTCAGTTCTTAATCAAATTGAAGACTGTTAGAATATTTGTAGAGGACTGGTTCCTAGTTACATTTTGGCATAAAAAAATTGAGATTTGATCCAGTAGAAAAAAAAGTTTACATCAAAATTTGTAGCAACGTTAAAGGAGAGTAAGTAATACCACCAATAAAGTTTAGATCTAAATAACTTTTTTTATTTTAAAAGCAAAATATATTTATCTTAGCTTCAATGATTGAAGAAAGCAAGAAGAATTTCATAGTTTTGTTCCCATGCAACAAAAATTTGTATCAAAAATGTTGTGAGGTAAAATATCATGAAAAAATATATAAGCAAGGTAAAAAATTGGATTTAAGTATAATTAACTTTTTTATTTTAAAAACAAACTATATTTTAATTAAGCTTAAATGATAGAACTCAATTTGAGGAATTTCAATGTATCAATCTCATGCAATGAAGTTTTAAAAGAAAAAAGTTAAGAGTGTTTGTTTCTCAAATTTGAGTGTGATAATATAGTTCTATACTTTTTTATAAATATAATTCTATAAGGGGACTTTTAATATGTCACCGGCGTCATTGAGATAAGGAAAAAATTATCAACAACATTGCTAATTGACACATTTAGCACATTATTAATTAGCATAATAGCAAAGCCTGGTAAAACTATGGATTACATGGAAAAATGCGAGCAAGAGGAATAATATTCATAAGATTATAAACTGGAAAATTACAGACAAGTTATCACACTTGGAAAAGTTCAGGATAACTTATTACATCCGGTAAAGAACAGAACAAGAAAATTCTTACTTAAAATATTGCAGCAAAAGATAAAATGTGAATATTAAAAAATTAATTGATTTTAATTTACAAAGTAACATTATAATCAAAAAAGGTACCATCATTTTGTTAAAATATTGACACACTAGAATACTTAAAAAATAAGAGCCAGAAGTACCAATATAGCTAAAGTTTTATGCAAAGTAGAATATATATAGTAGGCAAATTCATTACATAAATAGGCATTGGGTCAAGATTAAAAATGTGAAGACTAGGCAATAACTTTACTGTGAATTTGTTTTTATAGGTAGATTTTATTGTAATATATAACTAATTTTTGTATTATTCTATTTATTGTACTAATTATGTACTACTATTAATTTTTATAACCTATTTTCAAATTTCTAATTATTAATTGATAATTTTTAAAAATGAATTTTTTTTAAGTGCAAAAAATATTTCAATTGAGTTATTTTTTAATTTTTAATAGAAGTAACAAGTAATAACAAATAGAAGTAATGACATGTAATAAAATTTTCAGTTTTAATAAAAGCTAATATTTTCTAAATCTTAATATTCTATTTGAAGTTTTATCCTTAGCTGCAATATTTTAAATAAAAATTTTCTTGTTCTATACTCTACCAGATATAATAAGTTGTCCTGAACTTTTCAAAGTGTAATAACTTGTCCTGTAAATAACCTTAAGAATGTTATATCTCTTGTTCACATTTTTCCATGTAATATATATATATATACTAGCAGTATCGCCCGGCGTTGCTCGGGTTTGTAAGGGAAATAACTATATAAGCATTTTTAGAGAGTTATAGCCAAAAAATAGCAAAAAAATGCATTAAAAATGGAAAAAAAATTAAGGTAAATTTTTTTTTTAAATCGTTGACACATCGTAGATATTTTTAGAGAGTTACTTCCCTTATATAATAGCGAAAAAATATATTAAAATGGAAAAATATGATGGTAAATTTTTTTAAATCGTAGACTCATCGTAGACGCACGCTAATACCCAGAAGGACTCGATATGAATCACGACTATAAGATACCCCGTTTTGGTTACACTGCATCGCAAAATGTGGGAGTAGTTAGGAATCTAAATCGTAGGAGACAGACACACAACTTCACTTTTATATATAAAGATATAAGCCACGTAGTTATATACACATACTTTGTTATATACACATTCTTAAAAGAAAATGTTATTTTGAACACAACATTTATAAAGAATAAAATATTTTTTGGTTTTTCTTTTAAACGGATGCATACATTTATTAATAACTATATATAAGTGTCGTCTGTTTATACATAAACACTGTTTCATACTGCAAGCTCGGCTCGCCAATTAATACTACCAAAATTTAACGACAGAAAGTAAAATAAAAACCAATTTACCTTTTCTGTATTGTTATAGCAATTCAACCGTCCGTGTGTCTTTGCAAATGTGTTGGAATGAGAAGTGAGTTGTGTTTTGGCGCCTTTTTTACTAATAACAAACACACACGTGTTTGTATGTAGTTGTTTGAAACGTTTGTGTTTGTCACTGTCATATATGTATGTGTATGCGTGTGTGTGAGGAATGACACACACACACTCACGCACGCACACATGTATATCAATGCTTTCGGAGTGAAATGTTAAAATATTGAGTTTTCTCGAATTTTGTCTTAATTGGGGGTAAAATTGAAAGAAATTTTGTATGGCATGACCCAATGAAGTACTTTGAAAAATCATGGGTAAACTCTAATTGAAGAAATTGTGTGAGGAGTAAATCGTTATGCATTTATTTGTTTCTGTTTGCTGTGTTTTTTTTTTTAATAGTGGTTTAAGGTACACATCTCTCGTTTTATCGAAATAGTTTCACTTTAATCGTTGCAAACTTGCAAAGAGAAAGTCGTAGAAATTAGAGTGATAGCGTGAGTGAATCAGATCACTCCCTTTTTGTGTGTGTGTGTGCGTGTGCTATAGCCCACACTAAGAAAAGCACTTGACTCACACACCACAATGTGAGTTTTCTCTAAATTTTGCTTAATTGGGGTTGAAATTTTAAAAACTGGACCTGGCATGACCCGATGCATTCTACTCTTAAAAATGCTAGGTAAATTGTAATTGAAGAAATCCTATATTGTAGATTTCTATAAGAGACAAAGGGAGGCAGATAAAATCTGCCTTTTATAATAAGAGATATAATGACGATTTAGGTAAAGGTGACGCTTTAGATACAAATAATTATAGAGGTATCAAGTTGTTGGATCAGGTAATGAAGGTCACGGAGAGGGTCATAGCCCAACTAATTAGGGAGAGAGTCAGTTTAGATGAGATGCAGTTTGGGTTCGTGCCAGGGAAAGCACCACTGATGCTATATTTCTGATAAGACAGCTGCAGGAGAAATACCTAACCAAAGATAAACCTCTGTACCTGGCTTTCGTTGACATGGAGAAAGCCTTTGACAAGGTCCCCCGATCCCTTATCTAGTGGTCAATGAGGAAACTAGGGATAGATGAATGGTTAGTGAGAGCTGTGCAAGCCATGTACAGGGACACTGTCAATAAGGTGAGGGTTGGCAATAAGTACAGTAAATAATTCCGGGTAGAGGTAGGGGTCCACCAAGGGTCAGTCCTCAGCCCCCTCCTATTTATCATAGTCCTCTAGGCAATAACAGAGGAATTCAAGAAAGGATGCCCCTGGGAGCTCCTCTATGCTGAAAACCTTGCTCTAATTGCTGAGTCACTATCAGAACTAGAGGAGCAGTTTCAAGTGTGGAAACAAGGATTAGAATCGAAGAGCCTTAGAGTCAACCTAGCTAAAACCAAAATCCTAATAAGTAGGAAGGCAGGCAAACCACAAATCCCTTCAGGTATATGGCCCTGCTCGATCTGTAGAAAAGGCCTAAGTAGAAACTCTATAAGATGTACCCAGTGTAAGCTATGGACACATAGGAGGTGCAGCAATATCAAAGGAAGGCTAACTGGGAAGATAGTCATTGTATGTGACAGATGCTCAGGAGCAATAAACACTGAAAATGTGCAGAGAACAACTTCCGCCACATTCCAGGGAGAAAAACTAGAAGTAGTTGATAGCTTCCGTTACCTAGGTAACCGAGTCAGTAGTGGGGTAGGGTGCACTGAAAGTGTAGCTGCTAGAATAAGAATAGCCTGGGCAAAGTTCAGAGAGCTCTTACCTCTGCTGGTGACAAAGGGCCTCTCGCCCAGAGTAAAAGGTAGACTGTATGATGCATGTGTATGAACAGCCATGCTACATGGCAGTGAAACATGAACTGTAACTGCTGAGTACATGCGTAAGTTCACAAGGAATGAAGCCAGTATGCTCCGATGGATGTGTAATGTCAGTGTGTATACTTGACAGAATGTAAGTACTTGAGAGAAAAGTTAAACCTAAGAAGCATCAGATGTGGCGTGCAAGAGAGACTGCGCTGGTGTGGCCATATGGCGAGAATAGATGTGGATAGTTGTGTGAAAAAGTGCCACACCCTAGCAGTGGAGAGAACCTGTGGAAGAGGCAGACCCAGGAAGACCTGAGATGAGGTGGTGAAGCATGACCTTTGAACATTGGGCCTCACCAAGGCGATGACTAGTAACCGGGAACTCTGGAAATATGCTGTGCTTGAGAAGACCCAGTAAACCAAGTGAGACCTCGTGGCCTATACCAGGAGTGTAACCAGCACACTTATGTGTACCTTTCCTTCATTGGACTCTAAACTCTGCTTGTGAAGACCTGTTGAATGCAAGTAAAATCAAATTCGATGACTAACATCTGTGCTAGTGGAGTGCTAAGAGTATCATCTGAACATGATCATTGCCAGAGCAAGAAACTGGCTTCTGTGCCGGTGGCACGTAAAAAGGACAATTTGAGCATGATCGTTACCTGCGTTACCTGTGACACATGAAAAAACATTCAAGCGAGGTTGTTGCCAGTGCCACTTGACTGGCTCCTGTGCAGGTGGCACATAAAAAGCATCATTTGCACGTGGCTGTTGCCAGTAGCACGTAAAAGCACCCACTACACTCTCGGAGCGGTTGGCATTAGGAAGGGCATCCAACTGTAGAAACTCTGCCAGATCAGATTCGAGCCTGGTGAAGCCATCTGGGTTGCCAGACCTCAGTCAAATCATCCAACCCATGCGAGCATGGAAAGCAGACGTTAAACGATAATGATGATGATGATATATATATATATGTAAATTTGAGTGATGTTTCTTTGTCCATTACATTTTTATGTTCGTTAACTCTTCCTAGACGTTGGTGCAAGGACAACGAAACTTAAAGCAGCAACTCCCCTAATCTCAGGGAATGCCCTGAGGGGGTCTACTTTTTTAAGGGCTGCCTAATTATGGCCCCACTGACCCCCCTATTTTTACTGCATTTTAAACTAAGTACATGGCATTGGTGACCAAATCGGTGCAATGATAATGAATTTCATACCATGAACTCCCAGAGAGTATCATAAGGAGGTTCAATTTCTGAAGGGCCACTTAAATGGGGCCCCACTGACCTAGCCTATTTTTACTGCATTTACCTCACTCCTATGCTTATTGATTAAACTATGATCAGTATCAGTACTTAGCACATTTGCAGAAATAAGTTTGGGCATTCTAAATACCTTCATGTATATTCAAATCGAGATAAAAGAGTTATAATAGGTACGTTTCAAGTGTGGTAGTGTGGGTATTTATGTTTTGTAGTTTATGAAACTTATGCTTAGGTGGAAAATTAATCTTCCTGTTCCAGTTACATATTGGTGCTTGGGCCTTCAGCTCCAGAGTTCTAGAGTTTTTTTTCTACCTGAATACCCTACAAAATTCCCAAAAGCCCTCCTCAGGAGCTAGACTGAATACCACCTGAAGGGCAGCTTCAAGGCTAGAAACTTAGCCTTAAATCAAACTAGAAACTAGCTGTATGTCTATCAGCTAAGCTGGCAGAAAGCAGTTCAAGGGTTGATACACCAACACACTGTTACAGAGATGGAATTCATGTTACATATTAAATGGACAACAAGTTAAAGGGACATGAAGTTTAGGTATGGGTGCAAGAGAAGTATAGGTATTGAGTGTATGGGTATGAGTGTGTGGGTATATGTCAGGCAGGAAGCTTGGAATGGGGTATTGGACAATTAATACCAAGAGATATATATATACAATGAATGTGTCTGAGTCCACTACAATACACAAGGGTAAAGAGTCACAAAGCAGCCCGATAGTGGGGCCAAAGACCCCAAAGGTGCCCTCTGCAGGATTTAGCCTGAATGCTACCCAAAGGGCAGCTTCAAGGCTGGTATATATATATATAAGTACAAAGTGAGATAGGGGTTATGAGTGTAACCCACTATGGGATATCATTTATCCAATATACTGCCAGTGAAGTACCCAAAAGGCTAATACATAAATGCTTACAATTGCAATGCAATTACTTCATTTATTGTATTATATGGGCGAAGGTAAAATGTTTTACCTCAAATTCATAATACAAAATAAGAAAATGGAGGAATAAATTCCTTTCAATCATCAATTTATAGATAACTAGCAGTATCGCCCGGCGTTGCTCAGGTTTGTAAGGGAAATAACTATAAAGCATTTTCAGAGAGTTATAGCCAAAAAATAGCAAAAAAATGGAAAAAAATGATGGCAAATTTTTTTTGAGAGTTAAAAAAGGATAAAGTTGCGTCCCCTAGACAGTTTGTGGTTCGTATTTCTGATTCTCGACCCCATGTCGAATTTATCGATTTTTTTCAGAACTGGGGGAACTTTTCAAAATTTTCGCTGCGTTAGTTTTGAATTATGACATTGGGCTATGTGTGTGTCAAGTTTCATCAGAATCGGTTGAAAGCCGTAGTCAGGGTGAGGGTACAAGCAAACAGACACACAGAAACACGCACAGACAAACTGCCGTTTATATATAGAGAGATACCAATTCATATAATTTATTAACTAATTACTTAGGAACATCCAAACACACTCACACACAAACATATACATAAAATTTTTCTTCTATTTGATTATAATGCTATGCCCAGATTTTGTCCACATAATATAATATATATCTTTCAGTAACTGCCTTCTCCATTCCTTTCTTATCTCTTGCTCTTTCTTTTTGTCTCCCCTTCTCATGCTCTCCCCTCATTCTGTGTTTGATCCTTACTTTTCTCACAAGGACTTCCTGATTTTCTGATTCTAATTCTACACCTATGCAAGCTTCTTTCTTTCTGAACTTGTATTCACTACCGGTATGTACGTGGAAATGAATGACACCACTTGTATGAGGGTAACATTCATTTACAACTATCACATGATATCAAGGCAAGGAGATGCCAGCATGGAAAAACGGATATTAAGTGAGGTTATATATATATATATATATATATATGATGAGTTGGTTTCTGTCAACTAAATCCACTCACAAGGCTTTGGCTGAGATTATAATAGGAGACACTTGCCCAAAGAACCAAGCAATGGAACTGAACCCCAAGCCACATGGTGGGAAGCAAACTGGATTGTAAGATTGAGAACTCTTACAAAGGTCTATAGTTAATGCATTATTTTCAGATGACGTCTTAAACTGAATACCTCATTAAAAAAACAATGACATTATTTGAAATTAATTGCTGGAGTACAAAGCCATTAAAGTAAACAAATGTTGACCTATATATTTAAACCAAACCTTGATCTTGATGGAAAATCTAATCAAGCTTTGCTTTAATTAATTAATTACAAAATGTAAGTAATATATAAAGACTGCTGATTGTTTAGAAATACATTTTCATAAGAAGCGAGTCAGTATTTATTTCTACACCAAGCTTCTATGTTCGAACCATGGATTTTTATTGTTGTTTAGTAACACGTCAGCCCAGATTTAGTAAACCGTGATAATCCAAAGCATTCCAGCCGTGATACTTTTTTTTCTTTTTTTAATGTCTATCAAGGTCTACATTATCTAAAGTGCCCTTCCTTTTATAAGATGTAGTGAATGCAACTTGACGGAGATAAATAATGATGGTTACTGATATCGGCACAGGCCCTATATAACTGAGAAACAGACGATTCAGTGGCATTTTATCGACCCAGGAAGGATGAAAGGCAAAGTTGACTTTGGAGAAATTTGAAGTCGGAACGTAAAGAACTGTAACGAAATACTACAAAGAATGTTGTCCGACACTCGAACATTTCGGCTACCCCACCATCATAAAACTTATTTATTTATTATATAGGCCCAACGCCTGATATTTGGAGAGAGAGACAGTAGATCATATCGGTAAAATTACAGATTATATTTTACCATCATATCGAACTCAGTACCTGGATTTATCGATTCTGGAAGAATGAAAGGTATCGATGGCATCCGCGAGATCCGAACTCAGAAAGTATAAATAATTAATATGTACAGACTTATAACATAATCTAGTAGTAAGTTTACAGAGTACTACATAGAGAATAGATCTCAGCTTTTTGTTGGAACCGTTTCTCTTTTAAAATTCCATAAACAAACACTACTAGAAATAACAGACAAATCGGACATAACACCTTAAATATTTTAATCAGAGCTCACCTGATTTTGCTCAAAATGTTCAAGTTTTATACTCATAAAAAAATTCATATTAGAATGTGTGTGTGTTGGGGGATTATGTAGATGAGTAAAGTCTTACTAATTTATTTTTCTTTGAATGGAATAAGCAAAGTGCGTATATATATATATATATATATACAAACCACACACACACACATATATATATATATATACACACACACACACATAGGAGCGAATTGTAGAATTGAGACGTAGTTTTACACAAAAAAAATTAGATAAAAGTTAAGAATCTATTAGTAGTACTACTTGATAGCTAGAGAGAGAGGAGGAGAGAGAGTGTGTGTGTGTACAAGAGAGAGTCCATCACCATGAAAAAATGGCACATCGGTTAAAGTGTGAGAGACGATCAAGAAAGCAGGACAATACTCAGTAGCTTCAGGTTACAAGAGAGAAACCTAAGCCATTACAAAAGACGAATATAATTCGGTCTGTGTGTATTTAACAGGTAATCTTAAACAGCATTCCTGTAGCAATACAAATGATATTTACAGAATATAATGAGCCTCTATCTTGAAGTTTGGGACACTATTTGAGGAACGAGAATTCACCAAAGATCAGATTCTTGTAAATAATGTTTACATCAAAGTCACCAAACTGATTGCAAAATATGAATACCGTGTGAGGCCAGACTACAAATACCTTTGTTTGCCTACAATACTTCACAGAAGGAAGAGGTGAGATATTGTAAATGTCTATTAAAATATTGTCAAACAAAATCAACCTCGATAAGCAGAGAATTGTAGAATTCCACTATATATTAAAGTGAAGTCATTCACTTAAGTTATTTAGAAAATAACTGTCAAATGAAGAAAAAAAGCAACTGTTACAACACGGAATACAAACAAGCGACTACATTAGTTAAATGAGTTAAAACAATTCGGAAATGGTATTAATAACAATTGGGAGAATATTGATTGTAAAAGCTTTTTGATAATGGAAAAGACATATTGCAAATTATTACAATAGAGACTATGAGCTCTCCAGCCGTAAAAAAATAAATAAATAAAATTTAACTGGCTGGAGAAAGCTAGGCTAAAGGGTGTGTTAGGAAGAGTGACATGTGAGAGTAAGCCATTATAGGATAGTAAAAGGCTTGTCTCTCTACAATGATGCAAATGGTAGTTGAACGAGAAAATCGGAGTTACAACTCATACAACTTCGCATTTATACACTTCCTATTTGTGGATATAAGTATATATTACCAAGTTTTTGTACAAAGCCGCTCATTGAAGGTATGTTAACGAAAGCGTTAACTGATTACTTCATAGTCAAGACAGCGTCGCACAAAGCTAGATACCAAATGTAAACAACTAACAATGATTAGCATACAATGATAAATATAGTTACCTGTGTGGCTTTGATGACTTTGATCCCTTGTTCTGGTAAACATGTTGTAAGATGAAGAACGCAAATAAAGAAGAAAATATAAATGCTATAAAAATTGTTCATTGTTAACATCCTCCTGACGCAACGTCAAAACATGATGTAGTCTCGTAATAAATATTACCCAGCCCCACACTAACAACGTGTCAGTGAGAATACAAAGAAATAAATAAAGAAAAAAGAGAGCGATAGAATAGTCACATTTATTATATTATAAATAAATAAAAATTTTAATTACTATGGCACTACTTAATATGAGAGAATTTGCTGACGAATCATGTTAATTCTACGATATACAGCCAGTATGTAAGTCATGATTTGGTGCGGAGTTAATAATCAATGTCGGCTGGTTGGCAATCGATCGGCTGCTTACGTGATCAATTATTGCTAGCAAGCTCTTACCTTTACGGCTCAGTATTTCCTCGACTACAGTCTCTTTCTAACCTCTTTGCAATTTTCGCTTGCTTCTGTTTGATTTCAGTTATTCGGAAAGTGAGGGAAGTAACCCTCAAAATTATCAGTGATGAGTTTCCTATGTGGAGCGTTTGTTTTCCTTCTTTTGTCGTTTGTGGTGTCCATTCTAGCTAACTTCAGTCCGTTCATGGACAATGAACTCTTTCTCATTAATTGGGCTGGACCGCTGCCCATAGAAAAGGTAAGTGGATTCCTCTTTGAGAGTATAATAGTTGTCGGTTTGCAATTTGATGCTTCAGGTATAAAATTAAAAAAGTCGACCGATCAGTCTACCATCCCGAAACATGGAATATAGGAACTTTCGTTTAATTCTGCTTTCTTTTCTCTAGGTTCGATTCCTTACATTTATAACTGAGAACAAATGAGATATTGTAACGTTCATTCCGTTTCTCAAGACTATAAATTTCCAAGGTATGACAAGCTAAATGGTTGCAGCAAAAAAATCTAAACTTTGTCGTTGACTGGTCTTCGTATAAACACGCTCAGCATTTTCTTTATAAATTATGTTAAATACTATTAAATACATTTGTGTTCCGAACCTTACTTCGTGGAGTCACTTAAGAAAACACTATATTTTAGTTTCTTGCAAGAAATTCTTTTGTGTTAATTTCCTACAAATAAGGAAATCTGAAATTATATATGAGTCTATTTTGGAAGTTTTTAATGTTGTTATGGATATTTTTCTCTTTTAGGAGTATGTAAACTAATAACAATGTTGCAATTAACAAATACTTTTAAGTTACATAATTTGATACGTAAATAAACACCATAAGGACCTCTTCTACCTTGATAAGGAATGTAAAGAAATGATCCGACGAGATAAAAGATGATTATAAAATGTTGCTGGAATAACTGTTAGAGCCAAGTTAAATCTTTAAAATGTTATATATATATATAAATATAGATAGATAGATAGATAATGTTGTTTAATGGAGATGAATGAGAAAGGATTACTCAATACATGTAGAGGATACTGTTTTTATTATTGAAACTAAGCTATCAACTTCAGTTTTAAATTCTTTAAAAAAAAAAGTTATTTATAAAATGTTATTTCATCCTACTCCACAATTTTCATCTATCCTTTGATCATTTTCAGATACTCAGTTCTCATCTGTTGCAGATAACATTCCCAGAAGTGATAGCACCTAATATTATTCATTCAATGTCTATAGCCACATTGAATGCACATGCACAGGGAGGGAGAGAGAGAGAGAGAGAGAAAATTAAGTTTTACTTCAAGCTAGTAAAATGGCTACAAAAAGGTATATGACATAGGAAATATAGTGGGACTGTATTATTTGTGCATGTCAAAACTATACAAATAGACTAAAAAAAACAAAGACTGTTTAAATATATACAGAGTGAAAACAATCATCTCCTACAAAACATGTCTGAAATACTTTACTTGGAAATTGTCACACTATATGAAGTAAGGCTATACAATTGACATTTTAGAGAATTATAAATTCAGTTGACAGCAGAAGTACTGGCTAACATTTACCAATGATATGTATTACAGTCTCTATTGGTCAATGAGTCAATGTACCTGTGTCAAGTTCTACAAGCAATTATAAATGATACATATAATATGAGACTTCATAAAAAAAATTAGCAAAGAAAAAAGATAAATGCTACAAATATATTCATGTGCAGGCATGGCTGTGTGATAAGAAGCTTAGTTCCTAATCACATAGTTCTGGGTCCAGTCCCACCATGTAGCACCTTGGTAGATGGACCTAATTGATCTGTAGAAAAGGTGTAGGTAGAAATTCAATAAGATGTACCCAGTGTAAGAGTTGCTGCAATATCACAGGAAGCTTAACAGGGAAAATAGTTTTTGTACATGGGAGGTGCACAGGTACAATAAACACTAAAAAAATGTAAAGAAAATAGACTCCATCAAATGCCAGGCAGGCGGGTTGAAAAGCTAGAAGTAGTTGATAGTTTCCATTATCTAGATGACCAAGTCAGTAGTGGAGGTGGATGCTTTGAGAGCATAGCTGCTAGAATAAGAATAGGCTAGGCAAAGTTCAGAGAGCTCTTACTTCTGTTGATGACTAAGGGCTTATTCCTCAGAGAGAAAGACATTGTATGATGCCTGTGTGCAAACAGTCATGCTACACAGCAGTGAAACAAGGGCTGTGACCACTGAGGACATGTGTAGGCTTGAAAGAAATGAAGCTAGCATACTTCACTTGATGTGCAATGTCAGTGTGCATGTATGATAGAATATAAGCATCTTGAGAGAAAAGTTGAGCATAAGAGGAATCAATATGTTGTATAAGAGAGACAACTGCGTTGGTATGGTCTTGTGATACATATGGATGAGGACAGCTGTGTAAAGAAGTGCCAATCTCAAACTGTGGAGGGAACCTGTGGAAGGGGTAAACTCAGGAAGTCATGGGATGAGGTGGTGAAGCATGATCTTCAAATGTTGGGCCTCACAAAGGCATTGGCAAGTGACCAAGACCTTTGACGATATGCTGTGCTTGAGAAGACCTGTCAAGCCAAGTGAAATTGTAGTTGTGGCCGATGCCATTGTTGTATAACTGGTACCCATACTGGTGGCACGTAAAAAGCACCATTCAATAACAAGTGACCAATACCTTTGGTGATATGTCATATTTGAAAAGACCCATGAAGTGAAGTGAAATCATAGTCATGGCTGATGCTGGTGTCATGTGACTGGCATGTAAAACACCCATTACACTCTGGGAGTGGTTGGCAATAGGAAGGGCATCCAGCCATAGAAACCATACTAAATCAGATTGAAACCTGGTGTAGCCCAAGAGCTTACCAGTTTCAGTCAAACCATCTAACCCATGCCAGCATAGAAAGCAGATGCTAAATCATGATGATGATGATGATTTTATATATATACACACACACACACACACATATATATATATATATATATATATATATATTAAATTAGAGATAAAACCACTATTAGGCAATTTTTCCCTGTAAGTTTGGATTTATTCCCTAATATTATTATTATTATTATATATATATATATATGTGTGTATGTATATATATATATATATATATATATATATATATATATATATATATATATGTGTATAACAAATAGTGAGGTATTGTCAATCTGGGCAACATACTTCGTAAAATCCCTGTTGGCACACCAGGCTAACAATACTAGTCAGATTAGTGAAAAACTCCATGTAATTGTTTGGTAGGGTTCCAAGTTATGGTTCACCACAGTTCTATATTGTAACTTTTGGATGGGCTCCAGATGGACTGGTTTTTACAGAGTGATATATCAGAAACAAGTTAAAATAATGGTCATTACTTATAATTCTTTTATTGGAGCAAATTTAGCTTACAGCTGTTTCCAGTAGATCATTATAGGTACATCACAGATACGTTTACTCAATTGGTCTTTTGATAACTGAAGTAAAACCACCTAAGAAAATTAATGCTGCTTTCATCAGAACCTTTTCTCAAAATTACAAGCAGAGCATTTGAGGAATGGCTATTGTGTAGGAAAGGTGGAGGAAGATTGGGAGATTAAAAGAATAAAACAGGAAAAACAAAATAAAATAAAATTTTAACCTTATTTTTTAACTTTCATCCAGTATTGGAATCATTACCCAATTGTAGTTGTTTCCTAATTACCGCACGGTTATTTGTATTGTTATTTCTGTGATTACTTTGGAAGATTATCTTCTTGTTATTTTATTAGTATTATTCATATTGATATTGATGTTGTTGATGTTGATGTCACCTTCGTTATAATTGTTTTGGTATAACTTTACTCTGCAATCTGAAAGTATTCTCAGTGAATTACTCTGCAAGATTACTCTAATCCTCTACATCTTAGTTTACTATAATGCTTTATTTAGAAACTTCAGGGCGACGGTTGAGGAAGTATTGGAGGGCTAAGAGACCATCGTTGTGGGGAATCACTGTGTATAGAGATTTGATGTCCAAGATGAAGAGGAGGTGTGAGATGCTGAGAGGGAAAAAGAAGGAATTGAAGAGGCGAACGGCGTGATTAGTGTCATGTATGTGGGATGGGAGGGCAGCCACGTACAGGGACGCTGTCAGTAACGTGAAGGTTGGCAATGAGTACAATGAAAAATTCTGTGTAGAAGTAGGGGTCCACCAAGGATCAGCCCTCAGCTCCCTCTTATTCATCATAGTCCTCCAGCCAATAACAGAAGAATTCAAGACAGGTTGCCCCTGGGAACTCCTCTATGCTGATGACCTGGCCTTCAGAGCAGAATCACTACCAGAACTAGAAAAGAAATTTCAGGTGTGGAAGCAAGGTTTAGAATCGAAGGGCCTTAGAGTCAATGTTGCAAAGACCAAAGTTCTAGTAAGTAGGAAGGCAAACACTTCAGGTAGGTAGCCCTGCTTAATCTGTAGAAAAGGTGTAGGTAGAAACTCCATCAGATGTACCCAGTGTAAGCTATGGACACATAAGAGGTGCAGCAACACCAAAGGAAGATTAACTGGGAAGATTGCTCCTTCATACTACCATTTGTTTTGTAGTTTACAGAATCATTTAGAGGACATTACTTTTGCAAACCAGGAGGTCAAAACTGACATTTCAGAGTTCTTGGCTTTGAAACCAAAAGAGTTTTACATTGATGGGATTAAAAAGCTTGTAACTACATGAAAGGAAGTGATAGATAATTAGGGAAACTACATTGATGATTAAATTTCAATTAAATATAACATTTGATCACTTGTTTTCTTTATTCAAAATTTTGACAGAACTTATGGGATGACCTGATATATATATATATATATATATAGATATATATATATGTGTGTGTGTATATATATATATATGTGTGTGTGTGTGTGTGTGCGCGCGCATATGCATAAAAATATTTTAAAATTTCGTTAGACATACTAAAATATTATTAAATTTCATTCAATAATTTCAAAAAAGGTAAAATTGGACAGAGCATATGGCATGACCTGATATATATATATGTATATGTATAGATATGTGTATATATATATATATTTATGTATCTATCTATTTATATATATATATATATACACATGTATCTATTATATATATATACACACATGTATCTATTGATATATATATATATGTAGGTCCCGGGTTGATTCGGGTTAACCACAGTAAATAAGGTACTCAATACATAGCAGAGTAAAATTAATTTATTATATAGAAGGAGCTTCTACAGGACTAGAACTGTTTCATTCAAGAGAAATCTTCAGGAAGCTAGTTAACAAGAATTGTATTGGCATTTATACATTTAGGCAGGTTTAAAGGGGTGTTGGTGGGGGACTTTTTTGGGGGTAGGCATAGCGCAAAAATCATACTTGGGGGAGTGGTCAGGGAGTAGTGTTAAATTAGATAGGAGAATAAATAAAAAATAAAAAATAAAAATAAAAAATATAAAATATAAAATATAAAATAAAAATAGAAAATAAAAAAATATCAAAAATAAAAAATAAAATAAAAAAATAATAAAATAAAAAATAAAAAATAAAATATATATATATATATTATATATATATATATATATAAAGGGGGGGAAAAAGAGTTTTAGGTAAATAAGGAGATTCTCACTTACCTCTACACATACACACATATATATACAATCACACATACATATACATATCTACACATACACATATATATGTATACATACACACACTCACTTGCATACACGTATACACACATGTATAATATACACACACCACGACAACACATACATATACACACAGAAAAATATATATATACACATACACCACATCCACTCACATACACGCATACACACACAATATCCATACACACATGCACACACAGCACACTAGTCCCTATATACACATATATACCATACACACATATATATACACCCACACATACACACACATGTGTATGTGTATGTATGTGTATGTGTGGGTGTATATATATGTGTGTATGTGTATATATGTGTATATAGGGACTAGTGTGCTGTGTGTGCATGTGTGTGTATGGATTTTTGTGTGTATGCGTGTATGTGAGTGGATGTGTGTGTATGTGTATATATATATATATTTTTCTGTGTGCATATGTATGTGTGGTCGTGTGTGTATATATACATGTGTGTATACGTGTATGCAAGTGAGTGTGTGTATGTATACATATATATGTGTATGTGTAGATATGTATATGTATGTGTGATTGTATATATATATGTGTGTATGTGTAGAGGTATAAGTGAGAATCTCCTTATTTACCTAAAACTCTTTTTCCTCCCCCCTTTATATATATATATATATATATTTTTTTTTTATTTTTTTTTTTATTATTTTTTTATTTATTTTTTATTTTTTTATATTTTTTTATTTCTATTTTTTATTTTTATATTTTTTTATTTTATTTTTTATTTTTTATTTTTTATTTATTCTCCTATCTAATTTAACACTGACTCCCTGACCCTCCCCCAAGTATGATTTTTTGCGCTATGCCTACCCCCAAAAAAGTCCCCCACCAACACCCCTTTAACCTGCCTAAATGTATAAATGCCAATACAATTCTTGTTAACTAGCTTCCTGAAGATTTCTCTTGAATGAAACAGTTCTAGTCCTGTAGAAGCTCCTTCTATATAATAAATTAAGATATATATATATATATATACACATATGTATCTATAATTACATATATAATTATATATTTATGTTCCCGCAATGAGGAGGGAACCAGGCTGCTGGAGTTCTGCGATGCAAATGATCTTATGGTTTGCAACACTAACTTCAGGAAACCTACCAGTCACCTACCGATCAGGCCGACATACCAGCCAAATTGACTACATCCTTGCCAGGAAAAGGGAAAGATGGCTGCTTATAAATGCCAAAACCTTCCCAGGCGAAGAATGTACCCCACAACATAGACTGGTAGTTAGTGACTTTAGGATCAGGACTAAGAGGACGACCAATATGGAGAAGAAGGATCTGGAAGTTTAAAGATCCTGTGAATGGATAGAGATTTAGGGACATATTACTTGAAGCCTTTGATGAAGTAGAAGGGGATAGAGCTTCACATGGGGTAGAAGACAACTGGACGTTTCTAAGGGACAACCTGCTGAGAGCCACTGACCAGATCTGTGGCTGGTGCAAAGTCCCCTCTCGACCCAAAATAACGTGGTGGTGGAACAATGTTGTAGACAGGGCTATTAGAGAAAAGAGACAGGCTTGGAAGGACTGGAAGAATGATGGTAGCAGGGAATTGTATCAGACTGCCAAAAGAGAAGCTAGGAGACAGGTCTATTTAACCAGAGGGGAAGCAGATAAAAAAAATGTGCCAATGTTCTGTGCCATGAGGACCAAAGACTTGAGGTATTTCGTGTTGCAAGACACTGTGTAAGAGAGAATCGTGATGTGGTAAGAAAGAAATGTGTTCGCATGGATGATGGTTCACTTGCGCCAAATGAGGATGCAAAGAGAGAGGTTTGGAGACACCACTATGAAAGGTTGCTGAATAAAGAAAATGAATGGGATAAAGAGAGTCTGCCGAATGTCAACCCAACAGAGGGACCAGCTATCCGAGTTGACAGTTCCTTGGTAGTTAAGGCAATTAGAAGCATGAAGACAGGGAAAGCCCCAGGTCCATTAGGAATCACTGCAGAGATGCTCAAAATATCTGGTAGTGTCAGCTATAGCCTAGTCACCCATATAGTTAATCAGGTGATACAAAGCAACCTTATTTCATTTTTCATTTTTGCTTGTAATTGCGCCATTTATATTGCATTAACTTCCTTAACTCCTTTCAACCTTGATTTTTATATTTTTTTATAGTTTATTTTTATAATTTATTTTTTTTATTTCTATATACACGCACACATACACACACACATACGTACATATCCACAAACACACATATACCTCCCACACACACCACACATATACAACACACATACATGTACATATACACACACATGCACAAACACACACCCACATACACCCATGCGCACACACACATACACACGCACAGGAATGCACAGATACCTATCCCACACAACCCCACGCACATACCTTTATACACACACACGCATACATAAACGTACATACACACAACAAAATGCACACATAACCTGACACCCATCTCCATGTTCACACACACATATACACACGCT